>NW_024426996.1:55963363-56042196 GCF_017311325.1 Ursus maritimus
GTCGCCTTTTTTTTTTTTTTTTTTTGTATATTCTAGTTACATTATGAGAATCCTTAAGTATAAATGATGTACATCCCTATATGTCCCTGGGAATTGCTAAGATTGCTCATGATTCAACCTATACTCCATTTCTTTTAAAAGTCCAGTCAACTGGTTCTGCTCTCTCATTAAGGGAATGTCATAATATCCAAATAGAAGAATACTTAACTTTCGTTCTTTCAACCTATCATTCATTCCATCATTCATTAAGTTTTAAGTGTTTACCCTACACCACTGTGATAAGAAGCTTAAAGTTCAGAGCAGCCATTCTTGTTAAAGGTATTGGCATACATTTAGGAGCAGGGATCAGTGTGGGAGAAAGTGCGGGAGTAGCTTAATATTGCGCAAATGTTAAAAATGGGAGCTGAGGTGGGGAATACCACCTCTCTGGTCTCTGGACGAAGTGAGATCATTGAGAATATCTTTTCAAATTCATATAAACACTGTGTTTTTGTTTGTTTGCTTATTTGTTTTGGTTTATTTTGTTTAGCACTATGAGTGGTTTTATATGTAAGGAGGCTGAAGTTTGGAAAAGACAATGTATTTTTCCCCTCATTTATTTGGTTTTATTGCTAACTTTAAAACGCTCACTCTATATCATCCATCCACTCAATATTACCTTGACCACACTGTTCTTACTTACACATTGAATTTCAGAATATGTTTCATTGTCTAAGCATCCTCCTCTGTCCCCATTATTTAACATCATTTAATATCTATTACTAACATTATTAAACATCCCATTATTTAACACCTACTCATCATTCATGTCCAAGTAATTTCACAGAAGCAGTGATTTTTATATAGGCTGTTAAAGAAAATCTGGATTTGAAATCATGATTATCTTTGAGATAGAAGCTTTACGTAGGCACAGAAACAGGCCTAACGTGGAGCGTTTCCTGATTCATCCCAGCTCCAGTGTCAAGGTCATATTAGGAAAGGTCATATTAGGAACAAATCGAGAATATGGAGGATGGGTGAGCTGGTGACATGCCATAAAAAATTTGAATTTGATCATTTTTTTTAAGATTTTATTTATTTGACAGAGAGACAGCCAGCGAGAGAGGGAACACAGCAGGGGAGTGGGAGAGGAAGAAGCAGGCTCCCAGTGGAGGAGCCTGATGTGGGACTCGATCCTGAAAGGCCAGGATCACGCCCTGAGCTAAAGGCAGACACTTAACGACTGCGCTACCCAGGCGCCCCATGAATTTGATCATTTTTAAGCATAATTCATGTTGGATAGATGGAAAGAGGAGACAGTCAATTAGTATAGCAATCCCAATTCTGTGTCAACTCTCTTCTATTCGAAACCTTTTATTTCCAAAATATTAACTTTTAAATATGCCAAAATAAAAGTATGTTACTCTTTTAGCATCTGTTCTCTTTGCCTTTATCATTTACTGGTCTCTAAAATATTATGTGCAGATTTTGTTTTTTCCCTCACTCAATAATTGCTTTGAATAAGCAACATGATATTCAATGCCTTTACCTAATAAAGATAATGAGCAAGAGTAAAATGCAAACAACAGCTGATGCAAGGGTGAATCATCCAAAGGCCTGATTTTCTTGACTCAAACCTGCTGCTGCTATAGAAGCGACTATTAACACACTGACAGATGGTGCCAGAACCCATTGTCTCCTTTAGTCTCTCTCTCCCTCTCCTTTCTCTTCCCCCTCCTTTTCTGCTTCCCCATTTATGACAAAGTCACTGTGCTTGGAAGTGTTAATTTTCTTTGAGCATTACGATAATAACATCAAAACTCATCACAGTTGGGTATTTTGTTGGCTTGTAAACAGCCAGAAAAATAGATGTGGTCTTTGAACATTGACTACTCCTCTTTTGTCACATATGCAATTCCCTTTGCCCACCAGAGAAAACTGGGATTTTGCATCCATTACAAGAATTCACAATAAATGCATTTTGTGTACCCCTCACAATTGCTATACATTTTTTTTTCTCTCTAGGACTTTAATTAACAGATAAGTGGGTGCTTTCTACTCAGTAAAAGATAAGTTTCCTTTCCCAGAAGTATTCCTTCTCCATCAAAATACTATTACTACCACAACTACTACTACTGATCATACTCATAACAACAACAACAACAACAACCCTAAAACTTAGGAGCTGGTAAATTTCACACATATTGGCTCACCAATTCAATGTTCTCATTGCCTCTCCAGACATTACATTCCTCTGCAATTACTCCTTCAGTCTGGAAAATAAGTAGAGAAATATTTCAGGGTGCCTGGGAGGCTCAGTCGGTTAAGCCTCTGCCTTTGGCTCAGGTCATGTTCCCAGGGTCCTGGGATCTAGTCCCGTGTGGACCTCCCTGCTCAGCTGGGAGCCTGCTTCACCCTCTCCCTCTGCCTCTTCCCCTTGCTGGTGTGCGCGCGCGCTCTCTCTCTCAAATAAATACATAAGTAAAATCTTTAAAAAAAAAAAAAAGAAATATTTTATGTCTCTTTATAGCAACACATTGTCAAAGCTTTATTTTCCAAAAGTCTAAGTTTAAATTCATCAGTGCAAAATCTACATGCAGGAAATTCTGTTATCTATATGGTTATTAATTTTCTCTTGCTGCTATAACAATCAACACATATTTGGTGCTTTAAAACAACACAAATTTATTATCTGAAAGGTTGGAGTTCAGATATCCAAAATGGAACTCAACAGGTTACAGTAAAAGTGTTGGCAGGGCTATGTTCCTTCTGGAGATTCTAGGATAGAACCATTTCCTTGCTTTTCTAGTTTATCGAGTCTGCCTCTTATCCTTGGCTCATGGTCTCCTTCCATCTTCAAAAGCCAGCAATGGACAGTGGAGTCTTTCTCACTGTATTCCTCTGGTACATACTATTCTGTATCCCTCTTCGAATTTATAGAACCCTTGTGACTATGTTTAAATGACCCAGATAATCCAGCACAATCTCCCCATTTCAAGGTCTGATGATTAATGACTTTAATTCCATATATAACTTTAATTTCTGTTTGCCATGTAACATAACATAGGTTCTGGGAACTAGGATATAGAAATCTTTGGGGGGGGGGGCATGATTCTGTTTACCACTATGGTTAAGGGAGGAGAAATGGTATCCACATATAAACACACACACATACAAATATACTGTGCAAATATACAAAGGCATTGTGTTAAAGGGTCTGCAGTAGGAATTTCTGTATGGTATAGCTTGTCCAAACCAGAAATCTCAAACTCATTTATGTACATCAAGTCTTGTTGTACTTACAATTTTAAGTGTCTTTTATTTTTTTAAAGATTTTTATTTATTTATTTGACAGAGAGAGAGAGAGAGAGAGGGAGGGAGAGCATGAGCAGGGGAAGCCACGGGCAGAGGAAAAGGGAGAAGCAGGCTTCCTTCCGAGCAAGTAGCCTGATGCAGGGCTAGATACCAGGACCCTGGGATCATGACCTGAGCCAAAGGCAGGCACTTAATGACTGAGCCACCCAGGTGCCCCAGTTATACGTGTCTTAGTATCCTTTCTATCCTCTGATCTTCACAATAATACTGTGTGTTGGTGGGATAGATATTACCACATTCTACTAATAAAGAATCATTCATAAATTGTTAAATATTTCATGGTCTTTTTACTACCAAATTAGGTTTCTTCAATTCTTGGGCACTAAAGGCAAATTTTCCTCTTAAGGACCTCCACAGATTTCTGTTGACTTGTTATTTAAGCTTATTTACCTTCATTATGTTCATTATGCATTAGCCAGAAAACGAAAACTTGCTTTGCATGGCACTTAAGAAGGTGAGGCTATAAGATTTTCCTCACACACAGGCATCTTCCCCTTGCCCAGGGAATAGCCTAACATGGTATAACATGGTAAAGTCCGTACAGTTCCTGTTTATTTTGGAATGCACCTTTAGTTTAATAAAACTTTACCAAAACATCGTAGGAGATATATTAATTGAGCTCTTTTACCTTGTATCTTTTACTCCAAAACCAATTATACAGGATTTTCTTGTGAGTTTAGGCCACATGCATACTCCCTGATTTATACCCCACCCTTTATTGTTCTCCTTCCCGTCAGTTGCCAAGGGTCTCCTATGCTACTCTTTCACAGGGCTGCCTTTCTCAGCGCCTGCCGAGAACAGCCCTGCTTCCTGCTCCTAGGTGTTCTCATAGTGCCTGTCAGATAGATGGCGTACATGTTCCTCATGACAGCTTTAACGGTCAAGTAATACTACCATTTCATGTAATCCTCTGTATATGCCAAGCTTTCTGTCTTTACTCTGTCCCTTCTTCTTGTGATGCTCTGTTCACTTTTTTTCCCCCCTAACACTACCATATCTTTCAAAAATGAACTCTGTCTCCTCTGGAAAGCATTGTTGCCAATTTCTAAACTTCAAGCTGAAAACTTCCTTCTTTTGGTGTCTTTCCTGGGTGTCCCAGTGGTAACCCTGCACATATCACAGTTATAGTCTAGTAAACTCCATATTGCCTCCTAGAAGCTGCAGAGCATAGTGATTAAGAGAACTGGATCTCAAGTCAGACTGTTGTTAATTTCAGCTGAGCCACTTACTAGCAACATAAATTGGTTGGGATGCTTAATTTTTTGTGTGTCACAATGTTCTCATTTTTCAGGAGGGGAGTATAATGTTTCTGACCTGGTAGAGTTATTGTATGGATTAAATTAATTTATATATGCAGCACACTTAGAATAGTAATTAACATGTAACATATATTAGAGTATAATAATTACAGTAGAGAAAAATAAAGAATGCAAGAATATGAAGAGCGCTTCCAGACATGAAGAGAGTGATGACAACTTAGTATAAGGGGTAGTTAGGGCAGGCTTGAGTGAAAGATGACTTTGATGAAGACCGAAGGCAGGGAGGGAGCAAACCATGCAGTTATCTGGGGAAGGGAGAACATTTAAGGCAAAGGGAATAAAGTGAAAAATCCATCAGGTAAGAGCTTTCCTGACATGTTCTGAAAGTAGCAAGGAGGTCACTGTGGCTGGAATGAATGAGGAGGGAAGTAGTAGCAGGTGAGGTTAGAAGTGTAATGTTGCCCAGATCATATCGGACCATGTAGGCCATTTTATGGAATTTAGCAACTACTCTGGAAGAAATAGGGAACCTGGAATAGGATTTGAGCAGAGCAGTGTCACATGTCTGACTTACAACTGAAAAAAAAAAATCACTGTAGCGTTTTGAGAGGAGAGTGTGGGTAGGGAACAGGCGTGGAAGCAGGGCAGTTGATTAGAGAAATATTGCAGTCATCCTGGCCATAAAGGAGGGCAGCTGGGACCAGAGCCCAATTTGAAGTGAACAAGGTGGGAAGCTTTCATATTCTGGATCTATTGTAAAAGGTGAATGAACAGGATTTCTTGACCCATAGAATATGTATTGTGAGAGAATTCATGGATGAGTCTCTGGTTTCATTTTGTTTTTCACTGAGAAATTGGAAAAATTGATTTTCTATCACGTGAAGACTGTGAGTAGACCAAACTTGGGGAACAGAGAGTAAGTAAGGAATGCAGATTTGGCTATAATAGGTTTGAGAATGGAGATATAAGTCTGGAGTATAGAGAAGATAAAAGGTCTATGCTAGAAAAAAAATTTAGGAGATTTAAGGCTATGAACTGTCCAAGAGCTAAACCCAACCATAGAAGTTTGAAGAAAAGAAAAGGAACCAGCAAAAGATCAGCCAGTATGGTCTATACAGAGGTCTAATGCATAAGTGTTTAGAGTTTCTTGTTGCTCTCTGCAGGGGACAGTGTGCCTTACTTCAAACTTCCAGTATTTTTTTCCTTTATACCTTACTGATGAAAGCATAACATAATCCCTGTCTGGTTTCTCTTTTTCCCTATAACCTTAGTGCTTGATACAATGCCTAATAACACTAGACATGTAAATATATAATAAGGGTATCATGGCTAGTGTCTCCAATGTGATAGCATAGATGACTGCTGTTGAATTTTGCTGAGTGCTGAGAGCCATGCTCTGATTTTTTAAATAAATAAGAAAGACCCTCATTGGTTTTCACATTCATCTTCTGCTTTTACCTAGATCTGAAGCCTAGGATATCTGCCCATTTGCTTTAAGTGTCCACATTACATACTAGCGAGGAGAAGCCAATGCAGAACACATCACAAAGCAGCAAAAGAACTCTCTCCCGCTGCCTCAATCCAGACACATTATCCAAATGCAGAGGTTCTAGATTAACAAAGTGTTTCCAAGTAGTTTCTCCAATTGCACATCTGGTGGTGATGGGGGAAGTGCTAGAAAAAGGTATCTTGATACCCTTCTTGACAAAGGTATTTTTCAATGCCCAGTTCTATGACCGTATCAGGAAGGACATATATTCTGAAGGTAAAATAGACATGATGCTGGAATTGGAGTTAGAAGAATTGGGTTAAAATCCTGCTTAAGAGGTCTGCATGAGTTACTCAGTTTCTCTGATCAACTAAGATGAGATAGAGCAGAGGCTAACACTATGAGGTCTGACCTGAGGACAGGGTCTAATACGTGGCTCTCTCACTCGTGCAATTTCTGGGATACAGTTAGCTTACCTACCGGTGCAATTATGCACTATTTAACTTCTCTTTCCTTTTTAATCTATCACATGAGAATAACAACGGCACCCACTCTAATGGGTTCCTGGGAGTATTAGATAAATTAGTACATGTAAATACTTAGAACAGTATCAGCCATTAATAATGTAATCATTAAATATTAACTATTAATCACAAGCATATAAACGAACTTCTGAGATTAACCCATATAAACGCAGAATCAAGTAATAAAAACAGAGACCATTTGAAATAAACAAAAGCCCTGAATTAGAAAAACAGTTTGGGAAATTATATTACAGGGTTGCTGGGAGCTACACTTCATCCACGTGAACTTCTTAGATTTAAAATCCTTTTCCTTTAATTGTGCAAAATATACTGTGTATCTATAGCTATAAAGATATATATGCAAATAGAAAGACAATTTAGGAGAAAGGCACGCTTAACATGAAACTAGTGGAGCAGAAATACGTTTAGTGCATCAAATAACTGAAAGGAAGTGTTGTTTTAGTAGAGTGCCTCTAAAAGCCATTAGACTATTTAAAGATGGTTCATTTCTTTAAATGTACAGAGACTGATGCACTACGGAAAGTTCAGGCAAGCCTCTTCAACCACTTTCCTAATGCCGCTTTTATTTCTAAATAGATTATTTTCTGGATAAAGCCAGGGGCTTAAAAGCCATGTATTAAAACCTCTTGGCTGATAAGATTAAGGATTTTCCTTAAGATTAAAAGGAGACTATTCTAAAATTTTGGAAATATATTTCAAAATAAAAGAGTTATTGCTGTTGTCATAACTTTTGTGGGTATTGCACCTTGGTATAACATGTTTTATTGAGTTTTTTTCTGAGGTCGAGTCCTTCTTTCATGTCCAGAAGGATGTTTAAAAAAAGCTCTTTGTAGTCAAGGAAGAAGAATAAAAAATTGTGCCCTATCAATTTGTAAGAAAACAGCTGAGAGGTATGTTGGAACATAAATGACAGACAATCAGGAACAAAAGAATGTATGACTGGATCTAGGAAAACAATTTGCCCTTATGGAGGGCCTCAAATGTGTGTGAACATTAGTCCAGGTCACAAGGGGGACCTGTTGCCCAATTGGATCTTGTAGCACCGTTTAAGTGCTCAGGGATGGCAAGTAGAACATCGTGGAAGCAATAATTATTTTAAGCGAGAGTCATGGTGTAACAGGTCCATCTAAGTTAAATCAGTGTCACTAGTAGTGATGTGGGAGTCAGAATATACAGTTCAATCTCTAGAAGTCATCTGGTGGGTGACCTCGTCAATTGCCCTGGGGCTTAAGGCAGGGCTCAGACTTAATGTGGAAAAGCTCACAAAGAAGAAGGAAACAAAACACAAGCCCAGTTTGAAAGTCTTGGTGAAAATGACAAGGGTGAAACCCTGGCAAGGGATTGAAATTTGGCAAGGGCAAAATGATAAGCATGGAAACTATAACTTTGTTAGGTTATCAGTGTCTGTGACCCACACCAATGCAGTGGAGTGGTAATTCAGCTTGAAATAATGCTGCCAAGTCTGTCAGGGTTGGGTAGGTACCTAGAATGGACTGATTCAGAAGGTAAGAATGGATCAGAGGTTGAAGCAAGAGAAAGTAAGAACACCAACTGAGATGATACACCCGAGTCAGTGCTGTCTTCATAGTATCCATGTGCACATTTCTATGCAATATATTGTCACTCCACTCCCAACCTTTGCAACATAGAGCAGTTAGACCACAAGTGACAATAAGAAATTACAGATAAAATAGAATGTTCTGACCAGCTCATTTAACATTTCTCCTCTTTCAAATGTGATGAGAAGTGTAATGCTCTAATTGAATTGAGTCAGACGCTGTTGATATAAAGGGATAGTAAACTTTAAGAGCCTTTCCAACTCTGAAATTCATAATTTCCCAATACTCTGATTGCATGACCCTCTCTCCTTCACTTGCCTTGGTCAGAATATGCTTTCTCTTTGCCAAACTGCAATCTGCAGTCATAATCATATGGGTAGTCACAGCCAAGGCATCCCCAGAGAATCTGGCCATCACAGGAACAGCTGCCCTCCTGACTATATACAGAAGCTGGGCAAAGCTGAAACAGTTCTGCTTGGATTATTTTATTTATTTATTTATTTATTTATTTATTTATTTATTTATTTATATTGGCTCAGGTGCCTCATGAGCCAAAGTGAGATAATCCCTATGGACAGAGGTAGGTGGGAAATTATTCTTTCCACCTAATGGAGTAAATCCTGGCTCTGCTTGTCCTCTTTATTGTAATTAGGGTGGTAGAAGGATGGCTAAACTAAAATAGCACTTGTTTGAATAGTGAGGCCTTCCAAATTCCCAGTGTGATGGGGAGGAAGTATATTTCACTAGGCAAAAATAAGAGTCTAGATTCAGGCTACATGAGTGTGAATACCAGCTCCAGCTCATTTAGTTATATAATGTTTGGCAAATTATTTAGACTCTCTAAAACTCAGTTTTCTCATCGGAAAATGGGAAGTCATTAAGTCATTATAACAGCTGCCTTATGAAGTTATTATCAGTCCCTGAAGGGTGAGTACTTGATAAACACACTCCGCACAATGCCTGATGCGGGATACACACCCAACTGGTGCTGTCTCTTATTACTGTGAGTCATCTGCATGCAGTCGTCTCGTCCCTGGGTGGTTATGAGTTGAGAATATTTTGAATGTGGTAGTGAATGCCAGAGGGTATGCTTGAAGAAACACGGCATCAGTGTAGGTTTAAGAACCTAGCTAAGTTTCAACAGCCTTGTTTTATTGTAACACACATGATGAGAAATCTGGTTCCTCTAAGAGATTATAAAAGTCCTTGAAAAGATAAAGACCTAGCATGTACATTCACATAGTAGGCAATGGATAATTAATTGTTGAATCATGGAGTTCTATATAACTTACCTGTAAAATTGAGAGAAGTGCAAATGTAAATGATATCAACTGTTAAAGAAAAATTAAAAACTGTCACCACTGTGTGCTCTAAAAGCCTTTGGGGAAAAACATATTTACACTTGATTTTGGAAAATAGATTCTTGAACAAGAGTAAAGCACTTGGTAAACATGAAGTGGTAGATAAATGCTGGAAATATGCAAAATTTACAGAGAAATGTTTTGAGTGTTCTCTGGTCTATCGATAATACACATCATTATGCATTTATAACTTAATGGTGCTTTCATTAAACACCGACTTCTCTGAAAAATGACAAAATTACAAGGTTAAACTCCCAGTGTGGAGTAGATCTGATGATGTGTACTAATTAACTATTTTTTTAATCAGTGCACTAAAAAAGAAAGAAATGGAAAAATGTCCTGCCTGGTTTTCAATTAGTGTATTTTGCTCCTTGCCATTTGTTCCCAATTGTCTATTTTGACTAAACCTTGCATTTTCCCTTGTTGAACTTTTTTTTTCCCTTAATGCTGTTCTAAATTAACCTCTTCTCTTCTGTTGTTTGCAACATAGCAAGCGGTTTGATGTGAGACAACTAAATAACTTCATTTAGTCAAAACTAGAGCTATTCACAGCTAGTCTAAACAAAATCACAAATGATTGTGCAATGGAAATGCATTTTATTTGCTGTAGCATTTTCATTAGGTTGAACACTGAATCAAATTGAAAATCAAAGAATAAAACCTGCCTCATATAAGCAAAGATCATTTTTATTGCAGTGAATATTACCCCTTTCCCTGTCATCTTTTCCGGCTAATATGAAATCATGCACTGTTATACATAAACGGGGATTTGTAAAATTGCAAAGCTTGTTAACAGTAACTACTTTCTTAGCTTGAGATCAACCAACATTTACTTCGTTTTCCCTGACTATAATTTTGACATATTCCTGTCATTTGGTAGGAAAGGATTGGATGGAAAAGTCTCAGAAACTGGCATCATATTTTGTGTTTTACATTCTTTTTGACATAATGAACATTTCCCCTTCTTTTGCTGAAATCAGCCCTGGGAAAGATCAAATACAGCAGTCTTTTAACGGTTTAAAATTGCCCCTGTCGTTACCTTGTCAGTTACATGAGCCCTTCAGTGTGCAGGGCTATGGAAATCTTTCAAGACGAATTTGCTAGAGGTAGTGCTGGAGAAGACTGTTTATAAGACCTGAAGATTTTAATCATTAATAAAGACATGGGTAACATAAGTATTATTTAATGATGGCCAGAAAGCAGAGCTGCACAGTTTTCCAAGCATGGCCATTCAAGGACAGTTTGGGCAACTTTGTCATTTTATCACATTTTATATTTATCGTCCTCAACTTTTTTTGGCCATGTCAGCCTATACATTTAATAATCTACTCTTAAAACATTCATCTCCATTAAAACCTGGGTTTACCTTCCTTCTTTTGTCTATTCCATATATGTTGCCTTTGTTATAATTGGTAGGGAAGAGGAGATTTTGAGACAGAGTGAGGCTGATTCCTGGATCTTTGTTTGGTAGCATTTGCTAGTGGTGTGATTTTAGGCAAATTCCTTATCTTCTCCAAAGCCCAGTTTCTCTCTTTGGCTGGCACACACCACACACTCAGTAAGTGGTAGCATTCCTATTCCTAGTCACTAACTCTAACCAAAATTCAGAGCTCACTATTGATTTCCTGCTTTTGAAAATGTACTTTATATAAGTCTCCCCAGTTAATCTAAGCTCACATTACAGCTGTCACTTTTTCATTAATAACTGTGTGTGTTTATTTTTATTTTAATTAATTCTCTACATCTATATTTCCAAATTTGGAAAAATAAATTTACACTTAAATGTCTGGATGTTGTCTCAAAATCCAAGTATCAAGATTTGATATTTTTATTCTTAGGTCAATTTGCTTCTTAAGTCCCACATTTATGTTCCAAATATGTCTCTTCTTCACTTTAGGAGTAGGACTTCACATTTTAATTTTTCCTTTATATTCTATATTCACTTTGTAATGCATGACCCTTCACAGTATCTCTTGGATGATTATTTACATCCAGTGCTGCCAGTTGGTCTGGGATCCTGTCACTGTGAGTCACAACTAGAAAAATAATTTTCTAATTTCTCATCTTCATCTCATTTAATTTGTTCTGCATTCAAACACGAGGCCCCTTTTGCCAATTAACCACTTTGATTATTTAATGCTTTCTCAATATCTATTATTGATAATCGTGCCAATATTTAATTTCTAAGAACAATTATTTCATAATACCTTAATGTATTCATTCAGGAAATTCCTTTTAAAGACTGCTATGTGTCAGTGCCAAGGCTTAAAAGGATGAGTAAGATACTGTTTCTGATTTAAAGAGCCCGTAATTTTTTAGGGAAGATCAGTGACTGCCCAGATAATTAAAATGTAATCTACAAAGTAGTATGGGAGCACCTAGAATGTGAGGATGAACTCATCATTCCTATCCAAATGTAGATCTCCCTATTAAATTATATTTGTTTTCTATTTCTTCATATCCACGCATGAATTAAAAATCCTAAATCTGGGGGCTCCTGTGTGGCTCAGTTGGTTGAGTGTCTGACTCTTGGTTCCAGCTCAGGTCATGACCTCAGGGTTGTGGGATCAAGCCCCATGTTACATGCTCTCTCTCTCTCAAATAAATAAATAAATAAATAAATAAATAAATTCTTAAAATTCTAACTCCAGAATCTCTACCATATTTATTTTAAGTTATGATTTATTTATTGTTTTTAAAGATTTATTTATTTATTTATTTAGAGAAAGAGAGAGAACATGAGCGAGAATGAGCACGAGTCGGGGGGGAGGGCAGAAAGAGAGGGAGAAACAGACTCCTGCTGAGCAGAGAAGGGTGCGGTGGAGGGGGAGGCTCGATCCCATGACCCCAGGATCATGATCTGAGCCAAAAGCAGCCAAAAGCAGAGCCACCCAGGCACCACTTAACCTATGATTTATTGACTATTTATAATAAACTAGGTATTAAGACCTTTCATACCTTAGATAATTTTGCACTCATAATATGGGTGCATATATGCACTTAAGAAATACATATCTTTTACAGAAAAGATAGATAATTTTGCACTCATAATATGGGTGCATATTATGCACTTAAGAAATACATATCTTTTACAGAAAAGATAGGGAAGCCAAACAATGTATCTGGTTCAGATTCAACCAGGCAATATATCCCAGAAATTAAATTAAAACCTAAGGCTACCTAATTATAAAGCTCGAACTCTTAAAGCCAGCAAAAACTTTCTGACCTAGCATGCCATTACTATTCAGTCTCTTTTGTACAAGTTCAATCAATTTCACATACCACTCTCTCTGAGAGTTCTGATTTCCGTAAGTGGCATTGATTTCTCTGTTCTCTAACTACTTGCATTTGTATTATTTGGCAGATTTCACAGAGTTTAGTGGGCATAGAACCAGTACTTTACTTGCATATGGAAAGAAATACTAAAAGCAGGAGTGAGCCTGGAGCAGCCCCCAAAGCAGGACAAGTACAGAAACAGAGCTGGAGCACTTCACATCACACCAATGAAGACAAAATCAAGTGACTAGTGGAGGGCACATGTAGACTCTCGGAGGCTAGAATCATGAAAGAAAATCTTCCCCAAAGACCTGAACAGGGGGATAAGGTATTTCCAGGATAAGGAGTTTGTGTGGACTTAAACACTAAATCCAAGGACTGAGCTGTAGATCGGAGGTCAGGAATTCTAGAGGACACATTTCTCACCTCAAGGAAATGCAGATGGTAAATACCCATGAGAATACACAAAAGAACACCCGTAGGGAAAAAAAGCCTACATTTAAAAATCTGCCATATCTGAGGGCATTCTACAGCTTGTATAGTATTATAAAGGCACTCACATCCTAAATCTTGCCCTTTTCTCTTAAACCCTCACTTCTCCACACTTCAAAAATAAAGATCAATTGATGCTGTAAGCATGGGTCTATTTTTGGGCTTTCTATTCTGTTCCACGGATCTATGTGTCTATTTTTATGCTAGTAACATGCTGTTTTGATTAGTACAACTTTGTAAGATAACTTGAAATCTGGGATTATGATACCTCCAGCTTTGCTCTTCTTTCTAAAGATTGTTTTGGCTATTCCAGGTGGGGAGAAGGGTGAACTAGCTCAAGGGGATCAAAAGTATACTTATCTTGAGTAATATACGGAGTTGTTGAATCGTTACATTACACACCTGAAGATAATATAATAATGCATGTTAATTATACTTTAATTACAAAAAATAAAAATCAACCTCGTAGAACAGAGGAAGAACAGTGAATGAACAGGGAGGAAAGAATGTGGGGAAGACAGAATAAGACTGGAAATGCCCCCTCCCTACCATACACTTCTAGACCTGAGTCAGGCTCAAGCTGGAGGTATAAGAAATTGGGTCTTGGACTTTCTTGAACTTTTAATGTCTGAACAAATAAGACTATTTATTCATAATTAAAGGTGATCATGAAAGCTGTGAGGTTTGATCCAGATTTCATTCAAGATTAGGAACCAGTCAACAGAGTAATTTTAAAAAGCAACGGTGAAAAAGGAGGTAGTTTTTTGCTCATACTCCATTTTGTCCAGCTCATTCAACAAATTAGTTATCCTTGTTATTGTCTTTAAATGGATAATATATTGAAAGCTCTCTGGCAGTTTTAATTTTGATATTTTTTTAAAAAGGAAAATAGTATGTACTTAGTTGGCATAGCCCACTGAAGAGTGGAAATCCAATGAAGTGTGGTGTCATAGTCTGTTTAGGCTGTTGTAACAAAATACCGCAGACTGGCTGGCTTATAACCAGAGAAACTTGTTCCTTACCATTTCAAAGCCCGGGAAATCCAAGATCAAAGCACTGGCAGGGATGTGTCTGGTAGGACCTGCTTTCTGGTTCATAGATAGCTATATTTTTGTTATGTCCTCACATGGTAGAAGGGATAACAGAGCTCTTTGGGGTCTCTTTTATAAGAGGACTAATTTCATTTGTGAGGACTCTGTCCTCATGACCTCCATCACAACACAAAGGCCCCACCTCCTAATACTATCACACTAAGGGTTAAGATTTCAACACATGAATTTTGAGAGGGACACAAATATTTAGTCTATAGCATGTGGGGAATCTGCAAATATTGTTTGTATATAATGTTTTATTTTATTGTCTTCTAAATAGATTCTTAATATCCTATGAAACAATTTTATTAAAATTCGATATAGTAGGTTTATTTTTATTTTTTATTATGTTCAGTTAGCCACTGTATAGTACATCATTAGTTTTTGATGTAGTGCTCTGTGATTCATTAGTTGCCTATAACACCCAGTGCTCATCACAACACATACCCTCCTTAATACCCATCACCCTGTTACCCCATCTCCCCAGCCCCTTTCCCTCTGAAACCCTCTGTTTCCAGGGGCCCTTGCTCCAGAGAGCAAGACTGGAGGCAGAAGTAGAGGGAGAGGGAGAAGTAGACTCTTCACTGAGCAGGGAGCCTGATGTCCCTTGATCTAGGGACCCTGGGATCATGACCTGAGACAAAGGTAGATGCTTAACCCCCTGAGCCACCCAGGTGCCCCTCAATATAGTAGCTTTTTAAAAAACAAGCAAAATTACATCTGAAACCAGGTTCACCATATGTTAACTAACTAGATTATAAATAAAAACCTGAAAAAAAACCCAAGAAAATTGTTACCATAATACAAATATGAGCTAATGAGAGACTACAATCATATCTAAATTAAAGAATGTATTTGAAAGTGCTATCCAATTAGATATTGACTGGTAATTTACAATATTGGATCTTACTATAACAATGTAATATGTAATAGAAATATATTCACATACATTAAATTATAATATTTTTAATTATAATATTTAAATGCCATGATACGAATTATATATTTGTATAACATTATAATTAGTAATGTATTTTTACCCAGTAAATTCTCATAAAATTCAACCAGATAGATGTATTGATACCTTCTAATTAACAAATCAATTAGGTTAGGTTGTATAGTTCTTTTGAAGACACACAGGTAATAATGTGGATAGGATTCAAATCTTTTACTTTTGATCACATGTCTATTCCATCACTATAGCTCTAAGAAGAATGTCACAATTGCCTTCATATGTGAATGTGGTGCAGTTGAATCCTAATTATGTTCTAAGAATCCCTGTGTCTAAAGGTTTATTTCTTATTCTTGGATCCTCAGGCCCCCCTGGAGATTCTTAAAGGTCTGTGGATCCCCTAAAAATTTCCGCTGAAGTCAATCCCTATACAATCAACTTTGGGCCTTTGCTGGGCTTCTCAGCATCTTTAAATCCCTTGTGGTAGACCAAATAATGACCTCTCAAGGGTGGCCATGTCCTAATCTATAAAACCTGTAAAGATGATGTCATACATGGGAAAGGGACTTGGTAATGTGATTAAGTTATGGATCCTGGATTATGCAGGTGGGCCCAATGTAATCACAAGGGTCCTTATAAAGGCAAGGCAGACGGTGAGAGTGAGAAGAAGGAACTACGGCCACAGAAACAGAGGTTGGAGTGATTCTGTTGGAAGGAAGGGGCCCTGATAAGACAAGGCTGACAGATTTTTCCCAGGAACTGGAAAGGGCAAAGAAACAAATTCTCTTCAAGAGCCTCCAAAATGCCAGTGTCTTGACTTTAGCCTAGTGAGACTAATTTTGGACTTTTGACTTCCTGAGCTATAAGGTAATGAATTTATGTTCTTTTAAGCCACTATAAGCTTGTGGTAATTTGTTCCAGCAGTAATAGAAAGCTAGTACATTGGTTAAACACTGTATGACAGTTGGTATTTTTTCTGGGTTTATTGAGAAGCAAACTCAAAATTTTCCACTTCAGTCTGAAAATAGCCCATGATTAAGACTGTAACCAGGAGTATAACAAGGACTATAAACTGTCTGAGATTTTACCCTACTAAACTAAAAAGTTAGCTCGCAGTTTCATGGCTTCTGAGAGATAATACAAGACCTTTGGGTCAGAGACAAAGAAATTTATTACTAACAGCATAGGAGGCAATACAAGTATCAGCATATTTGCATTGGTTTCATTTCCCTGCAAGTCTCACCAGGGCAAGACAATGAGACCAGATGGACACGACTCATGCAGTCGGTTTGCATCACAAATGTAGAACCCAGGTCCAAATGCTCAGCACTTTTTGAGAAAACAGCAAATATTGTAGCAAGCTACAACGAGTCAGTCCCCTACCCACTGGAAGCAAATAATTTTATGGTAGTGATACTGCTGTTCTTTTGGCTTAATTACTTACCTATGTGACTAGCTACAGAAAGAGCTCAGTACTAGCAGACAGAACATCCGAAGAAACCACATGGTTCACACCATTTTTTGTAGTGAGAAGTTTAAGTATAATTTTAGTAAAAAGCTTAAAAGATCTTTATATTTTCTCCTTTTTGTTTATGCCCACATATATAATAGATGGAATAAGTATATATTGAGAAGTATTTTAATAGTGACTACATTCTTAATTATATATAGTTTCCAGCAGGATAATATCCCATCTGGATTTCCTTTGCTTATTTACTGAAGTCCACAAATATATCTCATCCTTCTCGATAGTGCCTTGGATATCTTTACTTATGCTCAGCTGTTCAGGGAGCACTACTTGCTTACAAGGGTATTTTCCACAGGGGTACAGGTGTAACTATCACTAGACTTGAAGGGCAATTTAATGAAAGCTACAGATAGCTATGGCATCATATTCTCCAGGAGTCATGTGTTGGGGGATGTCATCAAGAAGATATGACTGCTTGTCAACCCATGAGTGGCACCAGGATAATTGGAGTTTCCTCATCCCCTCCTCTGTCCTTGGAATGTGGGTTCTGCTTGCCTTGTCCAAGGACTGCCGAAGGACATAGCGTTGAGATAGTAATGTGATGCTGAGACCACCTGGAAGGTATATGTGACTAAACCTAGTTAAGGCCTCTATATAAACTCTTAAGGATTGGTAGGTGGATATGTGGATATTCTTATCTTGTGGCCACCCAAGACAAGCCTCATATGTAAGTTCGAACCCTTGCTTATTAAACTAGCACCTACCAGCCAGGAGTGGCCTGCCTTGTTCTTCTGTCTCTCTCTGTCCTCTACATTCAGTGGCTGGTTTTAGATTTCACCTGGGAAGCTCTTAGGTACATTGCAAACCAATGTCATGGCTTTTCCTCTTTAACAAAAATACCATTTTTACATTTGATTACACCTATTAACTCTCATAAGGCAAAACAACATATGGAGAAAAAATATGTAATGTTAGGAAAAATTTATAGCAAAGTGCATGTCCTACTTTCACTAAATCGACTTTAACAATTGGTGTAAAGTGTCTTAAAATTTTTGACAAATGAAAGGATGACTGAGTTAAAATAAAAAAAGGAAAGAGAAAAGAAAATCTGTGAAAAAGGCTAATCTCTCTCAAACTCTGGTGTGGATTACAATAATCTGAAAGAAGTACATTAAAAATTTTAGATGCTTCACCCCTTATTTGAGATGCTGATTCAGCAGATACCAATTTTGTTATTTTTATCAAGTTTCCCAAAGTTTGTTAAGTCTCTTCTCTAAGAAATCTTTTTAATTTGCTTCAGAGAACTGATTTGTTTTTCTGAATTTGAATTGAGTACTGACAGCCTCTGGGAACACATAAAGGCAAAATATAAGCTGATTGACATGGGCATGTCCTCCCAAAATTTGTTGTGCCAAGAAATACGTGAGTTCAGCCAGAAAATGTGTGTGAGAGGTGAGTGTGCAAGAAAGCTAGCATACGATTGTCTAGTGTCCTGCCCAAAAGAGTCAGTGGAAGAGGGGAGAGACCACAGCAGCGAGAAACACGTAGTAAATGATGAATTATTGGGGATTGAAGGTGATACATCTGATCCTGAGAAAAGTAAGAGATGCCCAGAGATGGGAATTTCCGAACAACCTAGGAGAAAGAAGCCATTTTAACCACTCACAGATCCAGAGAGCAGGCAGCCATGCAATGTATACCTTATCCCTTCCCCAGCTACTGGGAGAGTTGGTGTAACCAAGGAGAGGGCCAAAGAACTGCCAATTTCAGGGCATGGGGAGGAAGACGTGTTTACTGGGAGATTTCTTATAATTAAATAATTATGGATTACCATCTTCAAAAAGATAATCTAATTTTAGAATGGAAACCCAATTTGCGCTATAAAGAGGGAATAGCATTATCTATTACCTAAGAGGTCAGGAAGCTTTCCAAAGTTTCCATCCAAGGCATGGAGATTACCCCTATGAATAATTTTAAAGGGATTGTGGGAGCCTAAATAAATACATAAATAGAATTGTATTTTACTGTCATTCCGGGAGTTGTGTACTTGCACTGGAGCAGTACTAATCTGGCATTATGCTGCTCTTTCTTTTTCCCATGGAAAATAAATTTTATGGCATTCTTCAGAGGTTCTCTTACCCTCGAATACCACTGGGGACCTCTGCTTTCAGTTCCTAGACATAAGCAATGCTTTCTCCTGAATTCCTCCAACCCTACCATTGACCTATGCCTATTTTATACATGATGACACCTTAAGCCTCTGTTTAATGAGATTTTCTTACTCTTAGCAAGAAATCCTCTTAGGCAGGGACGTTTTCAATATTCCTCAAAGACTGCTATCAGAAAGTCCACAATTGTCTCCATAACAAATCCCCACATACCCACTATCATCTGTGGGAGATCAGCTTGCTTTCTTTGGAAATTGTCAGATATGCAAGTAAAATTTCCTTTGTTCACCAAATTTTGGAGAACGTATCTAAGCTTTTTGAATTGTTCTGTTTTTAAAGTTCTTTGCTACTGACCTCTCCCACTGGCCTCTACTTTTTCTAAAAGCTCTTGCTCTTGGCATGAGGTTTTGATGCTGTTTTTTATAATGCTCTTTTCCTAGGAAGACTGTTAAGTGCCCTAGGGAGATCTTACCAGACTTCTCTTCTCTTCCACACTTTTCTCTTTTTTATTTCTGCTCCATTTTAATTCATGGCAATTGTATTGAATTACATATCCTATATTTATTGTTTACTTTTTAGCTTAATTTTTTTTTTTTTTTTTAGGTTTTATTTGACACAAGCAGAGGGAGGGGCAGAGGCAGAAGCAGGCTTCCCTCTGAGCAGGGAGCCTGATGTGGGGCTCGATCCCAGGACCCTGGGATCATGACCTGAGCTGAAGGCAGACACTTAACTGACTGAGCCACTCAGGCACACCTCTTATATTTATTGTTTGTTATCCATCTCACTCATTAGAACAGAATGTAAGCTTCATAGGGGCAAGGATTTTGTCTGTGTTTACAGCTATATTTCCCGTGCATGGAAAAATGCCTGACATAAATGTGGTACACTATATTTAATAAACGAATGAATAATTCAAAAACAACTTAGATGCATGTACTCTAATTACTACATCTGGAAGTCTGGAGGATGAGCATAGATGAGAAGGGTGGTTTAGTATTGAGATATTCCTAGAAGTAGGAATAATTCCAAGGTTTGAAAAATGAAGATATAGCGATGGAGATAAAGTACTGTTAGACAAGAGAGTTCTTCTAAAATGAAGAAATGAGAGAGTTTCATGGAGAGGAAGTGAATGGGGAAGTGGTGGAGATAAAGCAAGAAGTAGGAGAAGCAACACCACAAAGGACCCTGGATGCTATGTATTTATAATGCGAGAGCGACAAGGTTTTGAAGCCACTGAAGCTACAGTTATTGAAGAACTTAAGAAGAAAAGTGACATTATCAGATCTACATTTTTGAAAAATGATCTCTGTAAGGGAAGAGGGGTAATTGGAGAGGAGCCAGACTGGAGTCAGGAAAAGTGATGAGGAGGCAAGAAGGCAATACACAGAATAGGTGAGAAAGGCTGGATGAGGGCAGTGGCAGTGGGGATGAAGAGAAGCAAAATAACTGCTGAGATTGTTAGATACAATCTACAAGACCTTATAATAAACGTGATGGAAGTGTAGGAAGAATCCAGCACGAAAGGTTTTATGGCTTGGCAATAAACTGAATAATGGTGCCACTCAAAGAATTAGGAAATACGATAGAATGGCAAGGTTTTGGGAAAGATTGGTTTTGTTTTGGAAAAGAAGACTCTGATATGTATTTGTATTTTTTTAACAAATGAAGTTGATTTTTAAGAACAATTTTGAGTTCAGAGCAAAATTGAGTGGAAAGTACAAAAGAGTTGCCATATACCTCCTGTTCCCTCACATGCACACCCCCCCCACCCCCACTGATACTCTGCACCATGGTAGGACATTTGTTACAATCAAAGAACCTACAGCAACATGTCATTATCACACAACATGCATAGTTTGCAGAAGGGCTCACTTTTACTGTTGTATATTCTGTGGGTTTTGATAAATGTATAATTACATGTATCCACTATTGTATGATACAGAATAGTTTCACTGCCCTAAAAATCCTCTGGGCTCTTCTTCCCTCTCCCCTAGCACAACCACTGATCATTTTACTCTCTCCGTATTTTGCCTTTTTCAGAACGTCATATATTTGGAAGCATACGGTATGAAACCTTTTCACATTGGCTTCTTTCACTTAGTCATATGCATTTAAGTGTCTACCATATCTTCGTGTGCCTTAATAGCTCATTTCTTTTTAATGCTGAATAATGTCCCATTTCCTCATGCACAACAGTTTATCCATTCACCTGCTAAAGGACATTTTGGTTGCTTCCAAGTTTTGGCAATTATGAATAAAGCTGCTATAAACAACCATGTGCAGGTTTCTGTGTAGACATAAGTTTTCAGTTCTTTTGGGTTCATACCAAGAACAGAGTTGCAGGATTGTATGGATTGTATGGTAAGAGTATGTGCAGTTTTGTAAGAAACTGCCAAACTGGCTTTCAAATAGTCTCCTTGCTTGTATACTCTGGAAGAGACTGTAGGGAATAATTTCTTCCTTAAACATATGGTAGAATTCACCAGTGAACCTATTTGGGTTTGCTGCTTTCTGCTTTGGAAAGTTTGTAATTATTGATTCAATTTTTTTAAATTAAATTAATTTTTTTTTTTTATGTTCAGTTAGCAGGAGCCAAGATGTCCTTCAACAGATGAATGGATAAAGAAGATGTGATTCCATTTTTTAATAGCTATAATCCGATTTAGATTATCTGCTTCCTTTTGTGTGAATTTCAGCAGATTGTATCTTTCAAGGAATTGGTCCTTTTCATGTAGGCTGTCAAATGTATGGGCATAGTTTTTTTACAATATTCCTTTATTATCCTTTTAATGTTCGTGACATCTGCAGTGATGCTCCCTCTTTCATTTCTGATATTAGTAATTGCATCTTCCATCTTTTTTTGTTCGGTAGACTAGGTAGAGGCTTACTGATTTTATGAAACTTTTCAAAGAAACAAATTTTGGTTTTGTTGATTTTCCCCATTGATTTCCTGTGTTCAATTTCATTGACTTCCGTTTTAATTTTTATTATTTCTCTTCTTCTGCTTACTTTGGATTTAATTTGTTCTTTCTCTAGTTCCCCTAGGTGAAAGTGTAGTTTATGAATTTTAGAACTTTCTTTTTTTATAATTTATGCATTCAGTGCTTAAATTTTGCTCTCAGTACTGCTTTCACTGCATCTCATAGATTTTGATAAGTTGCATTTTCATTTGATTTTTTTCAAAATGTTTTTAAATTTCTCTTGAGATTTCTTCTTTGACTCTTGTGTTATTTGGAGGGTGTTGTTTAGTCTCCGAGTATCTGGGGATGTTCCAGCCATATTTGTGTTAGTGATTTCCAGACATTGTATTATTTCTATTCTTTTACTTTTATTAAGATGTGTTTTAAGCCTCAGAGTGTGGTCTATTCTTGCTGAATGTTCCTTGTGAACTTGAGAAGAATGTATAGTCTGATGCTGCTGGATGAAGTCATCTATAGAAGTCAAATACACTCAGTTGATTGGTGATGGTGTGGAGTTCGACTATACATTACTAATCTGCCTATTTTATCTGTCCATTTGTGAAAGAGAGGTGTTAAAGTTTCTGATTATAATACGGAATTTGTCTCTCTCTCCTTAAAATTCTATCAGTTTTTGCCTCTCATATTTTGACTTTCATTTGTATGGTACATATTTTAATAATTGTTATTTCTTCTTGGAGTATTGTCTCCTTTATCATTTTTTAATGCTCCTATTTTCCCCGGATAACTTCCTTAGTCTGAAGTTTACTCTGTCTGAAATTAAGATAGTCACTCCTGTTTTCTTTTAATTAATGTTAGTATGGTATATCTTTTTCCATCCCTTTACTTTTAATTTATAGGTGTCTTTCTATTTAAAGTGGATTTCTTATAGAAAACATATAGTTAGGTCTTGTTTTTCAATCTGTTCTGACAAGCTCTTTTAACTGGTATACAGAAACCATTAACATTAGGTTAATTTTGATATATTTATATTAATAATTATCATATCTGTTACTGTTTTCTTTTTGTTGCACTTATTTTTTTGTTCCTATTATCTTCCATAGATTTTCTGCTTTTTGTGGTTTTAACTGAGCATTTTTTATGAATCCATTTTCTCTTATTTCTTAACACATCAGTAATACTTTCTTTTACAACTCTTTTTAATGGTTGACCAGAGTTTGCAATGTATGTTTACAATGAATTCAAGTCCACTTTCAAATAATAGTATTGTAGTGCAAATATCTTATAGTAACAAAATATTCCTATTTCTTCCTTTCCATCCCTTGTATCATTGATGACATTCATGTTACTTAAATATAAGTGTATATATACATATATACATATGTAATCAAATCAATTGTTGCTATCATTATTTTGAATAAAATGTTATCTGTTAGATTAATTAAGAATAAGAAAAATATTTTTTTTCCTTTTCTGATGCTTTTCCTTTCTTTATATAAATCTGATTTTCTGACGTGTATCATTGTCCTTCTCTCTGAATAACATTTCTTGCAAGGTGGGTCTACCGGCAACAAATTCACTTAGTTTTTGTCTGAGAAGGTATTTATTTTCCTTTCACTTTTGGATAGTAATTTCACAAGGTACAGAATCCTAGGTTGGTATTTTTTTTCCTCCCAACATTTTAAATATTTCACTCGGTTCTCTCCTTGCATTGTTTCTGAGGAAAATTCAGATATAATTCTTAATCTGTTTCTCTACAGGCAAGCTGTCTTTTTTCTCTGTCTTCTTTCAGAATTTTTTCTTTATTTTGATTTTCTGTAGTTTGCAAGTGATATGCATATATATTAACCTCATTGGTGTTCTCTGAGCTCCCTATATCTGTGGCTTATTGTGTGACATTAATTTGGGGAAATTCTCAGTGATGATTGTTTCAAATATTTCTTTTGTTCCTTTTCTTTCTCCTTCTTGAATTCCCATTACACATATATTCCACCGTTTGTAATCGTCCTGCAGTTCTTGGATATTCTGCTCTGGTTTTTGTCTCTTTTTTCTCTTTGCTTTTCAGTTTTGGAAGTTTCTTTTCTTTTTTTTTTTTTTTTTTTTTTAAAGATTTTATTTATTTATTTGACAGAGAGAGACAGCCAGCGAAAGAGGGGGAACACAGCAGAGGGAGTGGGAGAGGAAGAAACAGGCTCCTAGTGGAGGAGCCTGATGTGGGGCTCGAACCCAGAACGCCGGGATCACGCCCTGAGCCGAAGGCAGATGCTTAACCACTGCGCTACCCAGGCGCCCCTGGAAGTTTCTTTTGTTATATCCCCAAGTTCAGATATTCTTTCCTCAGCCATATCCAGTCTATTAGTGAGTTCATCAAAGCATTCTTTGTTTCTGTTACAGTGTTTTTGGTCTTCAGTATTTCTATTTCACTCTTTTTTAAAATTTCTTTTCTCTGCTTAAGTTATCCATCTTTTCTTACATATCATCTTTTGTTTCCATTAAAGTTCTTAGCATATAAACATAATTTTTAAAAAATTTCTTGCTCTGATAATTCTAACAGTCCTGCCAAACTAATTTGGATACTTGTTTAGTCTCTTCAAACTCTGTTTTTTTGCCTAAAAAAAAAAAAAAGGTTTTCTTTATTTGAGAGAGATAGAGAACATGAGCTAGGGGAGGGGGTGGCGTGTGGGGAGAGGAGGGGGAGAGGGTGAGGGAGAAGCAGACTCCCCACTGGCAGGGAGCCTGACTCAGGGCAGGACCCCGGGATCATGACCTGAGCTGAGAGCAGACACTTAACCTACTGACCCACCCAGGTGCTCCTGTTGTTTGCCTTTTACTATGCCTTGCATTTTTTGGTTGAAAGGTAGCCATAATCAAGTGAGTAAAAGGAGTTGCTATAAATAGGCATTTAGTAATGCTGTCATGAGGTGTGGGGGAGGAGAAGCCTCCGATTGTCCTACAATTGGGTCTTAGCCTGTACCCAGGACTCAGTTTTCTCTCCTCAAGTGGGAAAGGATGGCTGGAGTAGGGTGGAGTTGGGTATTTTCCTCCCACCAGGTAGGTTAGGCTTGGATAAAACCTCAGCAATTTAAACTGTGGTGAAATAGTTTTTCCTGAGGGTGGGATTGTTTAGAAGAGAAGAATATTCTGGCGTATTTAAAAATGGTTACTCCCCCCCCACCCCCGCCCAAAACATAAGGAAATTTTTCTTTAATAGTCATTGTGAGGGCCTGGAGGAGCTTCTGGAGGAAAACTCACAAAAGCATGGATTTCTGCTCTGGTGAGTTGTGATTCTCTATGTTATGTCCACCTGCCTAATTTCTTTGTGCAGCAGGTTGCCCTGTGACCTCACTTCTCTGACAGATCTCAGAAGAATTGACTTTTTCAGTTTGTTCAGCTTTTAACTTGTTCTTAGGATGTGCTGGTGACTTCTAAGCTCCTTTCACGATGGTGAAGAACCTGAAGTTTGCATATATATTTTAAAATTGTAATGTTGTGTGGGCAATTGAATATTTTAGCTCTTGAATGCCAACAAAGGGTTTTTAGTAAATGATATAAATTTGGGGATGTGCTGCACTTAGATGTTAATCCTCATATGAGATTGCAGATTTCTTGGATTTGAGTTTAGAGCTGAGTCAGCACTCTATTTGTGATTTCCTCCTATTGCACTGACATATCATGGAGGTATTGACAGATTCTTCAGAATAAATGACAAAGAGTAGATTCCAGGCACAGGCAAAATTCCGTTGGCATTTAAGTTATAGAAGGAACGGGAAAAAAGATATAAAAGAGAAAGAATTATCTTGACCCGTGGTGATGTATTCATAGCCAATAACCCCCAAACAGGGATAGTTCTCAGAATCTGTTACTACTACATGTAGGAAGCAGATTTGGTTGCGTTACTGTGCACTGTACAATGTCACCCATTAATGCTCCTGACTCAAGAGCCAGAACTAGACGTCATATGTGCTTAATTATATTCCTTGACTGTATTCAGAGGCAGCAGGTCAATACCTGAATAGGATTTAGCAAGAACCAATGATAATGTGCATCTATAATTGGGTTCTATGAAATTTATATACAACCCTGAATATAAAAAGGCACATTTACATCTATCCCCTCTCTTGATTCTGACAGAATCTGAATCTAATTAGTATCTACATTTAGCAGAAGAACTTGAGGCTAAGTGCAGTTAGAGACTTCCCCAATGTCAAGCTAAATGTAAGTAATGGAGGTGGAACTAGTTGTTTCACTCAAAAATCTCATGTTCTTTCTGCTTCTAGCTGGGCTAAAACAAAATACATGAATTTGTTCTTGACATACTAGCTTATTTGTCACAAATATTATAATTTGCATTGAGAAACACATAATTGAAGCAAAACTGTAAAATTCAGATGGAAGACCCAAAAAAACCCACTTTCTTTTTAGACGCGTGGTAATCTGTTTTCTCATAAAAAGGTGCACATATGCAGGGATATTGTATTCAGAATGCCCAGTGGAATTCACACACTCATTAAACTCCTCAAGCAGAGAGCAATATAAACTAACACAGTGGAAATAAGGTCAGTGAACATAATGAGTGAAACACCTTACAAAGGGAAATTGGTGTGTAGCCTTGAAATCCTCATTTTCTACAGTTTGAGAAAATGTGTCTAGCTGCTAGGTTAGATTACTGCTGCGTAGATGTGGTCGTGCCATTCAGAAGTAGAGTTATACACAACTGGGTAAGTCACCTGGAGGCACAAATGTGTGGAGAGAGTTGGTTAAATGTTTCCCATTTTCCAATTACCAGCAGTTTTCTTCAGTCACCGGACTTTCAAAAGGACCCCTCCCCCACATATGGCCAATCCTGTGTATAAGAATCATAAATAGATGGATACGACGCGATTGACATAACACAATGTGAAAAGTGCTTTGTGATTTGTAAAATGTCATGTCAATGCAAGGAGTTTTTATTCATTAACATCTTCACTCTTCTACAAAATACATTACACAGCTACCAGATGTCAGATACTCTGGTATCCCTGAGGGGGGGGAAATGCATGGAATATTCTGCCTGTTCTCAAGGATTCTGATGGATGAAGCAGAGACAATTGCAGTAGAGTTTGGTAAACAGTTTAATAATGATGTGACAATATGCTCCGTAGGTGGGAGAGTCTTCCCTGAAGGGGCATCATTTGAGATGAGGGATGTGAAATGATACACCTTGGATGGACCAGGAGGAGGGGAAATTGGATAAAAGTAAGCAATAGTAAGGCATAGAGTTGTGAAATACCATCGTGTGCGCAGAAATGAGTGACTTTAGTGTGATTGTTTCGTGGGGTGTAGGATTGCTGATGACGGTAGAGAAGACAGTGGAAGCCATACTGCAACATGAAATACTGCAGAATCCGTGTTTTCTCTCAAAAGCAACATAGGCTTACAGAGGTCTTCCGGTAGCAGTGCTATGTGATTGGATTTATTCTGTTGCGATGACTGAGGGAAATATGGAGCCTATATAGAGGTGGGAGAAGATTAGTGGCAATGAGGTTGCTTTTAAAAATCAAACTACATGAAAAAAAAAAATAAAAAAATAAAAAAATAAATCAAACTACATGAACTTTAACTATTGGAAGATTTCTAAGACTGTCTCCCCAGATAGGTCTCTTATTCCCTCCTCAATTGTACTAAATGTTGCAAATATTTGAGTTTGGATTTAGGTCTAGTCTATCTTTCATCAACTGTAGAACAGCAGTTGAAAGATTGATTGTGAATCTCGTGTAGCTTATGTGCAAATGAGGGTATTAGTCCAGATGTTCTCTAAGTACATATACGTTCTAATACTTTATAAGTTACGATTTATCTGGGGCTGCTTAGCACATTATCACAGCGTGGTGCAGAGGTTTATTTGTGACATTTTGAGTAGCATTTGGGAAAAATGCATTGTGACTGGGGTAACAACAGAGCCTGCCATCTTCTTGTTCTGTCTTGAAATTTGTGATAGAAGCAAATAGGGAATGGAACCTAACTTCTGTTTGGGGAAGTTCATATTTTTAATAAAAATAAGTGAAATTACTTCTTTTCATTCAAATACTGGAACATTCTTTCAAGCTGATTTTCATCAACAGTGGGTTCTCCTTACATTTTCTAGTTATTTACATTTGCATTTGACATAGCCTTGCAGAAAAGAATTTTGGATTAGAATTCAGGAAATTAGATTCTAGACTTTGCTCTGCCTCTGAGCAGGTGGGTACAAGTTTTAGAGTTATTTAATATTTTTATTTCATTATTCTGTGCCTCAATTTGTTTATTTGTGATAGGAATGATGTCTATCATACCTAACTATAACATGGTTTGTGTGTTCGTGTGTGTGTGTGTGTGAATATACATTGAGAAAAGGTATTTAAGTATGTTTAAAATGCTGAAAGTTTCAAGCTTTTATTATCAGTAATATTGTCATAACCCTGTTTTTTTTACCCCTGGGAAATTTCAAGGCATTATGGAATTATAGGAAGTCAGAGCTACAAAAGAATATGTGCTCCTCATCTTCTTTCCACATGCCTCTTTGAATGAGACTGGATGACTAGCTGTGACCAAAGAAATGTGTGGGGAAGAGTCATATGTCATTTCCATCTCTTAAAGAAAACCAGAGCTAGCTAGTAGTTAAGTGGTAAAAACAGATTTTACTCAGGCACTATTTCAACAGAGGGAAAAAGACCTCAGTTTTGAAACAGGCTCAATTCCAAATAAGATGAGGAAAAGTGGGGATTTATAGTCAAGGAGCAGGATTTAGGCAGAGGGGGCCAGCAGACAGAAAATTATTAAGAGGGTAGGGAAATTCTTGCCAAATTGACCTCAAAGAATTTTTTCTGAAGGCAGAATTGCAACTTCAGGCTGAGATGATTATATCTTACCTGGGGGATGCTGGGTATCTTAGTCTATTGGGGCCATTATAATAAAATGCTGTAAACTCATAGTTCTGGGGCTAGGGACTCCAAGATCATGGAGCCAACAGATCTGGTGCCTAAGTAGGGACCACTTTCTGCTTCCCAGAAGGTGCCCTCTGACTGTTAATTTCATATTGTAGAAAGGGCGAGGGAGCTTTTTGGGGTCTCTAATTAGGGCACTGATCCTATTCACTACGGTTCTGCCCCCCTGACCTAATCACCTCCCATATGTGGCTGCTCCTACTACCATCACATTGACGATTAGGCTTCAACATAAGAATTTTAGGGAGACATAAATATTCAGTCTGATATAGTGAAAGATGAGGAATTTGATCAGACATCGAAGGTGATTAGATATTGAGAGTGGGGAATCTCACTAAACTGACTTAGCAGTTTTCTTTCTACAGTGGGGATCTTGAGGACAAGACCTCCTTGAAAAAGAGCTAAGAGGAGCTCGTCTAGAGTTTGGTTAAGGAGAGAGTCTATGTCACTTTCCAAAGCACAACTTATGTGTGACCTTCATGAGCTTTCTTGAACCATCCAAGAAAGCTGCATGTTTCACATTATAAAGAGATAGGAGGCTTACTTCTAGTTACCAAGTCGCTGTGTGGAGCACAGCACTCTCAGACCGTTGGAGGGTGGCCTGGATTTTCAGAAGAATTTGTGCGAATTAAAAAAAAGTGCCAGTGAGATTTTGACACTTTTTCCCCATTCTATCAGCATAACCTTGCTTCTCTGGATGATACCAGGGCCCTTTGAGATTCTGGTTACTTTGCCTAATTTTCTAAGTGAGGAATTGATTTTTAGAAAGATTCAATGACACTACAGATAAAAGACTGGTATCCAAGATCTACAAAGAACTTCTCAAACTCAGTACATGAGAAACAAATAATCAAATCAAAAAATGGGCAGAAGATCTGAACAGACACTTTTCCAATGAAGACATACAAATGGCTAACAGACACATGCAAAACTGTGCCATTTAGCCATCAGGGAAATTCAAATCAAAACCACATCGAGATACCACCTTACGCCAGTTAGAACGGGACAAATTGACAAGGCAGGAAACAACAAATGTTGGAGAGGATGTGGAGAAAGGGGATTCCTCTTACACTATTGGTGGGAATGCAAGTTGGTACAGCCACTTTGGAAAACAGTGTGGAGGTCCCTTAAAAAGTTAAAAATTGAGTTACCTTATGATCCAGCCATTGCACTACTGGGTATTTATCCCAAAGATACAGATGTAGTGAAGAGAAGGACCATATGCAGCCCAATGTTCATAGCAGCACTGTTCACAATAGCTAAATTGTGTAAGGAGCTGAGATGCCCTTCAACAGACAAATGATAAAGAATGTGGTCCATATATACAAGGGAATATTACTCAGCCATCAGAAAGAATGATTACCCAACATTTGCAGTAACATAGACGGGACTGGAGGAGATTATGCTAAGTGAAATAAGTCAAGCAGAGAAAGACAATTATATGGTTTCACTCATTTATGGAACATAAGAAATAGGAAAATCAGTAGGGAAGGAAGGGAAGAATGAAGGGGGGGGTAAACAAAAGGGGGAATGAACCATGAGAGACTGTGGACTCTGGGAAACAAACTGAGGGCTTCAGAGGGGAGAGAGGTGGGGGATTGGGATAGCCTGGTGATAGGTATTAAGGAGGGTACATATTGCATGGTGCACTGGGTGTTATACACAAATAATGAATCATGGAACATTACATCAAAAACTAAGGATATACTGTATGGTGACTAACATAACATAATAAAAAATTATTATAAAAAAAAGAAAGATTCAATAACTTGTGTAAAGTCACATGTCTTCCTTGGAGTAAATTTATTACCAGAAAGAATATCTGTCTATGGATCTACTGGCTTTTAACTGTTGTAGAAGTTGTAATTTCCTATAATTTCAATGTAAGATGCAAGAAGTTTTGTGTTGTTATAAGGCATGCGTACCATGTTTTTAAAAGACAGAAAGCATATACTATTGAATATGTGTTTTAACATAATGGAATTCATTCAATTATAATTTTCAAAGCAACCACTTCCCAGGGAGGGTATTTCTGTTTGTAGTTGTGAGAAGCCAAATAAGTAGCAAACTCCTGCCATTGGTCTCATTTATATGGTGCTTCAAACTAAATGAAATTAAAAATGAAATTTAAAAACAAAACCAAAAACTGAGTATTGCATAGTATTTGACAGGTACCAAGTAAAATAATTAGTGACTCAATAACAAAGCCGGAGAAAACAATATATTTGTCTGTAATAAGTTCCTGAAAAATACTGTAAATGTACATCTGCAAAAGCCAAAAATAATGTTTTAATAAAGTTCCAGAATTAATATGACATATTTTTCATGTATGCTAAAGTCAATAAAAAGAAGTTATTTTCATTTTAAACAAAATTCAATATTGCTACCACAGTTTTATTTTATTATTATTATTTTGTTAGTTTAAGGAAACTTGGTTTAATGTTCCAGTGCTTCAGCTGGTTTAGGAACTAAACTAGAATCATCAAGATTGCAAATTTTAGAGTAAATTTTGCTGAGATATAATTACCATTTTCTAATGAACCTTGACAGACTTCTTCCTGCTAATAATAGAGCCAATGATAATGTAAAATGATATACCTGAATTGTTCTCTTTCTATATAGAAATGGAACTGAATAAAGGAAGACTCTCATGACAACTTTTAATGTACTGTCTTTCAATAAATACCCATCTGACTCTTTGGAAAATATAAAGGTCAGAAATCCTCTCAGAACTCCTTGGATGATTAAAATTCTGTGTTGTTATTTATTCTAAGAAACCAAACATAACTCTCATTGTTTTAAAATTGAACATATTATAAACAGGTGTAAACTTCTTTTACCAGTATATTCAGTTTTATTTGAGAAGGTATGTTTAGGTTCTTGGACTCAGATGTGGTGCTTATATAAGCAAAGCATGTAGGCTCTAAGTCACAGTTGGAAGAAATATTCTATTAAAGCAGTTCATCTCTCTAGGTATCTACTTTCACTTTTCTTATCCAAATGTCAAAATTGAAGGAAAATATTTTAAATCTTTTTACCATGCAAACTCTAAGCATTTCAGAAAGCTGAAAAGGCAAAAAGTAGCAACTGTTATCTACAATCTACCTGCCCAGTTATCTTTCTATCATATATTTTATTTTTTTAAAGTATCCTTTATTTTTTTGCCTCCGTTGTTCTTAGTTATGACTAGCTCTCTATTGAAAATATTATGATTAGTAATTCCTATGGAGCTCTTCACTTTGACACTTGAACTCTTAGAAAAGGTGCTGTGTAATCATACTCAGAATATGAAAGAAAGATATCCTCTGTGAGAAATTCCAAGGCCACCAAGGCTAAAGTGCATGATTTATAAAGTTCTTTGTCTTTCTCAGAATACCAACACTCAAAAATCAACAACACATGAACTATTTAAGTCTAAATCCTATTCAAGCAGAATTCTCCCAGGGACCATCATTGAGATTCCTTGTACAAGTTTTTACAAGCAATATACTAAGGCCAACTAGTTACTAAAGTTGTCGATTTTTTTAACTTGGCAGAAAAATGCCAGAGGTAAAATTTCTGTTAAAAAATGTCATCCTGAAGAGGGGGTTATATTGTCTTAAATTATTTCAATGTCCTTCTGGATCTGCTTATAATGACACCTCGTTTACTTAGTCCTCTGGTAATGAAGCTACATTATAACAGTCAACTAACTTAAACAAAAGAAAAGAGACACAATTCTTGGGAAATGAAATAAATTTGGCAATGGACAGGTTAGAGGAGTCTAAGTGGTGTTTTTCCTCTCCTCAATGCAACTGCTGATATATAATGCCAAGGAAATCTATTTAGAAACCTAAGTAGGTAAGAATAGGCTTCCAGACATTTAGCAAAGGGGAAAGCCTGATTTCCACAACTCGAGCATTTGGAGAGCCTCCTACAGAGAGACGGGTCACCTGGTGATGAAGAGCCCTGCTGAACTGGAGTCTTCTTGCTATATTCTCACCTCTAATATTCAAGACCATCATTGACTCAGAGATGCATGGAAACATGGCTCCATCTTGGACTGTATCCCACACTTAATATTCGCATTATGTGTAACTCATGTAGTTACATTACAAACCACACCATAAGGCACCACAACACGCTCACTCTGTCAATAATGAAAGCAATCATGTTTGATGATTCTGGTAACAATAAATAATTCTGTGTAAAGTAAAACATAATGTGTTTAGAATCAGTCTTTTCTTTGAATAGAGAGTTTTCCACTGGTAGCACTTGAGGAGAGTCTCCTTAAAATCTCTGTGCTCCACTTCAATTTTCTCTAGAAAATATTATAGTGAGAATTGTCGAGGTTATCTGTGGGGGGCAAATGTGAAAGTATCTGTGGAATAATGTTGCATACATTTTCATTGTTATTATGTTCTCCTTTAAACATAGCAGTCGATATATAATAAAGGTAACTGGTGGTCTCCTTTTTGCATTGAATGGAAGCTTATAAATCTGGGTTAAAGTTGAACTATTTTTCCTGTTTTGGTAGACATAATTCTAAGAATGATCCTCAGTGACCTTGGCCTTGAATTATTCTCTTTCCCCTGGAATGTGGCCAGAACTAGTGAATATGATGAAACTTCACTCCTGTGATTAAGTTATATTATATGGCATGGTTGACCTCAAGATAGGGAGACTATCTGGGCAGGCCTAATATAGTTGCACACACTCTTTAAAAGCAGAAAATGTTATCAGGCTGATGGCAGAAGGGGAATATAAAGATGAAATACTAATATTAATACACTGATAAATAGTGAGATCCTCTAAATTTCTCTTACTCATCTATCTCTTCACACTGAAAAATTGTTCATCAGCCAAATAATGCCTAAGTCTCATTCATCTAACCAAATCAAAGACCATCATACACAAAAATGAAGAACTAGTAAAGAGCAGCGAGGGGTCTAGTATGTTGTACACATCCCTAAGAACACGTTTGTCCTCTGTCCTTAGAGAGATTTGTTAATTTTTCAGGTAGTCCTCCCAACTGGGGTTTAGCCTCAATATACCTTGATTATATGCACGAGTCTGCCTTTTCCCCTCTTCGTATCCCTATCTTCTTTATTTCAAGCACTTATTTTCACTTTCAAATTAAAGTCAGAGGGTGTTGGGTTTTTCTTTCATGTCCAATTCCATTATTTTGCTTTGTTATTTCAAGCAAACTTTTTTTTTTTTTTTTTTTTTTTTTTTTGGTAAAAGAAAACCCTTCTACAACAAAGCCATCTGGAAATCCTGTTAAGAATTAAAAGAAGGTCGCTTATATTTTTCGCAAATCTTTATAATTCCCTTGTGAATAATGCAAAGAAATTACTTTCTACTTCAGGAGACGTAACTTCTATGTGAAGTTCAGAAAGGCCTCATTTATCAAAGGTCTAAGACTGCAAGGGCCCTGAACAGGTCTTTTGGTTCATGATTTTCTTATTCTAAAAGATAAGACATAATACCGTTTTGCCAATGATATTAAGGAAATTGCCAAGAGGTTATATCATACTTTTTAAAGCTATGGCATTATGTGATTTGGAGAGTAGAACAAGTAGAGGATAGAAACTACATCCTTTGCCTATTAAAATTATTATTTGCATTAAAACAACACAGAGAAAATCCCTAGGCTTCAATCATTATGGCAGATTGTAGACAAGTTGACAAACATCTGCGTACCCCCCAATCACAAAACCCTGTACAGAGAGTGGGATAAAGGTGAATCAAAATAAACTCTGTCCTAATGGGCTCAGGAGCATTAGGGGAGAAGAAATCTGCAGTGAAGACTCTCTTACAATATAGCAAGTGATAAATGCCTCGAGGAGAAAAGCGTAATAGGTTGAGAATTAGTTGGGAACAGTTTCTGCAGGGGCCAGGTAAGGTCTCAAAGGAGAAGGAGGATTTTGGTATGTGCCAGGAAGCTTGGAAAAATATTTTCATAAACAGAAAAGCATAAGAGCACGCAATCATGCACAAATACGTTTACTTCTTTACCACTGCCTTTTACTTTACGTAATAAAGCATTAGATTTCTCAGGTGTAAGGTGAGTCACTTAAGGAGAGAGATTTTTCAATGACATGAATCATTATGAAACCAAAATTTTCTGGTTTCTGAATTAGCTTGACTTACTATTCATCTTATCTTGTGCTTATTTTTCACAATTAGATACTTCTACCCTGCCTCCAGAATAAATAATGTATAGAACTTATCATTTAGTAATAATGATTATAATATCTTAACTATAGCACTTACTCTACTCTAGTCTTTTTTCGAGTTATGGACTCTACATGAATTTTTGTGTTTAAATGTTTAGACAACGCTGGAGTTTTAAGAATTAAATAGTTTAAGGTTGATGTTACAGTTAGGAATTTAGTATTTCTGATAAGAACATGAGTCATGGTTTTTGATAAAGGTTTTTGTTTGTTGGTTGGTTGGTTGGTTTGTTGGTTGGTTTTTAATACCTGTGTCTTTCCGAAAAATAAATTGTAAACTTTAGAGATGAAAGGAGTTGGAATAATGTGGCTCAGTGGTTTTCTAGCTACTTCATGGGATAGGAAAGCGAGGGGTAAATGTACAGAGATGGAGATCCGGAGCCACATTTCACTGATGTAAACTTAATCATATTCCCCTGAAATGCAAAATACACATTCACTCCCTCCCAAGGTTCCTCCAAATCTCATCCCATTATGCATCAGAATCGAAGTCCAAAATCTTACCATTGAAATCAGGTCCTGGAGCAGATGCAGTCCCTGAGTGTAATCCCTTAAAATATAGCTAGGGACCCAAATTCCTTTCATTTACAGACCTATGGCCTCTGTCCTGTGCAATGGTAAGTCAGCCACAGGATATAAGCTATAGATGTTCAGCTTAAGGAGTGGGAAATAAGAGACAAAAATAAGCCCCTGTTTAAGAGGAGTTCTGATCTAGTTGAGAAAATGTTAGGAATTTTTTGGTTAGATTTTAAAGCTTAGGAAGAATTCTTCGTGTTTCCACCCTCCGGTTTCTAGGTTTTTTTCTCTGAGTCATTCCTCCTTTTCATGAAAGATAGTATGGGTTTGCCGTTGCTTTGGTTTTTCAATCTGTTTCCTGCCTATTATGGACAGAACGCTTGTGTTTCCCCAAATTTATATGTTGAAATTCTAACCCCTGATTGTATTAGGAGATGGGGTCTTTGGGCAGTATTTAGGTCCTGAGGATGGAGCTTCATAAATGGAATAAGTGCCATTATCAAAGAGGCCCCAGGAAGCCCTTTTGCCCCTCCTGCTGTGTGAGGACACAGCAAAAAGATGGCATCTATGAACCAGGAAGTGGGCTCTTACAGACACCTAATCTGGCACCTTGATCTTGCACTTTCCAGTCTCCAAAATTATGAAAAATAAATATTTTTGTTATTTATAAGCCACATGTATGGTATTTTTGTTACAATGGCCTGAATGAACTAAGAGATTGCCAGTAGAATTTTTGAGATTCAACTACCCCTTTGGTCCTTTTTCTGTCTCTTTCAATCCAAGCTGGCAATATATCTGCTGATATAGTTTTCTGAGGAACCTTATGGATCTCCTGTGGGTTTCAGTGGGGGTCAGTCCATTAGACACAAGTCACACTTAACAGATATTTTTGAGATAATTCCTCTCTACCTCTTGTTCAGATAGCTGAAGGACAAGGCTCTCAATCTTCCTAGGCTGAGTGAGAAGATTGAGAGGATCACCAGGCACATTATTAATATATTTAAGGGCCATTTGTACGACTGGCTTTTCAATCTTTCTGAGATAATAGCAAAAGGTTACATAGTTGCACTCTCAGCTTTTCCTTATGCCATGCCTTTGAAAGACATTTCTTAATTTTAGCATTCTTTGCCATCTGGGAAGACTGAGTATTCCCAAACCACCAAAACTCTGGTTTCCTTTTCCTTCCTCCCTTCCTTCCTCCTTCTCTTTCTTCCTTCCCTCCTTCCTCCCTCCATCCCTTCCTTCCTCCTTCCCTCCCTCTTTCTTCCTTTTTCCCTTTCTTTCTTTTCTTCTTTCTTTTTCTTTCTTTCTTTCTTTCTTTCTTTCTTTCTTTCTTTCTTTCTTTCTTTCTTTTCTTTCTTTCTTCTTCTTCTTCTTCTTCTTCTTCTTCTTCTTCTTCTTCTTCTTCTTCTTTTTCCTTCCTTCCTTCCTTCCTTCCTTCCTTCCTTCCTTCCTTCCTTCCTTCTTCCTGATATTTCCTCAATTCATCCCACTCCTTTCACATTTTACTAAATGCAACATGAAAAAACCATGTGGTGCCTTCAACAGTTTGCTTGGAAATCTCCTTAGCTAGATAAACAAGTTTATCCCTTACAAGTTTTGTTTTCCACATACGTGTAGGAGGCAATTTTGCTAAGCATCCTGTCACTGTAGAACAAGCATACCCCTTCCTTCAGTTTTCAGAAACATATTCCTCACTTGATTTTTGAGTCCTCATCAGTAGTGTCCTTCAATTTCATACTTTTGCTAACAGTTTGTTCAAGGAAATCGAAGGGTTCTCTCTATAATGCTCCTCAAAATTCCAACCTCTGCCTATTGCCCAAGATTAATTCCACCCTCACATTCTGAGGTATTTCTTACAGCAGCACCCCACTTTCCGATATTAAAATGTTTACTAGTTTCCAACTGTTATGTAACTGGTTAAAACAAATGTAGTGGTGCAAAAAATCCACACATTTCTTATCTCCCACTTCCCGTGATGAGTCAGGAGTGCAGGCATACCTTACTTTGGTTCTTTGATTAGGATTTCATAAAGGAACATTGGCCCGGGCTAGGTTTTCATCCAGATACTTGACTAATAGAGGCTCTGCTTCCCTGTTCAGGTGGTTGTTGCAGCTTTCACTCCATCTGGCTATGGGGTTCATAGGAGACGCATTTCTAATTCCCTCACTTTATTTAAGTCTCCATTCAAATGTTACCTCACTAGACAGGCTACCTGAAATGACCCTATCTCAAACAATGCTTCCTATGAGTTCTTACGCCTTTATCCTTCTTTATTTTTTTATAATATTATCACTTCTTGCCATCATATTGTATATTCATTTGCCTTAATTTTATCCTTTCTATTTACCTATCAGAGTGTTAAGTTCTGTTAGGGCAGGGCTTTATAATTGCTTGGTCAGCATTTGTTCACTGCATTTTTATGTTCTTCTAAGAGAATGAGTCTCAGGTACTATGGATACAAAACTATTTATTGAATTAATGAATGGAAATCATTCTAATTAGCAAATGATTAGATCAAAATTATAATAAGAAAATACTTAAAAATTAAGAAAAGGAAAGTTATCTGCATCAAAACTCATGAGATTTGGCCAGTTGTATTTAGAGGTAAATTTATAGAAATAAATCCCACTATTTTTAAAGTAGAACATTATAAAAATTTAACCAAAATGTTTAAATTAATAGACATAAATATCTGTACATCAACCTTTAAAAATGTAGAAAAATATATACTTGGCCTCCATAAAGTAGCTCAAGTCTTAAAGTACATATACCATCCTTGAAAAACAGAAATCAAATATTATGGATTTTGATTTTTCTAAATTCTCCTCTCTTAGCATATGACACACACAGATACATCCAGAAACACACACATGGATGGTAAAGAATCTGAAGGGATGGGGATATTTACAGTGGCTATGAGCAGGTAGTTAAAATATGGGGTCATTTGGGGCACCTGGATGGCTCAGTCTTGTCTGCCCTTCGGCTCAGGGCGTGATCCTGGCATTCTGGGATCGAGCCCCACATCAGGCTCCTCCGCTGGAAGCCTGCATCATCCTCTCCCACTCCCCTGCTTGTGTTCCCTCTCTCGCTGGCTGTCTCTATCTCTGTCAAATAAATAAGTAAATAATCTTTAAAAAAAATTTGGGATCATTTAAGGGGCACCTGGGTGGCTCAGTTGGTTAAGCGTCTGACTCTTGGTTTCAGCTCAGGTCATGATCTCAGGGTCCTGCAATTGAGCCCTGCCTGCCTTGACCTGGTGCTCAGGGTGGAGTCTGCTTGAGATTCTATTCCTTTCCCTCTGCTCCCCCACACTCGCATGCTTGCTCTCTCTCAAATGAATCAAACAAATAAATAAAGTCTTTAAATAAATTATGGGGTCACTTAAAATTTTTCAACTCTGTCTGCATTTATAATTTTAAGTTATTATACAGCAATGATTACTGATAGTGAAAAATTCCAAATGCCCATGTCCCCTTCACATTGTACTTAATTTCTGTAGGATGATGATATGTGATTTAAACAATGAATATGCCTATAAATTCTTCTGTGCGTGTGTGTGTGTGTGTGTGTGTGTGTGTGTGGCTATGCATGAGAGAGAAAGGGAGAGATCACTTCCAAACATCTTGAAATATGAGATAGAAGAATGATTTTTGTATTGAATGAGATAAAAGTTATTTTTGGACTAGTGTGAAAGAGAGAAGAATACATCCTGCCCACAATTCTAAATTTATTTGAGAATTATGTGCTGATATATCGGAGTATAAAATATTTAGTGCTAAAAAATGTCTGCAGCCAACACTTTGAACTTACTGGTCAGTACAATTCAACTTGAAAAAAATTTTTATTAGTCCTCTTCTAGTGAGAAGTCATCAATGTTAATGGGTTTCGATGTTTTAAAGAAGCAATAAAAAAATAACTGCTATACTTAGTGTCTAAACATCATTGAAGTTTTTGGACTGGGGAATTATTTAACATTCCAGCCCACATTAAACACTGTTCATGACAAATGGTCAGTGAGCAGGGTAACTTGTATCTAGTTTTGGTTGTGACTCTGTCTCGTTGAATAAATTTTTAACAACTTAACCTGTCTGGTTTTAAATTTCTTTTTTAAATGAGGGCCTTGGACCAGATGTATTCTATACTTCCTTCCTTCTCCATCACTGTACGCATGTATATAATTTCTTTTCTTTTTGAGTTAAGTCCCATTTGGTAGTAATTCTCAATGATTCATGAAGTGTAGTTTAAAATAGATTTTCATTGGAAACAGGAAAAAAATTAAAATATTCTAGCACAGAACTCTACTGGTTCAAAACTGCATTTCCTTATGAAATTAGGTCACAAGTTTTAGCAAGGCACTTCGACATTTTTAGATATTTCATCACCTTGGAATCAAGCAACAAATTAAAATTTTTTGGGAAAGAATAATTTTAATATTTAAGCATATTAAAACTGTGTTAAGTATAAATAGCTTAAGAATAGTTTTAAAGAAGTAATACTCTCTTTAAAGTTAGGATCCCCAGATAGAATACAACATAATTTTCTAAGTATAGATAAAGAAAAGTTGATAGTAAAATTGAATTAGAAAAGAAAATGTCAGGACAGTTACCTGATATGAGATGTTTCAACATACATTGTCAGTATAACCATGTCATAATATTTCCAATTTATTAACCATGTTTGTGATGTAAAAAATTATATAACAAGTTGTGTATTTTTTTTAAGTAGAACTGAAACTTAAATATAAGGAACTGATGTAACCTTGAACAGTAAATTTCCATATGTAAGCTTTTATCTTTCTTTCTTTCTTTTTTTTTTTTTTTTTACTGTTAAACTTACATACAGGATTGAAAAGATATTTGGCCAAGGTATTTTTATAAAACTAAAATCAACATTAATAATGGTGGTACCCTCCTTATTATTACACAAAGAGGTATTTTAATTAACACTGATATTATCAAGTCACAGAATATGAAATCAAAGTAGTAGAACTTTAAAGCTTGTGACTTATTTAATTATAATCTATAGAATTCATCAACAGTTTTACTTATTTTTAACAAACTTTTACATACTACTTATTTTTTTAAAGATTTTATTTAGTTAGTTAGAGAGTGAATGTGAGTGGGGGGAGGAGCAGCAGGAGGGGAAGAGAGAATCTCAAGCAGATCTCACACACAGTGCAGGGCTCAGCCGTGGGGAGGGGAGCTCCATTGGGGGCTCAGCACTGTGGGGGGACTCAACAGGGTTGGGGTTCGACATGGGGCTTGACCCTAGGACCCTGAGATCAGGACCTGGGCCAAAACCAAGAGCCATTCGCTTAACCGGCTGTGCCAAGAGCACCCCTACATAGTACTTCATATATGCCAACCACAGTTCTGAGTGCTTTACAATAGTAGCTCACATAATCTGTGGAAATAACCCTGTGAGAGAAGGGCCAGTGTTATCATCTCCACAGGACAGATGCAGGTGCCAAGGCCCAGAGGCTGCAGGTGCACTGCCCAAGGTCTCAAAACTAATGATACAGCCAGCATTCAAACTCCTTACTCTGTGCTCTTAATCACTGGATTAGACACCTTTTTAGCAGAAAACGAAGAACTTGAGAGGCTGTGTAACTTACTCCGGGTCTCATAGCTATTTAATGGAAAATCCAATATAAGCAACATCCTCCCAAATCACTTTAATATGTAGTAATTAGGGGAAAATGGAAAAATAATTTAGGAAAAATCAGGCATTTTCCTAATGTAAAGTATTTTTTGGTTTCTGTCCACTTCCTATTACAGGAAAAATAAATGCCCTTTAAAAAATTCCCTTAGCTCTTTTCCCAGTATCGGCTGAATGATATTATTTTTTATTGCAATATTCCATGTTAACCTGAGCTGAAGAAAGAAGGAGAAGGAGCACTAGGAGGAGGTGTGGGTACAATTAGAAACAGTGAAGCATACTGAAGAACACATATGGGGTTTTAATTTTGTAAACAGAAATGAACAGAGCGAGGGGCACTTTTCTGTAAGTTTCTCCACTATGTGTGTTTCCAAGACAGCATCCCACTAGCACCGATGCAGATGCCTCCTGTCCCCCTTCCACAACAAAAATATTTTTCATCTGTGTTTTCCACAATATGAACACAAGAGATGAAGAACAGAAAACAGAAATGCCTCCCAAATCAGGCAGGTGTAACTATATTATATATTTATTAGACAAGCCTTGTGTTAGAAAATGCAGTGGGGCTGTAGCAGATTGCCATGACTCTGCCTCATCTGTTTAAAAAAAGTTGCAAACTGCCCCTTAACCCAAGTGAATTGTTGTCATGCAGGAGTGTAAGCCAGGTATGCAAGATCTCTAATTTTGACTTTTATGCGAAGTTGTCTAATATTAAAAGGTTGGCCTTTTTTTGTTGAGGGGGGGATAGACTAAGTCTATCTAGAGATGAGCTCCAGACCAGTTTTGTAAGCATCTTTTGACCTCTGTCATAAATTATCAGAGGCTCAATTGTGTTTTTCTTGGTTGGAAGTTCACCACATGCTTCTATGAAACTTTGTATCAAAGCATCCTTATCTCGGTTTTTTTGCAAAGCAACTTAGAAATGCAAAAAGTATCGAATGCAGGACAATTTTCAAACCTTTTTTATAGTTGGAAAGTAGACGCATAAATCTTACTTCTATAGGTTTAAAAATAGATTAAATCTGTTCTTGCTTGAAGTAATTACACTATTGTGCACTCACATTTACCTAAATTAATATTTAAAGATGGAACCAATTGAAAGTGAAATTGAATTAAACTAAGGTATCGTATTGCACTGTGTGCTGACGGTTTGTAATTGATCAGATATGCAAATGTCAATCTATAAATGTAATAAGCTGTGCATACAAAATGGATCAAACGTAAGATGCTTTAGACAATATAACATGTCATTAGAATATAAGATGACGTGACATAAGAAGACTGAGCTCAAATGCTTAATAAATATGTAGCAAAATGTAATAGCTCTTAGAGGGTATTCGTGGAATGAAATTGGGACTCAAGAAGCAACATTTCATATAAATGTGTCTCATACATTTGAACATCTCAAAGCTTCATGATTTAGACAGAAGTTAGTGCCTTAATAAATAATGGAATTAATTTCTATAATTGGTATCAGATGGCTTACCTGCACACAATGCTCGTATCTAGTGCTCTTATTATCATCCTGCTACATAAGTTCACGCCATTTAAATTATTTCTGAAGTGCATCTTTACAGAGTGCCATGTAAAAGCCTCGAATGTATTCTTCATGAAGCATAAACTTCAAATGTACTCTTTGCACTTACAGCACTCCTCCACTACTTTTCGATATTTTTTTTTAAACTTCCACACCGCCTTTTATCCCCTCCCCCACCCAAGAAAGGCAAGCTGTATGAGAAAGGTATCTTCGCAGTAGAAGAGGTAGGCTTTTATGGGAATGTATGGTCGGGAGTGGAGGCTGCTGAGAATTTTACTGCCAGTTTCTTGACCCGGGCCTATTGCTAAAGCAGAATGTACCTCTTTCGCAGCATGGTATGGTATGTAGTCTTGAGTTCAAAGTCTGGCTATTATATACTAGGTTATGCACTACAAGGCCTTATCTTGTTTAACCATTATAATAGGCTACTCTTTTTCAGTGATGAAAATATGAAGCACAATATTCTACACAGATCTTAGGTGAGAACCAACACTTAGATATATCAAGGCTTTAATTTCCTTATTTGTTGTAAGAATTCCATAGTATATAATGTCTCTGTGGCACAGTGTATGACACTCAGTATATTTTTCCAAAGTTATTCCAAATCCTAGAAGCCAGTGCTACAGTGGGAGGGGGTGGGATGTATGAGCTAAGAAGACTTGCAAGGCAATCTTAAAGCAGCAAACTGTGTGGGATGAGAGGTAAAATTAGATTTATATTTTATAGTTAGAGGATGACCAGACACAAGTTCAGATTTAACTCAGGGCCAAGCTTTATAAGACTGAAATGAATGAAGGCTGTTGTCATCTTTTCTCATCCATTTTCGTAATGCTAGATAACCCAATGTCAGATGCAAAGAGCACTTCTCAAATAAAGGAATTTTTTAAAAAATAATTTCCTATTCCATATTTTTAAGAAGCCTGAAATAGTCAAAATAAGGAAGCAAGTTGAAAGAATTTTGTTATACATGCTTATACTCGTTCCAGGCCTTAATATTTTGTTTTTTAATTGATGAAAGGGTATTGTAAACTCTCCAATGCTTAAAATTCCACCCAACATTTCTTTGAAGTATAGACTTCTTTTGTTTAGTTAAATTCTGTCCTACCCTAAGGGGTTGTTTTAGGATAAAAAGGCCAACCTATCTGAAACAATGAATCATTAGTAATACATTTCTCTGTCCTATAGAAAATTATCTTTGGAAAGGCAAGAATGCTTTCACTCTTTAACTTTGCCCATGCCTAATCAGAATAATCAGATAAAACCCTATCTTACAAAACCAATCACAATCAGAGGTGTTCAATCCATTCTGAGTTTTGTTAGAGTTTGGAAAGCAATATGGGTAAGGCCAGGTCTCTGGGAATTTTATAGTGCTTTTCTCTAATAGGAAAAATAGTTTTGAAATTTTTTTTTTGACCCTCTTGGCCAGGGTCTTTGAAAGTTTGAAATAAATGCTGAAAATAAAGTGTAGTCATACTGAAACTGGAACCAAACATTCTAGGAACATACAAGTGTTTTATGTATTATGGAGACTTTACATGCAATGGAATTCTTAGAAAAACCGAGGGAACCACAGCCTTGATGTAAATAGGGAATCAGTAGACCATAGGTGTTTAATCATGCTCTAGCAAACCCAAAGGTGTGTAAAACATAGCTCCAATTTTTAAGGAGCTTGTGGAGAGGGAAAAATCTAATGCTATACTTTGGAAAGAATACGGGTGGAATTCTTTGATAGCGTGGAGGGAGGAGAGAATGCACATGGGCAAGAGGACTTTAGAGGCCCCGGAAAAGAAGAGACGGTGTTTGAATTGCTCTGTGCTAAGAATCTCCATTTTGTGAAGGACAAAGGACAGCTACTGGAGGTTATTTCACACAGAACAAAATGGGGGTTCAGAGGTCTGAGGTATAAACTCTTGAATTTTTTTCCTCCTTGCTTGCAGGAAAGGTAAAGTGACAGTGGTGACAAGATCATCTATTGTGGGCTTAAGCTGTTAAACAGCAAACCCAGGGTATGTTATTACGCTCAGGAGGGATGTCTAAAAGTGTGTCATAGGAAGCAGCATAAGGTCAGTGGCTTCTGTGCTTTAGGGAAAGCTTTCTGTGGCAATTAAGCTGGAATTAGTTCTATTCTTGCCAAAAGCCACAACCCCGTGAGGTATTATTAAAGAAAGCTACCTGACTAATCAACCAAAGTAACACTGTGGCCAAGATTCTGGTGCCTCGAGTGGGTTGAACCAAGCAATCAGTGAACTTACATAATGGAATCTGTGTGAGGCCTGATTTGGCCAGCATGGTTCTTAAGTTGCAATTTCTCCAAATTGGAAGAATGCAGAATTAGGCTGGTTGGCTTGCTTGCTTGCTTCTATAGCTGTTTGCATTCATTTTACCTTTTGGTTTTGGTTTTGTTCTGTTTTTCCTGGTTTAAAATCTTTAGGGCTAGGGGAAACAATTGTCTACTTAACCTGTTTTCTGGATTGTTTTCTAATATTCCTCTGACTTTTTCTTTATCATATCTTCTTCAATTTATAGACTCAAACAGGAATAACCCGGAACCGTCATAAGTAATAACAAGCTAATACAAAAGAAGAATGGAAGGGTGGACTAGAGGTGGATACCACTGAGTAAAAATGCAGAATTCTCAACCCTGTTGTGATGGGTCTGTCACCAACCAGTGAACGTGTGAAGTCGTGAGGGAAGCCTGAATGCCTTATTGCATTCTCCAAGGCACTTCACACCAGGGCACTCTGCAGTCTTCTTGGACCCAGATGACAGCTGTATGATTGAATGCCTGTTTAAGTCCTCCAATTATTGTTGAGCTTCTGTCATGTTTCAGGAATTATGCAGATGAATAATGGAGGGTCTATTCCCTCAAGGTGCTTACAACGTAATTTAAGACAGGAAGAATGACTAAAGCAGGTGATTTTAAACAAGTGCAGTGACAGAGCTATGAACAGAGCACTTCTGCAGTCTTGAGAGAAAGGCTCAGGAAAATGTTTCTGAAGAGGGCACTACCTAAACTGAGATCAATTATAGGAGACAAATCTCGATTCATTTCGAACGAGGTTAATGGCATCAAGCCAGCATCTGTTCCTTAATATATACTTGCACATATATATTATTCATGATATTTAAATGCATATGTATATAAATATATTTTTTTATATTTGTGTGAGAAATACACATTATGTGCATGTGATTACATGTGCTTATTTGTATTGATAGACACACACACACACACACACACACACATACACAGTTACCATTACTCTTAGAGTTTAATTGGAACAAGTCTTTTAGGGAACAATGAACATCTAGGTAATCTGGCTCTTCTTTCGTATAATTACCCCCTCCCCACCCTGAGCTATTGTGACAAAGAGAAGTCATGGGGGAATAATTGCAAGGTTAACCCCAAGCTTCCGAAGTCTTGCAAGGCTTATGTTCCATTTAATATCATAACTGAAACAGTTAAATGAACTGAGGGCTCGCTTGAGATGTGCTATCAGCTGGTGTATTATGTAGGGTAGCATTGAACAAGGTTTTCAAAAGGGCTGTGTTGCCCTGTGGCCACCACCAGAGGGCTCAGCCTGAGCTGTTCTTTGAGCAGCACTGGAGCAGTTACTGAAACAAACTTTAAAATGTTTTGCCACAGAAGAGGCTGGGGAGAACTTGTGACACACAGGTGAGCTTAAACAGATGCCACAAGGAGCAGTTACGAGGAAGTGACTAGCAAAGGAAGCAAATGTCAGCTTCTGGAAGTCCCTGTGTTGACAGCTGCTGCTGCTGTGTTCTTCACCAGGGGCATCTGGAAATTTCTGAGGCACCGCTGTGGGAGCAATGGGAGAAATGGTCATTCAGAGGGTAGCCTGGCCATTCGTCTCCATCGCCCTAATATATTACCCTGAAAATCAAGGGGAGGGTTGACAAGGGAGACCTTTCTTTATGTTCCTTATAAAGAACAAATTATTTCTCAACAGGGAAGTCTGGAATAACTAGGATTTTCAAATGAAAGAAAAGATTTTGGATAGACAGAACGGACATGAAGCCTGTCCACTTTTGTCCATTTGTCCACGTGCATAACAGGGTAACTCCTACCTCACCGTGTTGTTTTGAATGTGTAATTAGAATATTTATATTTTAAGACTGTGTGGTAGAAAGAATAACAGCCCCCTAAAGATGTCCACATTCTAATCCCAGATCTGCGAATATATCACCTTACATGGCAAAAGGAAAGTTGCAGATGTGATTAAATTAAGGATTTTGAGATGGCGAGATTATTTCAGAGTAGGAGGTGGGATCTGTGTAATCATGAAAGGGAGATGAGCAGATCATAGTAAAGAAAAAAGAGATAAGACGACAGAAGCAAAGGTTGGTGTGATGTGTTTTGAAGATGCAAGGAGGGGCCATGATCCAAGGAGTTCAATGACTGTGGTATTGAAAACCTGGAAAAAAACAAGGAAACAAATTTTTCTTTGGAGTATCCAGAAAGAATGCAGTTAGGCTGGTACATTCACTTTATCCCTGTAAAACTCATTTTAGAATCCTGACCTCTAGAATTATAAGATAATGGTTTTGTGGTAATATTTTTAAAGTGGCAATAAGAAACTAATATTATTACAATATATATCATAGACAAATTTTTCCATAAAAGGATATTATATCATTAATAATTGCTTCATATCATAGGGAATATAGTCTTTCAAAAGTACATGTTTAGGAATCAATAACACATTAATTTGTTAATTTGTTAGCTACAATTTATAAGATCACCGATACTCTGGACGTTTTCAATATACAACTTCTATACCTCTCACCGCTATCATCAGTATTACTAATATTTTTCTCATTTGTCATTGGCAATATGATAGTCACACTGAGTATTAAATTCAGTCAAAAGTCATTCAATTATTAAAAAATATGTTAAACAAACTGTGTGGTTATCCTCTACCTATCCATCCACAGTATCTATTGTGGAACCAACATCGCATAAATAGTTAATTTCAGTTATTATTTATTGATTTCCTATTTTAACATATACTATTTCTATATTCCCCCTTCTTTTAACACAGACTAGCATTATTATTCCTATTTTTTTTTCCATTTGCTATTTAGAATCAACACGGGTATCAAAATCTGTTCTTTATTAATCAGGGTTCTGGTTAGGGTACAAAATGGAAAAATGCCTAGTTTCTCTTATGCTTTTCTTCTCACTTTTGATATTCTTGATTTATTTTTTTCTCAAATAGTTCTGACCTTCTTTTAATAATAGCAACTTATTTTTCTTCCTTCAGTGCTCTTTGTTTACTCGTGGTCATTCCATGGCATCTTAAAAGGGACCAGACCTTTGTTTCTTCTAACTATTTTCAACTTATGTTACTAAGAAAGAAGTATATTAGGGGCACCTGGGTGGCACAGCGGTTAAGCGTCTGCCTTCAGCTCAGGGTATGATCCAGGCGTTATGGGATCGAGCCCCACATCAGGCTCCTCCGCTATGAGCCTGCTTCTTCCTCTCCCACTCCCCCCTGCTTGTGTTCTCTCTCTTGCTGGCTGTCTCTATCTCTGTCGAATAAATAAATAAATAAATAAATAAATCTTAAAAAAAAAAGAAAGAAGTATATTAGACAAAGTTAAACAGGTTTATTTATATAATACATATAGACAATGTGTTTCCATAGCTCTTGACCATCTGGAGATTAACATATGGCATGCATACTAATTGTAGCCACTCCTATAATTCACAAAACAGTGCTTGGAGCCTGATTCTAGCCCATTTTTGTGATGATCACATTTTCTGAATGAGAAATCAAAGATTTATCATCTGACATTTTTTTTTCCGAATTTATTTCTACACAAAGTTTTTGAAAGATAAAGCCTTAACTCACAAAATTAACTTCCATATTGACACATGTCTTTAATTGTACCACTCCATCCTCGGCTGTCAGCGTGATGAAAGCTAAGACAGTTGATTCATTTTTATGTTGACTGTACCAAACAACATACCAGAATATGGGTGAACTCAATTTATAGATGTTAAATCAATTTGGTAAATCACTTTACTGTATGAAATATTACTATATAAAATAGGATGAACCATCATGAAAATAATCAAGATGAAATTTACTTGAATAGTACAATATTAGTTATTCGTTAGCTGTTATTGACTGCATGTGCTTTTAACTCTAAGGAAGCTAATTATCTGGTGCTGGTCCCTCTCTAATATTCATACATCTAATTAAACATGTAAAATTGTCAAAGTCTGATAAGGCGCCTTACCAATCACACATTTATGCCAAATTTGTTCTCCTTTTCCAGTTTTTCGCTTTTCGCTTAGGTTCTTCCTGATGCTGATAAATGCCTGTCTACTTATTTTTTGTTTAAAGGTGGCCCGAGCATATAATGTTCTGTTCTCAGTTTCTGATTTTCTAGAATATCTTCCTCAACTCCTTGAATATATACTAATCTATTTTTCCTTGAACTTAGGCTGTTTGTAACTATATCCTTTATGATTATATCTAATTTCTTGATTATCCATTGCCCAGCTATTTGCTCCAACTGCTGTTTGCAAGTTCTTACTTCCTATTTTAATAAGTTACATTTCTCAAGAATAAGAAAAATGCTTTGTTCCTTTTTTATGAAATTCTCAAGCGGTCTGAGATTATGTCTACTTTATTCATCTTAATTCACCACCAGTATCACAAAGTAGGTGTTCAAGAAATACTTACGGAATCAGTGATGATGTTAATTACCCTATTTATCAGCATTTCATCAGTGTAATTGCTGAGAGGCTAGGTTTACACACCAAATGTAGGAATCTTTGCAATTTTACACACTTCTCCACATTAGGAAGAGAAAAAACTCTTGAGAATTATGTCTTGGCTCCATCTCTATCAACAAATCTTATCTCTGTTTCATATTCTACTGATTGATTTTGTCCATGAGATTAAAATGTGCTAGGAAAACAGGCTGCTTGATGCCAACAGGAAAGGAATATACATATGCATAAAAGAGATGGGAAACCAGTAGCTCAGGAACCCAGTGGACACATAAATGTCTTGGAGTTCCTTGCTTATAAACAAATTATAATTTCAACATGTATAATTCTTTTATTACTTAGAACCTAAAAGTAAAACTTAAATTACTTTTTAAAGATTATGGAATTACTGTGTTTACTATAGAAAACTTAGATTACCCAAATGCAATTTTCTTGAACAGAAGGTAGAAGAGTGATTTAATCGTATTCATTTATAAACTGAGAACCTAGCCCTTCTATCCATAATCTGAATGAAAATATTTTAGGAACATAAACCCATCAAAATTAGCTTTCTAATAATGATCATTAACTCTTAGAAACTTAGAGTTCTGTCCACTCATGAGCATGAAAGTTCACATCTAAGATGCTAAAATTAAACATCATTTATCATACTTGGCTCATGTATAAGGATTACATTTTTGCAATTGAGGTTTGATTCAGGAAATGATTACCCTTTTTAAAAAATAGCTTGATAATAGGGAGAACTTTTTATTATTTTGCTCTGATTTAATAGGTTGAATTTGTCAGTCATTAGGAAAATGATTTTACTCCTTAAAAATGTATAATGCCATATACTAGGAAGGAATGAATCTTGCTTTTTCCGTTTATCTGTTCAGCTCAATCAAATGAATTAGAAAGTGTTCTACCTGTTGATTGTAATGTTTCTCTAATTTGAAGATTGAGGAAAGGACCCAGGAGCCCTACTAAATATGATTTTAGTTTCTGATTTGCCTCAAAAGTGTCCATGTTTCAAAGGGCTTATTTAAAATCATGTTCATGAACGCTGAACTTAATCATTCTCATCTGAATCCATCTTGACAGTTGCTTCTAAATTGATTTTAATATGAGTTCATTTTATCAGAAAATGACTACAATATTTTAGATTGCTGAGGGAATGTTGAGGGCAGGAAATAAAAGCTATCTTTCTAATCCCTCTGGTAACATATATGAGTTCTAATAAAAACATTATATAAACCCCTTTGTTTTATTTTCTAAAAAAAGTCCCAAATTTAATTTAAATGTTTTCATTATTTTCTTGTGGTCAAACTTATAAACCTATAAAACAAATGAACAAAGCACTCTCCAGTTTGAAATAATATTATTCCTCATATCCTAGTTTTCTTTATTATATTGCTTAGGTTTGTTCTATATTTGGCTTTCCTCACCATACTTTTTTGTTTCATACTATAGTTCTGTTTGTTTGCTTTTTAATATCCTGGTATGTCTTTCAGCTCCCCTGAGTGTTTAGAAAATCTTTTTGTTTACTAGTGCTATTTTTGGTTGTTGTTGATATAATTGCTATTATTATTTTTAATCTCATTAGAATTGCTTTAGAGTTGAATAATGATTTTGGGTAAATTCTTCTTCTTTTAATTTTGGTTGTTGTTTCCTAATTTTTAGAACCATTAAAATACTATGAACATGAATGCTTCATTTGAAAGAGTTGGAAAAATCATACAATGTTGGAGTCATTAAAAACATGGATTTGATCCTTTGGGCCTCTTCTGTTACAGAGATAGAAATATGGGCCTTGTAAAGCTAAGGGACTTATAATCACCGGTGTTTGGTTTAGAAACTAAAATCCTGGTTTCCTAAATCTAAATCTTTCCCTAAAACTTGTTTTGAAATGGCTATCGTTGCATAAAACAATTAAAAGCAATTATGCTACATTTCTACCCCCTCTGTGTTACAAGAATTTCAGTTATCTTGAAAATAAGTGATTAACAACCTTTAAGATGGCGATTACAAAAATGGGGAGAAACTTCTGTAAAAGCCTTCTGTTATAGATATGCTTAATCATATGAAAACATTAACACTAGTGAGGCTGGCCTTTTCCATTCCTTTTCTATGATTTAACAAGCTGAATACTTACATCTGATAATTTTCCCTATCTTTTCATTCAAAACAATAGATTTTTTTTAATAGAGAAAGGAAAACTGATTTAACTGAACAAAAGCAAAAATGTTTTATAACAGAGCCTCGTTGTCTATATCTTACATCATAACAATGAAATGATGTGGGCTTCCTTTTACTTGTATACTTCTATTCATGAATAACTCCAGCCAAATGGATTTATAAGATGACTAATATGTTTTCATTATTTTTAAATACTTCAAAATAACTTCTCAGTGAGATGAGAGGGGGAGAGAATTAAGTACCAAATTCATTTCCATGAATTAGAATCTTTTGAAATTGCAGATTTAGGGGTGTATGGGTGGCTCAATCAGTGAAGCGTCTGCCTTCGGCTCAGGTCATGATCCCAGAGTCCTGGGATCCAGTTCCGCATTGAGCTCCCTGCTCAGCTCCGAGTCTGCTTCTCCCTCTCCCTCTGCTCTTCCCCCTGCCCCTCCCCGCTCACATGCACTTGTGCACATGCTCCCTCTCTCTCTTTCAGAGAAACAAAATCTTTAAAAAAAAAAAAAAAAGGAATTGTAGATTTAAAGAGCTTGATATCCCCTTGTGGCAGGAATAAAATGTATTCAACTCACACAAAAAAGTCCCTTTATTTAAAAAAATAAATCTAATTGTTCTGTCATTCCTATTCCAATTGACAGAGATGGACAATGACATGCAGGATTGAAAGGCAAACTCTTTACTTAAAGGTGATTTAGTATCTCTCAGTTTAAAGCAGTATTCTTTTGTTTACCTGTCTTCGGGTATATGCAGTCTTTCAATATTTCTAACTTCTTATGCTCCATTCTTCCCAATATATGGAACTTTATTCAGGCAGGAATACTTCCTCAATGATTATGGACATACAATATCTGATGAGTTGAAATTGACATATGTAACTAACATATATTAACATTATTATATTAGTAACAAATATATTAACGGTAGTAACATATATACTATATATTGGATTAAAAATAAATGTAGTTGGATATAATCAAGAGTTGATTAGAAAGATAAAGATGCAAGATTTCAAAAGTTTTTTTTCAAAGATAGAGTTATAGGGGGTATTTGGTCTAAGTTGGTGTGAGTAATGAATAACGAGTAATGACAGGAGAGGCAGATGGTGCTCTGTGTTATGGGTCCAGGAGCAGTTGAAAATGAAAGGTAGAATTCTGTACTGTACTTATGAATTGGACTAGATTGAGCAGTGATTCCTACCAGGAGAAGAAATAGCTTTTATTGTGTGACAGGATGTACATTGTTATGTCTTCAGCCATCTAGGGCTAGAATTGAGAAGAGGAAAAACAAGATACTAGAAACTCTATAATGGGAATTGAAAATGGAAGTACAATATTATTCATTGAAATAAAGTCCAGGCAGGATTTTTTATGAGTAGAAGAATAAGCTTTGAAGAAGGAAACACCTTTGGCTTAATTATGAAAGACCTTAGTACTCTTGCAAGAGACACTGTTTATTTCAACCATAGGATCAGGGTGACAATGGCAAAATGGTGATTTCAGAGAAGTGAGTTCTTAGTCTTAGTCTTTTCTCATTTTTCTGTTGAGAATAATATATTCATATTTATATATTATATAAATAGTGCAACAAAATATGTATTATTTATATGTCTATTTATATCTAAAATATTCCTTTTCCTTCTCATTATTTTTAAATTCATGAATCACTTGGCAACTCTTCCGCTTTTAGTTTTCTGTTGTTAAACGATAAACTGAAGCATACTAAACATCTTAAGAGTTTATTTGAATAAAAATTGATCAGAATTGGACAGAGCCAAACTAAAAGTGGGGAAGCAAAGAAAAGAAATTACTGATTGGCTGTAGCTTGAAGACTAATTGGCTGTTTGTGATTGGTTGTCCTTAGGCTTTGATTTTATAAGTGCATTTATAGGCTTAGATTTTGGTTTGCTTACATAGGCTAACATGGCATTCGAGCCATCTAAATCTTAATGACCTCCTTGTTTAATTTTTTTTTACACTGTCTTGTAAAATATAACCTTCTCTGGTTTTATCATGGCATCAGAGGTTTTCATATTATATTAATTAATTGATTATTAACATTAATATAATTACATTTATATTATAATAAATTATAATTAATTAATATATTCTTGCTGTTGTTTTCTCAAAGTTTCTTTGTTTTTTAGAAAGGAGAATGGTGTCAAAGAGAAACCAAACCTCGGGGCACCTGGGTAGGTCAGTTGGTTAAGCGTCTGCCTTTGGTTCAGGTCATGATTTCAGGGTCCTGGGATCCAGCTCCACATTGGACTCCTGCTCAACAGGGAACCTGCTTCTTCCTCTCCCTCTGCCTGCCACCCCCCCTGCTTGTTCTCGCTTTCTCTGTCAAACGAATAAAATCTTTTTAAAAAATAAACAAAACTAGACACTAGTTAAAGTGGTAAGGTCAGGTTTTAATCAGTAATGTGTTATTGCAATAAGGAAAAGAGTCTGAAGTGAACTGAACTGCAATTTGTACAGAAATGGGCCTTCTAAAGAAAGAGTGAGGGAATAGCCAACAGGGTGAACAGGGGCTCAATAGAGTCAGGGAAGTGAAAAATTGCAAATGGGAAAGGGGGAAACTCAATTGATTTTGCCGCTAACTGGTGCTCATCGAAGCTTGGCTCCTACTCTCCTACAAAGACTGAGAGACAAGGATCCTGTCCTCGGTCGTTGGCTGGAAAAAGAATATAAAATTCTCATGGAAGTCTTGAGTTTTCTTAGGCAGGCACTTACAAGGAGACTAGGGTCATCTTAGGGGCATGGCCTTGAGTTATTAGAAACTATGCTAGTGTTTTGTTCAGGTCTTTATAGGACAAGGCGGAAGCCTAGTCAAAAAGCCTTCACAGGATGCTTGATAAAGTTTGGTCAAGGAAAAAAATATTTGTCAGTGGATTCATAATACATCTTTGGCAGGACTTGGTTAAGAATAGTGTCCAACTACCATTGCGATGGTAAATTTTATTTATCAATTTGGCAAGGCTATGGTGCCCAGTTGTCTGGTCAAACACTAGTCTAGGCATTGCTATGAAGCTATTTTGTCGCTGTGATTGATATTTATAATCAGTTTAAGTAGATTACCTATGACAATGTGGGTGGGACTCTTCCACTCCATTGTGGCCCTTCCTGCAAAGACTGGTGTTTCCTGAGGAAGAAGGAATCGAATCCTGTAATTGAAATACTGCCTGATTTTTAGCCTGCCAACCTGAACTACAAATCCTGAACTTAGCAGTTCCCACAATCACATGAACCAATTCCTTAAAATAAATCTCTCTCTCTCATTTTTTGTCTCTTTCTCTCTTTCCAAATATATATATTCTACTGGTTCTATTTCTCTGGTGTTAAAAGATAAACTGATGCATATTGAAAATTTTAAGAGTTAATTTGAGCAAAAGTTGATTCAAATTGATCTAGCAGTTAAAAAGGAGCCCAAAGGAGCTGTGCAAACTGAGACTTTTACAGGCAGAAGGGATCAGAGATAAGGAAGTTACACTAGGTAATAAAGCAGATTGGTTAGGGCAAGGTTACTTTCTATCAGGCAGATTATCTAACTAGTGCTAATTAGGCAATTCCTAACTATCTGGTTCAAGGTTCCATTTTTGGGACATCCAAAACTGTAGTTAAGTCTCTGGTGATATGGAGCTTAGGATGAACAATTCCATTTGGGGTCTTTGGTCAAATTGTTTTTAACACTGGAGAACACTGACTGGTTAATGGACTCAAGAAATTGACTGAAATTTTAATAAGAGCCAGTTTCCAGGTTTGCAGATCAGAGGAATTAACATGAGCAATGAAATTTCATTAAAAAGATATACTACATAACATCCTTTTGGCAATATACAAAATATTAAGGGTTCCTGGGCTGGCTCAGTTCATAGAAATTTCAATTCAACTTTCTATTGGTTCTAAGGGAGTGAGACAACTTTTAAGGAATTTGTTTAATGTTAAAAAAGTTATAGGTCCTGAGAATACTACAACTGGTACAAAGACATAAAAAGGAAGGGGGGAAACATACCAATGTAAAACTTACTTCTTTGGATCCTCTTCAGTTTTGATCTGTTTGTTACTCTCTCTAGGTTTCTGCTACTGTCTACTTCCCTATTCTCTTCACTAGTACACATGCTTCAGAAATGTCCTCTTCTATTTTTCAATGTATTGGATATCATCCAGAATACTGTTGGCTATTGCTTCTGAAGGACTTTGCAAAAATGTTGATCTTTAAGACAAATATACCATGCAAAATGATTCTATTTTAGGCTCTGAAACCAATCAAAATGAAGCATGAAGGGGGTGGATAATTTATGGAAAGTAATGTGCATTTACTTAACCCAAGAATGGAGAAATTATTTTCTCTAAGCTTGTTTGCTCTCTCAATCCACATCCTGAATTTTTATATTTTTGTCAGTTTCATTTGTCATAAGAAAATATCCCAGTATAGTATTCTCACACTATCAATTGGCCTTTTGCATAAAACAGGTAAAGATACATGTTAGGTTGAAAAAAAAAATAAAGGCATCAGGCTACTAGAAATATGCAGATATTTTGTTTCCCAAAGTCTCAATAGAAAGAATTTTATCCTGTCTCCCAAAAGAGCCAGTTTTAAGCTCTTGTTAAAAACAAGACAACAAATGGAGTTGCTTATGCTAAGCCCCACATCACCAAACCAAGAGTTAACTTAATTACGGTTTTGACTCTCCCAGAAAAGGAATTTTAAATCAGCTAATCAGGAATTTCCTAGTCAGCACCAGTGAAGAAATCTGCCTGATAGGCCCCTTACATCCCCTAAAGGAAATGACCCTTTTTGCTAGCATAACTTCATTGTTCCCACTCTCTGCTGCCCATAAAAGTCTTTCATTTTGTATAGTTCCTTGGAGCTCCTTTCTTTCTGCTAAATTGGATGCTGACCAATTCATGAATCATTGAATATAACTAATAAGACTTTTACAATTTATTCAGTTGCATTTTGTTTTTTAACACTCTAAATACCTCCACTTTAAGGTAAACAAATGAAATGCATATGGTCACAAGGAAGCATTATGCAATAAGTTGTATCCATTCGTCTATTATTTTATTGTTACATTAATTCTGTACCGGCAACTTTATGACTCTATAACAGGTGTATCAATTTTTCCATAAGTGATGTTTTCATTTATCTAATTCCCCCCTCAAGAAGTAGATGATGTCTAGATTTTTTTCTTTTAAAATTACGAATTAATTTAACAATTGTAGTTTCACATAAAGTCAACTTACCTTGAACAGAAATATTGAAAGAAGAATGAATTTTGTCTTCAAAGCATTTCAAAACCCTGAATTCATGAAGCAAATCTAAAAATACCTGAGCAGGATATAAGAAGCCAGCCCTGTACACAAGCACACCCAAAGGCTCTGAAGATAAGTTGAGAGAAAATTCTTACTGTGGCAGGTAAAAGTTTCCTAAAACAACACATATCGCTTGCATTTTATTTTACTTTATTTTAGTTTTTTACTAATGACAATCACTAAATGAGATATTGTAATACTGTAAGAATTGGAAAAATGAGTTGTAGTGAATTTCATTAATTTCAGGGCAATATTAAACACTTAACAAGGCAGCAGATAAACATGTTTTGTCTAATGACATTCAAGCCCAGCATGCATCTTATTATTATGAAAAATGAGTTTCCTAAATTCAAAGATCCTGCTGGATTACAGCTGGTTTGGCATAAAGATAATTTTGGAATTCAGCTTTAAGAATCATGCTTGATGAGAAGTATGCTACCATGAAGACTTATTTTGATAAAGTGTTTTATTACATTAGAGAATCTTACAGTCACAAGTCTTCTTTGAGATCACCAGGGATTTTCAGGATGAGAGATTTGAGCCCATTACTGATAATTTCAAAATTATATATTAATGTCAGTTCAGACTTAAACAGTTGCAAGAATGGTGCTCAAAAAATTCCATGTGTTCTTTGTACAGTTTCCCCAAGTGTTGATGTGTTGCTAGATATGCCCTAGCTTTTGTTATGCTTTGTGTGTATCTGTTAATGCGTCTGTATGTGTACATACAATTACTTTTCTGAATCATTGGAAGGTAAGTTGGATGGCCCTTTACTTCTACATAGTTCAGTGTTTATTTCCTAAAAACACAGGCATTTTTTTTGCATAACCACAGTAAAATTATCAAAGTCAAGAGATTTAATACTGGTACAGTATTATCTAAGCCAAAATCCATACACAGATTTTGTCAATTTTAAAAATAATATCCTTTATAGCAAAAGTAAACTAGGATTATGAAGCACATTTATTTGTCACATGTCTTTAGTTTCTTTAATCTGATACAGTTCCTGAATCTTTCTTTGTATTTTGGACAGTGACATGTTCAAGGAATTCAGGCTGTTATTTTGCAGAATGTCCCTCAGTTTGGGTTTATCTGATGTTTCCTCATGACTAGATTCAAGTTATGTTCCCTGGGGGCAGAATTACAACAAAGCCGATGTTGTATCTTTTTGGCACCTTGTATCAGTAGGCAGAAAATGTTAGTGTGTTAGAATATTGGTGGTGTTAATTTAATACTTGGTTAAATCGCTGTCTGCCACGTTTGTATATCATAAAGTTATGATTTTGTTCTTTTTAATTAATAAATATCTTGTGGAGAGATATTTTGAAATTATGTGAATATCTTAATATTTCTCAAAGTTTCTACAAGTTTTAGCATCTATATGGCTCATCCATAAATCAATTTTTATTACCATGGTTGACAAATTGGAATTTATTTTCCAATGCTGTCACTCTGTCTATATTTATTAGTTGGTTTTCTGTCATAAGGAAGAGTTTTCCTTCCTTATCAATTATCTACCTATCAATTATCAGTCTATCATCATCATCATCTCTCATGGATCCTTAGAATTATTTTATTAAGTAGATTATAATCCTTTGCTGTCATTATTTATTTTGAGACTCATATTGTCCCAGATTTCACTAGTTTAAGCCCCTTTGAGCTGACTCCTCCTCCTTTTTACCTATCCCCATCATATCTTTTAATACTTGCCTGTTTTCTGACACATCAGGCTTTTCCAGGATTATCTTGTTATTTTTTCAGCCATGTCTCTGGATTCAGACATTTCTTCACAGCTTCCTTTTTAAGGAGAATGATATTTCAAAACCAAGATATGAGTACTGTGTGTTCATTGTTTATGGGTTTTTATTGCTTAGTATTCTTAGCTGGTAGAACTAGGAAATTACGTAACGTGCGTGCATGTGTGCATGCACACACACGCTCTCCACACGCTTGTTTCTACTTCTATATCTAATTGTCCACTGTTTCTACTTCTATATCTAATTGTCCATATATATTGGAAGCTAGGGTAACCTCAGTTCCAACTCAACACCACATAGTTTATTCTATCCTTCTCCCTTCTGCATTATAACACCTTCTCTGACAAAGCTAGTTCTCATCAGCCACAACATATCTACATATTTGCTTAGTCCTAAAATTTATAGAAAAATTAGTCTTTAAAATTATATGTATATGTATATACTGCTTTTAGCTTGGGTCGTATAGTCCAAATAATGCGTTCAAAATATACTTGGACTACTTTCTTCCCACCCACTCTTCAACGTACTTATTAACTTAAAATACAACTTAATTTACTATTTAACTTGTTTTTGTTTTTATTCAGTTTTAGGGTTTCTTTCAAACTCTGATTTTATTTTTTTTCTTTGAGTATTTGAAACAACAGTATGTTTTCAAAATCAGGATTGTACAAAAAAAATAATAATAAATCTGGAGATGTGCTACTCCCTCATTCTCATCCTTCTATTTCTTGTTCTCATCCATTACTTACACTTAGCCAATCTCAATCTCTGACTTACTCATATGTTATTTCAATTGTTAAATTTCTAAGAGCTGAACTCAGTCATTTTTCCCAATATCAATTCCACTAAAATAGGTTATTTCAGTGGATTGAATGATTCTGTTCTTAATATAAGGGTGTAGAGGAAGATACATGCATTTTGGAGCGACCAGAACAGACTTAAGTTTGGATTAATATTTCTATTTACTAATTGTGCAAGATTCTTAGCTTTTCTGACACAAATTTTTTTAAAAAATGAGATTATTAATTTTATAAAGTTGTATGTATGTGGAAAATAATCTACATAATTTGCCTAATAAATACTCAGTATTTAGATTTTTCTCAATAATTGACAGTTGCAATTATTTCTAGTACTAAAATCATTTTAAAAGTAACAATGCATGTTCTGCTTCTTACAAACACATGATATTCATTAGCAAATCAATGTAACAGCCTACCAATAAATTGTTATTGAATCCTTAAAAATGCATCTTGTTTTACCGATGAGAAAACTGAGGTTCAGAAAATTATGCCACAAAGCTTAATGACACTGTGTCATTAATGTAAGATCCAGGCCTAAATGGTGAATTCTTTTTTTTTCAATCAAGGAAATATTCAATCTAGGAAATCTACCAAATCTTGCTAACTTTTCACTGGAGGTAAATGACTTTTTGTTCAATGTCTGGAATTAGAATACTCTAAAATAGCTCCATGGGTTCCATTTATGTAAGGAATTTGAAATCCAGATGGAGAAAGACAGAGAATGCATGTAGATTTGCTCCCTATATGCATTCCATAAATGCCGTGGTTTTCACTGAAAAATAAGACAGACTTCATGAAAGGGGAATTCAACTATACTTGTCAAAAAAAATAAGAAATAAATTAGAAAAATTCTCTCGTATAGAGAATGATAGGTTCATTTTCAAATTTTATATTTTGACATTTAGTTAAAGTGTCTTTGCAATTAAGGGTATTCATAGAATATGATAACATTACTAACATGATATTCAAAAGTGCTATTTATTTTATGAAGTGCACAATTTATCTCTTAGTCTCTGTGGTTGACTCTAGAATGTAGAAATAACCACTTGACTACATTACTATGGAAACTTCAGGAAACTTTCTACTTTAATATTTGAAGGACATTTACCAGAGACGTAAGGTCACCAGAATCCTCCAGTTTAGTTTGTATTAGTAGAAGCACTCAGGTCAGCCACTGACAATTTTTCTCAATTAGGAAACACAATAAGGTATGCAAGTAATATGTACCCGAGGAAAAGTACATTCTGCCCTGGACATGCAAGCTTTAGTGACATTTTAAGTAGAAAGGTTGAAGGAATCAAGTCCATTTTGGAGTAATTTTATAAGCTGAAGTAAGATCGATCCATTCTGCAACAGGAAGCTTCTAGACCATAGAAAAAATAAAAGCAGTTTATAAAAGTGATGTAATGCTACAAAAATCTATGTTTTGGTCAGGAGAAAACCCTGAACTTAAAACATCGCTAAGACAGTATTTCACTCAATTCTCCACTGTGAGTATGTGAGCGTGAGCGTGTGGACAAAAGAATTTCTTTGCTATTACTGAAGTGGAGTAATTAGTTGGCTTGTTTTGTATCCTTGCCCCAGATCTGCAGCCATGAACAAGAATCTTGCTTACTCTTAGGGGACAATGGTTCATTCTTCTTTGCAACACATTTTTTAAAGACACTTACTGTTTATGTACGAGTCTGAAGTATCTGTAGTGATTAGAACATTTGGTCAAGGGGGAGCATTGCCCTTTCTTTCTCTGCAGCACAAGGAGAACCGAGCAGGGGTCCACAATGACCAGCTTTTTCTGTAGACAGAACTTGAAACTGTCAACTGGTTTATTGGCAAATGTTCCATTCATGTGAGTCTATTTGCTTTCATGTCTGTTTTCATTTACTGAATACAGGTAAATACTTCTACTAGGAAGAAGTTTTTAGCTACAACGAAAAATACATTTAATAAATGCTCATCATAGAAGGTCATTTTTAGGTTTTCCATTTTCATTGAATAATATAAGCAAGCAATGATTTGGCAGAATTGAAAAGCTTTCTGAAACCCATGGTCAGTGAAAAACTAAAAGCTGCCCTGGGGCACATCTTTATGAAAACAATTAACAAGACTTTTTCCCCCTAGAATTAGATTTTGCCATTTAATGAAAAATAATTCATGTGGATTCAATCAACCAAAATATAACAGTGTTTACTTAGCTATTACCTTTAAAAGTGGTTTTCGACCTTGAATAGAAATATCTTGAGTCAGGGAAATTTGGCTCCCCAGGGAGCATTTTAGGAAGAGTCACTCTGAAAAGTGGAGTTAAAGTCATTTTGGTCCACGAAGTGCACTTTGATCATTAACTTGGAACCCTTATCATAAGAAAATCCAATATTCAAAGCAGTACTGGGGGAGAAATGAAATAAAAAGGAAATAACGCTACTCCCTTTGAAGTGGATTTTCAGTTAGAGTTTGGCACATGCTGAAAACAGTACTCATTCTGAACTCTTTCTTTCTTTATATCCCCCCGTGGGACTATAATATTAACGGTTGCATTGTGGATGCAGATTTTCTAAAATGATTGCCCCAGTGCCAAATTATTTTCCTGGTGGTGATTTAGACTTGGGGGGGAGGCATGCTAATTCTTTGCCTACCGGAGAATGTATAGGGTACGTTCTTATTAGAAATTCAGTTTGTTCCATAAGGATCTCAAAATTGCCACCTTCCCCCATTCTTTCTCTCTCATTTTCTCTCATTCTTTCTCTTCTTCACCTCAGCCCCAATCCCACTTCCCCATTCATGATGGATAGATACATTTCAGAGGTCTCCTTGAAAGGGTGAGTGGGTGGAATGAGTATGACAAACATAAATTTTAATCGTAGATGTTTTTCCTGCAAGTTCTGTGATGTCGATGGTACTCTACTTTTGACTGTTTCTGTTTTAAGGAAGAATAGTAATTACAGAACTTTCGTGAGTCCTAATTGAAACAGCATATATGATTTGTTCAGCACAATATTGGTAAAGAATAATCTCGATTCATTTTTCCTTGACATAGCAAAGAACCATGGAAAATATAACATTCCAGGCCTCACTGAGTGCAAATAGTTGTTATATGCTCTTGCAATTGTGTGTATTTGTGTATAATGTCAGTAAATGACCATGATGTGCATTTATTCATATAACCTAGTTCACAATTTACATGATAATAGAGATATATCTCTTTTGTATGTTGGTTTTTATGCTTTTTTTTTTTAGGTCATATTTAATTCCAAATCTGTAAGAACACAGCCTTAGATCCTCACACCGTCTGAAGAGAGGCAGCCTGCTTTACATCATGCTGTTCTATAACTAACACCGTGTCAAGGGAAGTACTGGAATAATAACCAGGGAGTATATATAGATTTCTTCTAATTATTTATATTTATGCAACTTTATAATGTGCTTCCTTTATTTTCTCATATGCCTACAATGAGTTTTGAAGTCATTTCTTCTCATTTTGCAACTATCCATATTCTCTACAATTTGAACATCTCTATAATGTTCTATATTCTGTGGTTGCTTGCTGTTAATCACACCTCTGCCAGTGACCTTGAGCAATTTTTTATCTCTTTATATCTGTTTCCACATTTGTAATGCTATGATTAGAAAATCTTGTTTTCCCCTAAAGAGACCTAAGTGTAGGGCGTTTAAAATTGTTGGAAGAGGATTGATGATCAAAAAATAAAATGTAAATAAAACCTGTATTTATTTCTATCACAGGCTTTGAAAGTGTTACGATTCCAGAAATGTTAAGGAAGATGTGAGTTGTAAGGTAGTAAACCGAAGGGGGCGCCTGGGTGGCACAGCGGTTAGGCGTCTGCCTTCGGCTCAGGGCGTGATCCCGGCGTTACGGGATCGAGCCCCGCATCAGGCTCCTCTGCTATGAGCCTGCTTCTTCCTCTCCCACTCCCCCTGCTTGTGTTCCCTCTCTCGCTGGCTGTCTCTCTCTCTGTCAAATAAATAAATAAAATCTTTAAAAAAAAAAAAAAAAAAGGTAGTAAACCGAAGTGGAAATATCAAGTTGATATATCTTATTTTCATACCTGGGATACAAAGTTACTGTTAAGATTTCAAAGTCAAGGCTGTATGCCTTATGCTATACTCTCAGGAGTGAGAATATTTATTTTAGAAGTTGCCTATGAATGGGTTCTAGACCCCACAGATAGAACTGTAAAATTTCCTACACCCTGATTACAGATCTACATAAACACAGTGATTGAGGAAATTTGAAGTCAGATGATTAAAAGACTATCTGTAGTCGAAACAATATTCTTACTTTGTTTTGGCCTTGATTTGCTCTTTATGGAGACAACATTATACCACTGCTTTATTTTAATTTAATAAAATGAGAGTTAATGAAGATTACTTTTTAAAAATAAATTGCTATTTTCACAGCTCACATATTTAAAACTTCATCAGGATACAGTCTCCCGTTAAACTATTTTTCTTTTTTAAAATTAAGACATTATGGCACAATCTCCCACCTACTTTTTTCCTAGAAATTAGTCTCTATCTTTTTTTTTTTTATGTAGTGTTCAATGATTCATTATTTGCGTGCAACACCCAGTGCACATTACAACACGTGCCCTCCTTAATACCCATCACCGGGCTACTCCATCCCCTCACCCCCCTACCCTCTGAACCCCTCAGATTGTTTCCTGGAGTCCATAGTCTCTCCTGGTTCCTCTCCCTCTCTGATTCCCCCCTCCTTCAGATTTCCCTTCCTTCCCCTAATGTCCTCTGTGCTATTGCTTATGTTCCACTTATGAGTGAAACCATATCATAACTGTCTTTCTCTGCTGGACTTACAGAAATTAGTCCTTTTTAAAAATGTCTGTCAGTTATACCTGTCTCCATGGTAGTGTCTTATACAGAGTCTCCTTTAGAGTTTTCTTGCGGAACATGTCCCCTTCTTCCTTCTCTGCTCATTACCCTCTTGTTATAGACAAATCTCCATGAAGTCATTTGCCAACACCTCCTTTCTGTCTTTATCTGCTATTAGTATGGCACCGGCGGTGGCAAACGTCACGATTGCCATTGGGTACACAGCTTCCTGTTCTGAGAGTGCACGGGTGTTGTGTGACTCAGTGCGGAAGTTATAGAATGGCTTATTTCCCATCTCGAGACGTAATTTGTTATGTGTACATTGAAGCACTTCTTCTTGGGACTAAAATATTATTACTTGACTCATGAAAAGCATTTCATTCAGTTTTTTATTTCCTATGTATTCACAGATGCGTAGACCTGGTCTAATTGGTTTAAAGGAAACCATGCTTCATATCCCTCTCACCTTCCTTCGCACTACCACTCAGTTACTAGTTTAGGCAAATGAGCATCAGTAATGACAGTCTCATGGAAATCAATGACTATAATTGTTAATTTTGGGTAAAAAATGAGGAATCGTGCCAGGACATGATGCTAAGTATCTTTCTAATAATGGTTATTAAGATCTAATTAAATAAAAACAAACAAAACAAAAACCGCTGCAACCATTAGAAGTGATCAAGTATTCAATCAATATTGTTTTATAAAATTAAAAAGATATGAATTCCTTAGACATTGTTGTATTATCCACTAATTTATTCTTTAATGATTAGAACATTTGGTGTAAATGAACTCTCTCCCTTTTAATAATCCATGCTATAATTTTACTTTACAAACCTGTTTCTATCTGGCTTCTCTTTTAGGAGCTTTGCTGCCCCTTAGGTAACCAGGCTCATGTTTGACCACTCCATATTCACTAGATAGTTGCTATGACTGTTTAAGTTTTCAGTTCACATTATCTCTAGACTCCACTTTCTCTCCTAAGGATTATTTACATTTTTATTAGGTCCTCAATTAATCTGAAAAGAGAGTTCCATTATTTTAGCCTCTCTTTGCTTCAATTCGTTTTACACAATGCCATGCGAATAACCAGCTATCGGCATTATAAAATTTACAGTTTTAGGTGCTGAGATCCAGGTGTTGACAAGGTTTGAAATGTGATCATTGACTGAAGCGGTTGGAATCATAGACCTTTAAGATGACGTTGTTGAAGTCACCTTTGATTTCGATAGCAGCTGTTGATAAGAGAAAGGATATAATCCAAGTTCTAGAATGGTCATTGAAAAAGAGGGAACTTGGAAGTCACTTTAATTATCCCAATTACGGCACTCTCCACTCTTTACTGTTTATTGAGCTGATTGTATACACAGCTTACTTTCTTTCACCAAGTATAGTCTTCTTGAGTGATGTTTTGTGTATTATTTATTATTTCACTATTATCCCAACATTTATAATTTATGTATGCCATTCATACAGTATACATGTAAAAACATTCATTAAGTGAACAATAAATGAATATTAAACATTAGGATATTTTTCTGCTCCATTGCTCATTATTCAGATGTGAAAATTGAGGCCAAGAAGACCGATAAATGTGTAAGATATCAGGTTTGAGGTAAATGAGGATTATAACTAGGTAGCGTAAAAACACAGATTGCCCAACAGAGTTTGGGTTTATGCTGTTATCCTGGAATAATTTTTATAGGACCACATTCACTGTCAGTATTGTCCTATATTGTCTAATGAACTACATGGTCATCTGGTTAGAACTCTGAAGATTTGTGATTTTTCTACTCATATTTTTTCCTAATTTTTGAGTTAATTATTTGAACATCTCTATGACTAAAAATATATCATAAGAGAGTAAGGAAGTTATCCAGATTCAAGAACTGTTATCTCTGTGGGATTTTGGTAATGGATCAAGTATATAATTCTATTTGTAATAAACATATTTAAAATATCACTTCATTTTTTGAATCCATAATTCAGATGGCTACAGGTGACTTGCAATTTATTTATAACTGTAAATACATATTAAATAAAGGATGAAAGAGTAAATTAATGAAAACTGAAGAAAAAGCAAAGATAAAAAATAGCAAATTTTACTGATAATTTACCTATGACAAATTCTTTTTGGGACTAAGTGTATTTTCTAGGATTAATCTTTCAATTCAAGGCATTGGGTAGCATATATTCAATTAATTCATAACATGATAGATTTTTATTTTCTGCTCTGTAATTTTAAATACTGACCTAATGGATGATTCCACTTACTCACCTCAATCACTTGAAGGAAAAAATAACAGTACTGTAGTTTTCAATATAAGGGAGAGGTTATTTCTTACCTTAGTCTGAACCCTGAACCATACTATATCAACAAAGCATTTTGTCTGCATAGCTCCTGTTTGCTTATGAAAAAGCACTAATTCAGATTATATAAAATCCCCACTGCTCTTAAGAATTATGTTTTTCCTTTCATTTGCAATCATACAATACTGTTATAATATAAAATTTAGAAAATGTCGATAAATAACAATTTTTAAAAATGTCATCAAACAGAAAGAAGCAAGCACTGTCGCTATTTTTAACAGTGAATCCTTCCAGAATTCTCCCTATACATACATACCCTGCAGTGGTAATGAATCATAATCCTCAAGCAAGCTTTCATTCAAATCTGGACTCTACCACTTACAGCTGTGTGACCTTAGGCATATGACACACTTCATAGGCTCAGTTTCCTAAGCAATACAAGGGAAATCATAAATGTAGTTGCCCCATGTGGCCTTTGTAAATTAATACATATAAAATGCTTAAATGAATATTTTGCATATTGGTCAGTTATCATTAAATTGGGACATTTTTATACAATTTTATACATGGAAATTTTATATAATAGTCTAAGAATACATTTACTTAGTAGATATATCTTTAATTGCTGTATCATATTATCTTCTATGAATTTTTATATATTATTGATTGGTATTATTGGACTCATTTACAAAGTTTATTTTTTCTTAAATAACCATATATTATATATACACTGTAAAAAAAAACTTTTAAAATCTAAAGACTTACAAAGCAACTGAAATTTGAGATACAAGGTTTATCTTAATATCGTATACCATAACAAAAATGTAATTTTCTCTCTCTACCTTATCAAGACCCTATTCCACTGACCCTATCATGTATTGCTCTATCCCCAATCAGTCTATGCTCATGGCCTATTATGACAGCCAGTTTTTCTCAAGCCACTCTCATTCCCCATGTGTCACACATTTTCTTGTTTTGATCTAGCAAATCTGAAAGTCTATAGAACTAGCCATTTTATCTATTCATTCTTTGAGCATAAACCCAAGTAATGAGACATTATAGCAAACCTCACCAAATTGGGCTGATTAGTTTTCTTTTAAATTTAAGTGTAAGTTTACTTTAAAACAAAGACCTCAACTAATCTCACAGCACAACCTGAATGTCTTACTGTTTAACCAGTAAAATCAGTTTCTCCCTCTTCAAGGTGATGGCTATTTCCTTTCATCCCGAAGATTCTAAAACTCCCCTTTCCTAACTCATTTTAGGACAATGGCCTTCTATTAGTATTCATTGAAGAGGAAAAAAAACAACTAGGTAGAAAATGCCTCATCTCCTCCATTCAGTCTGCACAGAAACTTGAATCGATAGCTAAATTATCCATTGTCTTTCCTGTTACATGAAAGAAAAGCCTCTATTCTCAAAGGCCAATACTTGTGGTTTGGATGCTAGACTTTTCTCTTTCTTGAGGACTCTGCTTTAGCTCTGCTTTGTTCGCCATCTTTAATCTCTTTCACTCAACGTGATCATTTCTATTGCCTAAACTTGTCCATATGTATGTATGTATGAATGAATTTATTCATTTTTGCTTTTATTAAAAAAGCAATCTTTTAAGCATGTCCTTTTCAGGTACTACCTCATTACCCCATCCCACTTCTAAAAAAAAGAATAATAATAAGAGGGCGCCTGGGTAGCTCAGTTGGTTAAGTGACTGCCTTCAGCTCAGGTCATGATCCTGGAGTCCAGGGATTAAGACCTCCATTGGGCTGCCTGCTGAGCAAAGAGTCTGCTTCTCCCTCTGACCTCCCCCCTTCTCTCTCTCTCAAATAAATAAATAAATAAATAAACAAATAAATAAATAAAATCTTTAAGAAAAAAGGTAGGAAGAGCAATCTTTTTTTTTTTTTTAAAGATTTTATTTATTTATTCGACAGAGACAGAGACAGCCAGCGAGAGAGGGAACACAAGCAGGGGGAGTGGGAGAGGAAGAAGCAGGCTCACACCTGAGGAGCCTGATGTGGGGTTCGATCCCTGAACGCCGGGATCAAGCCCTGAGCCGAAGGCAGACGCTTAACCTCTGTGCCACCCAGGCGCCCCGAGCAATCTTTTATAAAGAATAATCTGTATTTGTTATTTTAATTATCCTCTAGTCCTGTGGAGCTTTTACTTTCTCTAATTTGTTTCCTAATTTTTTCCCCCTCTGAACTTCTGTAACATTATGTTCTCCTGCTTTACCTTTCTGGATACTACAATGGATACTGCTCATTCTCTGTTCCTCCTCTTTTGGAGTTCTAGATGTTGCAAAGGGCTGTACGGCCTTTTTCCATACCACCTACATGCTGGTAACTTGCAAGTTATGTTCCAAGTCTCACTTATCCCATGAGTCCCAGGCTTGTATATGTCATGACCTATTTGAGATTTGCTAACAAAGCTCAGTATATCCCAAACAGAACTCATTACTTAATCAAAACCACAAATTGTTTTTCCCACATTCTTTAGTTGCATCCTCTTGATCCAAAAAAACCCACACAGATATCATCATCAACTGTTCCTTGTTTCTAATCCCAGCTTGCAACCAAGCAGCGCATCTCTTTTTTTTTTTTTTTAAAGATTTTATTTATTTATTTGACAGAGATAGAGACAGCCAGTGAGAGAGGGAACACAAGCAGGGGGAGTGGGAGAGGAAGAAGCAGGCTCATAGCAGAGGAGCCTGATGTGGGGCTCGATCCTATAACGCCGGGATCACGCCCTGAGCCGAAGGCAGACGCTTAACCGCTGTGCCACCCAGGCGCCCCAGCAGCGCATCTCTCTTACATCAAGAATCTATTTTATTTCAGTTCACTACCTTCGTCTCCTTTGCTGTCATCCTGGTCTTTGCGATGATCATATCGCACCTGGGCCACTAACAATTCCCTAACAAACTTCTCTGCATACTCTCTTGAGCACTGTCATATGTTTATTACACAGTATCTAGAGTGTTGTTTTAAAAATGTGAGAGCCATATTACAAAAAATGTTTAGAAAATAACATGAGAGAATGTCTTAATAAACTAAGCAAAGATTGCTTAGGAAACAAAAAGTATTAATTGTGAAAAAATGTTGATGAAATAGAGTAATTAAAATTCAGAATTTCTTATGTTCAAAGTTACTATAAAAAAGCTTAAAAAACAAGTCATATGTGGGAGAAATTATTTGCCATTCCTATATCAGATACAGGATGTATATACAGTGTATTAACAAACTCAATAAAAGATCAATAAGAAAATGTAAATAGCTCAATTAAAATAGATAAAATATTAATACTGGACTATTGAAAGAGGATATCCACATGGCCAAATTGTAGTTAGCTATCAGGGGGACAAAAATTAAAGATTTTGCATCTTTAGCATGGTTACACAAGATACTCATTGATATTTCAAATGATCTCTCCTAGTGTAATGGTGAGAATAATTTTATATCAGATTTTGGCATGAGGGTGACCTATATATTTAGTATCTTTGATGTTCTAAGTTTTTAAATTTATTTTGAAATTTTGTATGTTATTATGGAATTTTGGGAGCTTTATCTGGGACTGCTCTGTAAGTTACATTATAGACATGAGATCATATTTTTTTCTAAGTTTTAAATAAGAAAATCCAGATGTTTAAGGAAGTTAGCTAAACATACAACTAGATGTCAGGTCAAATAGCCAAGTTCAGGAATGAAAGCCATTAGGTACTATTGCAATGATCTATTGTTGTATAACAAATATCCCTAAACTTATGGCTTGGAATAAAAAGAATCATTTTATTGACATCTTTTTAAGGTCTGAGGATTGATTATATGATTCTTGATCAGAGTCATTCACTCATCCAGTTGTAGTCCTACAGTAGATGGGACTGGGTCTGCTTGAAGGCTTCTTTGCCCTCACATCTGCGGGTTGACTGATGCTAGCTGCAGTCTGGGAACTCCGCTGGGTCAGTCATCCTGAAAACCTAGACATAGACCTTCCATGTGTCCTGGACTTCCTCACAATATGGCTGGGTTCCATGAGTGAGCATCTCAAGATGATGAAGCAGAAGCTTTATTAACTTTTATGACTTAACCTCGGAAGTCATCTAGTGTCATGTACACTGTGGTCACAGCTCCACCCAGGTTCAAGTGCAGAGGACCTAAACCCCACCTTTTGGTGGAGGAATGGCAACACATATTGTGGGAAGAACATGTGAGAGGATGGTAGATCTGCTGCATGTTCTAAGCCAGAAAACATGATTGTACATCCAAATGTATTTATAGTACTGAGACTGAAACTAAAGAAAGTTATTACCCAAAAAGAGGCTGTCACTGATAAGTCTCATCTTTATTATGATTTCACAGATTGCATAAAGCAGTGGAAACAGATGAACATTAATTATGGAGTAACTAGTGAAACATCAAATATTTGTAAGTATAGTTAATATATAATATGTTTATATATTTTGGGTCTTTATTAACCCTAAAGTACTTTCAGACTACTTCCTCCCACCCCCGATACTTGTGTTTTGATAAAGAGGTCAGATTTAAAATAAAATCCATTTGTTATCAGGTAATAGTTCTAAAACTAATTTCTAACAGATATTTTCTAATCAATAGACATTCGATCCAGAATTCTATGTCAGATAGATTATCATATCCAAAGTTACATATTGATTCTGTGGAGTCAGCATGATAATGACCTTGAAGTATAATAATATTTCAATAAATAGATGATAACAATTCTGACCATATATTTCACAGGAAAAAATATCATAGTCCATGTTCTTGAGAACACAATGCCCTTTTTTGTTTTGCTGATTGTTCAGCACCTTCAGAAATTTATTATGTTAATAGAAAGTATAACAGAAAAGAGAGATTTTGTCTGATATTGAACCTTAATTAAAACATTAGAATTGGAATCTGTTTTTAATATAAATGAGAATTCAATAACAAACCCCCTGTGACACAAATTACTTATCCTAGAAAAACACAGGGGACTTGAAAATTAATAAAAATTTGAATATACATTTAATAGAACTATGAACTAAACAGCATGGGACGAGAAGAAAGGGTGAATTTAAAGTATATTCTTAAATAAATATGTTAAATAAAGATACTCTTTGAATTAAGACTCTAGATCATTTTGATCAGGGTGTCTCAACATAGTCCACTTCAAATTTAAATGTTCACTCTTTTGATATTTGATTTCCTATCCCTAAACCCACAATATTTTTTTTTTGTTTGTTTTTTGCAAGGGAAGAAAGAATACATAATGATTTTCAAGTGGGTGACTAATTACAGGTTTATCTTTTTTCAAAAGAGGAAATACTCACAGAAGATCACATATCATAGGAGATAACTACTCTACGAAGGCAGATTGTATGTTCACACACTCATGGGTACATGGGCTTGGAGCTCTAACTAGATTCTTTCAAATTTGCAGCCTTACCAAATGTGATTCTGATCTGATTTCAGCCACCTAGGTTATATCTATACATGAGCAACACCAAAAACTGATTAATTAAGCAAATACTAGCAAACGGGCCTGTTACATGTCAATTTTTTTTGTTTTATTTTTTATTAAAATAGGAAGTATAGCAATAACAACCCTCCATCATGTTCCAAGATGTCTGCATTATAATATCTTATAAAGTGAGTGTTGGGTGCCTGAGTGGTATAGTCGGTTAAGCGTGGGACTCTTGATTTAGGCTCAGGTCATGATCTTAGGGTCATGAGATAGAGCCCCATATCAGGCTCTGTGCTCAGTGCAAAGTCTATTTAAGACTCTCCTTCCCTCTCCCTCTGTCTCTCCTATTAAAATAGATGAATCTTAAAAAAATAAAGTGAATTTTTAAAATATGACAATGTTGTCATATTTTATTTCTGGATTTCTTTCCTATTTATTCCTTTAATATTTGCAAACAGGGACACTTAAGGAAGTAGCCAATAAAGTCTTAACAATATTTTGAGAGAAATACAGACCAAAAATATTTTAAAAATAATGACTATAGCACTAGTAATAGCAATTTATTAAGTTCAAACCATACTGAGCACTTTAAATTAATTAGTTTATTTAATATTCACGTTAATCCTCTGACTTAGAAAAATTGGGTAAAAAGAAGCTTATAATCTGCTCAAGGTCAAAAGGCTAATAAGTGGCAGAGTAGGGATTTGAACTCTTAAGTACAACTGCAGAATCTAAACTTAGCCACCAGAGAAGCCAAAAAATCTGCTGATTTAAGATGCTGGGTGGTTGTTTAATATTTTCACTTTTTGTTTGGTTGGCACCTACTTCTTTGTAGATCTTTGTAGATCTACTTCTTTGTGTTGAATCTAAGTTGTGTGTGTGTAATTTTAAGTGCAGTTCTGCAATGTAAAAAAGGCAAGAAAATGTCATGTGATTCAATAATGAACATTTATTAGAAAATGATGTGAAATCTATTGGAATACTTAAAGTTCTTTCTCTTATTTCACAAATATTCCTCTGTTCCTGTAAAAAAGAGTTTTATTTAGCATCTCTCCAATAAATATACATATCTTTACTAAATAATTTAGACCACTGGAAAAAAATGAAATATACACAAAAGGATGCTAATTTTATATGTTGACGGTTAAGAGAGTTTCTGAAGAAGAAATTCTTAAGTGTTTAGAATGGTAATCTCAAAGTTAGTTAAGTATGTAGGTTGCTAAGGTGACTAATGTGAAGCGTAAGGAATGCATGAAATCCTATCTCTGTTAATTAATCAGTTGCTATACCTTTTATTTATAAACTTTAAATAACTTGTTTGTGTAATTGGATTTTTATTTTTATTTATTTATTTTTTTGTAAAGTATCATCTATGAGACCCGGGATTGAATCACCTGTGAATGTTTAAGGGGTTTCTCAGGTAAGGCTTTGATAAGTTAATATTTAAGAACCACTGCCTTTAAAAGGTAGGTATGATTATTTCCCTAAATCTTTTTTGAATTATATGGGATTTCTTCATATTAGATAGTCAAGAAAAAGTTTCCAATTCTGAGAAGGATGGTACATTAAAGCTGAATAATTTCCTGAACAAATTTAGTATGACACGTGAGGTGAGAAAATTATGGTTGGCCCTAAGCCTCAATCCCTTTGAAAACAGCAAGGAACTGGCTACGTAAGTCTGATTGTCTTAAACCTAAGTAAATCTCAATTAAGTAGATTGTACTTCAGAAAATCTCCCTTTCCATTTAGAAAATTTCTTTGGCCAGAAAGACGAGAAAACTTCACTGTAACATAGTTGAATAGATATGTTTTTCTCCTCTTTCTCATCAAGTTAGTAGAAAATTATGAACATAAAGATTTCTTTAGCATAGTCTTCTGTGAGGTGCTCAGGCCAACTATGCCCTATGTAGGTATGCTTTTATTTTAAAGAAATCTCTTGAGGGACACTGTATACCATCTATAATATGCTGATTTTTTTCTTCTTCCAAGTTTCTGTTTAAATTCCAGTTAGTTATAATATTAGTTTCAAGTGTAAGATTTAGTGATTCATCACTTACATACAACATCTGGTGCTTGTCACAAGTACACTCCTTAATCCCCATCACCCATTTAACCCTTCCCCCAACCACTTCACCTCCATCAACCCTCAGTTTGTTTTTTATAGTTAAGAGTCTGTTTTAAGGTTTGCCTCTCTCTCTTTTTATCTCCATGTTCATCTGTTTTGTTTCTTAATTTCCACATATGAGTGAAATCATATGGTGTTTGTTTTCCTCTGATTTATTTCGCTTAGCATAATACTCTCTAGCTTCATCCATGTCATTGCAAATGACAAGATTTCATTCTTTTATATGGCTGAGTAATAGTCCATTATGTATATATATAATTTCTTCTTTATCCATTCAACAGCTGATGGACATTTGGGTTCTTACCATAATTAGGCTATTGTACATAAGGCTGCTATAAACATTGAGGTGCATGTATTCCTTTGAATCAGTATCTGAATCCTTTGGGTGAATACTTAGTAGTGCAATTGCTGGATCATAGGGTAGTTCTACTTTTAATTTTTTGAGGAACCTCTGTACTGTTTTCCAGAGTGGCTGCAAGAGCTTGTGTGGGAAAAAAAAAAAAAACCAATCTCTTCAATAAATGCTGTTGGGAAAACTGGACAGCAACATGCAAAAGAATGAAACTGGACCACTTTCTTATCCCATACACAAAAAATAAATTCAAAATGGATGAAAGATCTAAATGTGAGACAGAAATCCACCAAAATCCTAGAGGAGAAACCTAGGCAGCAACCTCTTTGACATGGGCCATAGCAACTTCTTACTAGACATGTTCCAGAGGCCATGGAAACAAAAGCAAAAATGAACTATTGGGACTTGATCAAGAAAAAAAGCTTCTGCACAGTGAAGGAAACAGTCAACAAAACTAAAAGGCAACCTACGGAATGAGAGAAGATATTTGCAAATGATCTATCTGATAAAGGGTTAGTATTGAAAATCTATAAAGAACTTATCAAACTCAATACCCAAAAACAAATAATCCAGATAAAAAATGGGAAGAAGACATGAATAGATATTTTTCCAAAGAACACATTCAGATGGCCAAAAGACACATGAAAAGGTGTTCAACATCCCTCATCATCAGGGAAATACAAATCAAAACCACGATGAGATACCACCTCACACCGGTCAGAATGGCATAAATTAACAACACAGGAAACAACAGATGTTGGCAAGGATGCAGAGAAAGGGGAACCCTCTTACACTGTTGGTGGGTATTTTTTATTTTTTTAAATTTTTTGCTGACAAACTTTCCTCCATAGACCTCATTTTACATTTCCATCCATGTCATCATTAATATTTACTGTAGAGCCTTCTGAGATATGCAAACACACCAGCTTACCACTCGTAGAACATATGACCAAGAGTGTTATTACAGGGAGACACATGATTTCTAATTCATTTTGGCTTAAGCCACTTGCCTATACGTTATGGAATTTATGTGCACAGATGTCCTTTTTTTCTTTTTCACAATGATGACCATTCTGACAATGCAAAAGGAAACGTTGAGCTGGTTACATTCATGCTGACAATTTCTAGTACAAAATCATAAATTAGGAAATATAATTACATTGTAACTATGGGATATACTAAAATCTCATTTGCTGGAATTTATTTCATTCAAGCATAGACTTAGAATGGAATGTGATTGCCATGACATATATTTTATTGGCAATAACCATGAAAAGTTCCACAGTGCTCTATAGATTGTAAAATTCTTTACCCCACTTGATCTTCAGGAAATTCTGTGAGTTGAGTAAATATTCTATGTCTTCTACTGGAGTCAACTGACTGGCCAAAGATGACTGACAAGTGGGAAATCTGGAAACTTAGCCTGGTGGTGCCAGAAATGTCTATTTCATTGAAATACATATAAAACTTGAGAATAACGTTGTCTTTTCAACATTATATTTACCTGGGTGCCTGGCTGTCTCAGTTGGTGGAATGTGTGACTCTTGATCTTGGGGTTATGAGTTTGAGCCCCACATTGGGTGTACGGATTACTTGTAAATAAAATCTTAAAACAAAATCTACTCTTACCATGTTTCTTTAAAATAAGTAAATATTCTCACCAACAGAAAGAAGTTGAAATTTATACTGGGGGTGAACTCAGTACTTCATATGGACTACATTGACTTACTGAAGAGCTGTATTAGTCAGGAGTGCCTTTGGAAACATGTAAAGAAACCATTTTAGGATGCTAACTAGAAATTTATTTTTGCTCATAAAAATGATGTCTAGAGGATCTAGTTCCGATAGGATGCAGCTGCTCTAGGAACCCTTCAAAAACCCAAGTTCCTTTTAGTTTTCTTTCTTCCAAAATTTAGTTCTCATTATTTTAACATGGTTGGTCTACCACCATCCATTGCTTCCACATTATAAATAGGAATAAAAAAAGAAAGATAAAGGACAGATTCTGGTATGTTTCTCGGAAGTCCCAGGCCCAGCCTCTGCACTTTTGCTAATGCGTCATTCACAGGAACTAGGTCACATAATCAAATCTATTTGCAAAGCACTCTGGGAATATAAAAGTTATAAGACACTTTTCTAAAACAAAATTAAGAAATTTTTTAGCAAGGAGGAAGGCAAATGGGTATTTGGTGCATAATTAGCAATGTTTGCCATAAGAACCCAAAATATTGTGCTTATTCTCATATCATTCCATACTCATGAAAACTATATTCTCAACTAGCATTGGCCCTTGAATGTGTATTTGGGAAACATGATAATAGTTTCTGTCTCCTAATCATAAATATTCTGCTCTTTTCTCAGCTATACTTATTTTTTGAATAGAATATTTAAGACTGATACAATGATTTCTAGGGATGCATAGGAGTTACATGGCCACGGTAACTATTTTTTGTTTGTTTGTTTGTTTGGCAGTTGATATATGAAGTTTAAGTGCATGTGTGGATTGACATTTTTTTCCTGAAATGAGAGGTGTGGACTATTCTCCTTCATGTGCAACTTATTATCATTTTTCTGAAGAAAGTCCTAGAATATGTTTCAAAGTTATTTGTAAAAGACTGGAAAAAACACATTTTATGTCATCCGTGATAACTGTACCCTTTTTTTCTGACAAAGAACCCGATTCCAAGAAAAATATTTAATATACATCATGAATCTTATACAATACATGTAGGTAGGCATCATCACACATATAGATTCAATAGTATAGAAAGTGTGCATTGGAAGAGAGAGACCTCTTTTGCCTTTTTACCCATAAAAGTGTAAAAAATATCATTTCTATTATTAGCAATCCTATTGTAGTATTTTCTAATTCCTCTACTTTACAAAATGAAATAAAAATAATTTGGAGCTTATTTTGAGATACACAAGCTTTGCTAATTACAGTGCTGACATACAAGGTAGTATAATAGTTAAGAACTTGAACAAGGTTCAGGATAAGAGACTCAGCTCCACCTTATGCAAACTCTAACTTCCAGCAAGTTATTTAACATCTTGGAGCCCTAATTCCTCATTGGCAGAGGAAAAGAATACAAAACAGTTCCCACTAGGCATGGGGATAATTAAATAAAGCCTCCCAATAATGCATTTAGCTGTTAGCTTAATATACTAGTCATTACCATTAGTCATCTTATTTATTTTTCTTTTTCTAGAAAATTACCAGTAAATTTCAGATCATGTAAGAACAAAAAAAGAAAGAAGGAGGGAAGGAAGAAAAGAAAGAAGAAAGAAAGAAAGAAAGAAAGAAAGAAAGAAAGAAAGAAAGAAGAAAGAAAGAAAGAAAGAAAGAAAGAAAGAAAGAAAGAAAGAAGAGAAAGAAAGAAAGGGATGGAGGGAAGGAAGGAAGTGTAAATGATAGGAGGAAAGAAAAGGAAAGCAAAGAAATAAGAAAAGAAGACTAAAAGTGTTCTATAAAATGTATCTTTGGCTTAACTAATATTATTCTTTCAGAAGAAATGAAGTAACATTTTCCATAGGTGGTTATTCTGTCAGAAAAAAAAATGAAGTAATATTTTCCTAAAGGTGGACTATATTTTTGCCCCTTCATTTCCTAAAAGTCCATAAAAAGAAAAAAACAGGAATTTATAAGATTCACTATGTGACTGCGTTAAAATGAACCAGTGGATCAGAGCCTGTATTCCTTTAATGAGTCTTGAGAAAACGTTTTTTAAAAGATTTTCATTAAAAAGAACTGTCTCCAGTACAGTGAACAAAAGCTTAGCAACACCTGTACAGTAGAGGCATGGCAATTGTAGTAGTAAAAACAAACTATGTGATTTAATATTTGTAACACAACTGCCTTCTCCAAAATCTTTATACTTGAGTCTTTTTTCATTTTGAACATCACAGATTTGTATTTGGAGACACTGAATAAGTTCAGTGCCCACCAGGCCTCACTCCTGACTCCCCGACCAAGAGAATGCAGAAGGAGGACGTAAAAGAAAACAAATACAAGCAGAGTTCCACCTTGTGATGATGGGAAGTCAAAGACAAGGAACTCTCTAACAGCTGAGAAAAGATGTGTGGAAAAGCATCATAATAGAAACTTACATGTGTTTTC
>NW_024426996.1:56042218-56369249 GCF_017311325.1 Ursus maritimus
GTTGGATGTAAAACTGCACCATCTCCCAAAGAAACTTTGCACTGTATGGTGTGTGTGTGTGTGTGTGTGTGTGTGTGTGTGTGTGTGTGTGTGAAATCTTTCTTGGGAATGGAAGAAGTTGTTGAATCCTGCATTTTATAGTCATGGGATGAAAAAAATGACTGCCATATATTTTATATCTCTGCCATATATTTTATACAGAATCTAAGTTTCCTTATTATATAGTGGGTTATAACACAAATGTTTTAAAAATTTTATTGTCAGGGGCACCTGGGTGGCTCAGTTAGTTAAGCATCTACCTTCAGCTCAGGTCATGATCCCAGGGTCCTGGGATCCAGCCCTGCATTGGACTCCCTGCTCTATGGGAAGTCTGCTTCTCCCTCTCTCTCTGCTTCTCCCCTGCTCATGCTCCCTTGCTTTTTCTCACTCACTCTCTCTCAAATAAATAAAATCCTTTAAAAAATAAAAAAAAATTACTGTCAGTCAAAATAATATTGTCTATGATAGTCTGTGGTAACCCAAGCCTAAAATTCAGAATGGATGGACTATAAATTTATCTTAGAATCTTGAATAAATATTGTTTCTACATAGTGTTCTTAATAAAAATTTGCTATTGTAATTTTACAATCACAGTATTGTACAAGTCCAGAGGGTCTGATTCACTTTTTATGTTGTATGAATAGCAACCCCTGAAGCAGAACTAAGTAGTTGGTACAATCTGGGACCATACAGTGAAGAGACCTTGAAGTTTCATAACTACTGTGGAAATAATCTCTGTCGCTAATTAAGAACAGATTCATACACTTTAATAATTAGATTAACAAGCAGGTATATAAGATGTACAAAGCAGCCAAGAAAATACTATAGCCTGCATAAACACATATATAAACACACATGTCCCTTCTAGAAGGGTACCACAGAACTCCGCCAACTTCTTTGGATGTAATCCTTCTGCAAATCTTCTTAGAACATCCATAGACCCCAAAGACTTGTACTTGCCCAGTCTTCACTCCTAATATCAAAATATTCATAATCTTTTAAGGAAGAAAGATAACTTGTATCTTAACATGAATAAATTATTTTTGTTGTTTTGACATGACAAGATTTTACCATAACTGTACAGTTTTCAGTTTGTGTATTTCTTGGAGATGTTATGATGAAGAGCTGGATCAGCTATTATGGTATTGGATGCTGATTGTTCCAAATATCCATTTGTCCTATTCTTTCCATTAAAAGAACTAGTATTATTTAGCAAAGGTACTTGACTAGCCAGAGTACCTTACCCAGATCACATTGTTCAGCCTCCTTTAGTACTAAGACTAGCCGTGTGACTGTGTTCTGACCAAAGCAACTTTAGCAGATCTGATTAGAGCAGACACTGGAAATGGGCTTGGCAGGGTGAACTTGGCCACTTTGGAAAACAGTGTGGAGGTCCCTTAAAAAGTTAAAAATTGAGCTACCCTATGACCCAGCCATTGCACTACTGGGTATTTACCCCAAAGATACAGACGTAGTGAAGAGAAGGACCATATGCACCTCAATGTTCATAGCAGCATTGTCCACAATAGCTAAATCGTGGAAGGAGTCGAGATGCCCTTCAACAGATGACTGGATTAAGAAGATGTGCTCGATATATACCATGGAATATTACTCAGTCATCAGAAAGAACGATTACACAACATTTGCAGCTACATGGACGGGACTGGAGGAGATTATGTTAAGTGAAATAAGTCAAGCAGAGAAAGACAATTATCATATGGTTTCACTCATTTATGGAATATAAGAATAGGAAGATCGGTAGGAGAAGGAAGGGAAGAATGAAGGGGGGTAAACAGAAGGGGGAATGAACCATGAGAGACTGTGGACTCTGGGAAACAAACTGAGGGCTTCAGAGGGGTGGGGGGTGGGGGATTGGGATAGGCCAGTGATGGGTATTAAGGAGGGCACATATTGCATGGTGCACTGGGTGTTATATGCAAGAATTGTATCATGGAACATTGCATCAAAAACTGGGGATGTACTGTATGGTGACTAATATAACAAAATAAATATTATTAAAAAATAAAGCTCATCTTTAACAATTTTAACTTATTAAAGAAATCTTATTTGATTTTGTTCTTATAATTGTCTCTTTGAGGAAAATAGTGTCATATACACTTTACAATTTATGAAATCATTTAAACAAAAGCCATTATGCAGTCAAGGAAAATGGTATTTTGAGATATATAAGCTTGGGTTGAAATGCTTTGTACTGGCCAAATAACCTTAGAGTTATTATTAAAGTATTCAGAGGCTTAATTACCTTGTCAGAAAAACAGAAATATTAATATTTTTTTGCAGTTTTGTTGTGGGTATAATGTTATCTGACAGGTTTTAATATTAAATAGATGTGATGAACAAAGGAAGACAATTGTTGACCACTAATAATATTTCCATGTAATTGTTTCTTTCTTTGCATTTCCCAAACAACATTAATGATATGCAAATACTGTAGTAACGATCACTGAAATGCTCCTTTTCCTTTCCTGAAAAATTTTCTTATACTTCAGAGGTCACTCTTCAAAATCCTTTGTAAATCTTCTCCAATGTCCCTATAACTTTTCCCCAATGGTCTTCCCATCCAGTCTTTTGACTCTCCCCTTCTGGCTCACAAAGTACAGAAGATCCTCTAAAGTAGACAGCAACTTCTTGAGATAGAATGTGTGGGGGAGATAGGAAACAAAATCCTGTAACAAAGTAAGAGGGAAGAAAGGTTGGCAATATTTTAATATGTCATCACATACTTGAAGCTAAAGAAATTTTAATATTCACGATTATTTCATTTTATCCCCCAAACAACTCTTCGAGTACAAGAGACAGGAAAAATATTATAATCCTTTCTTAATAAAGAAGATAACAAATTTAGAAAGGTTGAGTAAAATGCCCATGACCATATGGCTAAAAAATGATGAAAACTAATTATAAATAACGGGGAAAAGGATAAGGAATATGTGTGTGTGTGTGTGTGTGTGTGTATGTGTGTGTGTTTAAGTGTGGTGTGAGGTGTATGTGTGTATGTTTGCATCTCAATATTCAACATTTAACGTATCCAATATTATAAATAAATAAAGTCTTTAAGACATTAGGAATTATTCTTTGATATTTTTAAAATTAAAATATAACGTGTATGAAGCCATATATAATAATCATCAGTGTCCAGCTCAATGTAAGTCAAGATGAGGTGTGCATACACCATGAAAACTCTATCAAGATCAACTTACAGAATATTTCCAGCACTCCAGAATGCAACTTAATATTTCTGCCCAATAGTATTCTGTATTTTGATTTCCATATACATAAAATATTTTTATCTATGCTACAGTTTAATATAAATAAAATTATGCAGGTTCTACTCTTTTGTGTCTTGACTTCATTCTCCCTACATTATGTCTGTGAAATTCACCCATTTTGTTGCATGTATCGGTTCTTCGTTTTTTATTGTTCTATTCATTGTATGAATAAACTAATTTGCTCCATTAATATCCATTTGAAGGCATATAAAGGTTGTCAAACTGCAGCACCACCTCACCTTGAGAGCTGCTTGCTGTTGCTGAGTCTTTCATTAGAATTTTCTGCTGCCTCAGGGGCGCCTGGGTGGCTCAGTCATTAAGCGTTGGCCTTCAGCTCAGGGCGTGATCCCGGCGTTCTGGGATCGGGCCCCACATCAGGCTCCTCCACTGGGAGCCTGCTTCTTCCTCTCCCACTCCCCCTGCTTGTGTTCCCTCTCTTGCTGGCTGTCTATCTGTCAAATGAATAAATAAAATCTTTAAAAAAAACTTGATTGTCTCTTCTTAATTTTTTTAAGTTCTTTCTGTAATTTAGATACATATCTCTGGAAGCTTTATCTATGACAATTTCTTTCCCATGTTATGATTTTCATATTTCACTTTCTTAATGGAATTTTTTGGTGAACAAAAGTTGTCAATTTAAATAAAGTCCAGTTGATCCATCTTTCTTATATTATTAATGCATTTTTTAACTTAGGATTTTAAAGTTAATGAACTAGTAGAATAATTTCTACTTACTATGTAATATGCATGTATTATATTTATATATGGCGATGATTTATATATCAATGAATCTACATATATCTGTCTATACATGCAAATATATAAATATATGTACACAAAGATGAAATACTTTCTATTTATTGTATAAATTATGTGGAAGGGGAAGATTCGAGCAAGCTAGAGCATGAATCTGCCTAAAAGTAGTTTGTCACCTACAAAGCTAAATTATTTTTTATTGTGTACATATTACTCTTCTCTACTTTTTATAGAGAAAAAAATTATTTAAGCTAAGGTGAAATATCCTTTAAACTTGGATTATGTCAAATCCACATTGTTAAGAGTTAAATTTATATAGCTTTACTCATATTTTATTTTTTAATATGGTAGAGACATCCCTAAAAATGGTAATTATAATTAATCATGAAACAAAGAACACAAATAGAAATAATGGCTAAATAAGAAAAAAAAAGGGAGAGAAAGAAAAATGTATTGATAAAATGTCACTACAAATCAGCATCACATTAAGGTATTCACAATGTTATACTCTTTATCTTTTGTTTCAATAGAATGAAATAAGATTAAATTAGACATTGGACTCAGAAAGAAAACTAAGCAGCTAAATTTGAACACTTGATTTCTTGTTAATTCCATTCACATTTGAAAAATCATTAGGCTATGCTTCTTAAGTAAGAGAGGAAAATTTGAGTTACTATACGTTAATGTTATAATACTTCAATATGCAAAATAAATTATGTTTTTGTTAAAGTATAGTTTAGCTTTTTGATGGTTAAGCAAATGGAATTAGAAAGAGATTAATACTGAGATATATATTTCTATCTGAATTTTATTTTAAATATCATAAATAACTGATGCTATATGGAGAGGAAAAGAAAAAATAAATTCAGAGTATTGTGCCCCAAATTACAAGGTGACAGATGTTTTCATATTTTATAGATGTAGGAGATTATTTGATTTGTTTTTAGTTTTTACGTAGTCTCTGAGTTTAATTATATAAGCACCAAGAGCAATTAGAATCTCTAGTGTAATTCTGAAATTTTCAACAGTGAAAAAGAAATGATCTAAAAACTCTTGCATAAATACTGACTTTAATATCTATATCAGTATCTATATCTATCTATCATCTAAAATTCAGTATTTATTGATGTATGGCAGTCTTTAACTCTGATTTCTGAATACAGAAGAGTTGGAAAGATTCTTAAAAATATTTTGATGCTAAACAGTAATCATTGTTAAATTTGGGACTTTGATTATTGAACAACTGTAGACTCCTAGAATAATTATATATATATATATATATATTCTCCATTCCTAAGAAGCACTATATATATAGAGAGAGAGAGAGAGATCATCAGAGATATTATTATCTGTTGCCTCTCTGCACAGTAAGCATCTGATGACTTGACTTATTATGGACCAAATCGTGTCCCCTCCCCCTCAAATTCATGTGTTGAAACTTAACCTTGATGTGATTGTATTTAGTAATAAGGAATATAAGGAGATAATTAAGGTCAAATGCAGTCATAAGGGTAAGTCTCTAATCTGATAGGATTGGTGTTCTTAAAAAAAGAGGAGACACCCGAGTTCTTTCTCCAAACTTAAACAGAGAGAAAAGGTCATAAGAGAAGACAGCCATCTACCAGTCAAGGAAAAAGGTTGTACTTGAAATCAATGCTTCTGGAACCTTGATTTGGACTTCTAGATTCCAGAACTATGAAAAATATAGATTTGTGTTATTTATACCATTCTGTGGTGTTTCGTTATGGCAGCATAAGCAAGCTAATACAGGACATATCCAGTTGACTTTAAAGATTTTATTTATTTATTTGTCAGAGAGAGAGAGGGCACAAGGAGGGGGAGCGTCAGGCAAAGGGAGAAGCAAGCTTTCTGCCGAGCAAGGAGCCCAATCTGGGACTCGATCCCAGGACCCTGGGATCATGACCTGGGCTGAAGGCAGATGCTTGACGGACTGAGCCACCCAGGCGTCCCTTATCCATTTGACTTTAAAATAATCTTTACCAAAGCTTCTTATGCTCAAAACCCAAACTTAAAAATGGAGGTATTTGAAACAAATGTGTTTGCATCATGTTTACAATGGATGTAAGTGCAATATCTTTATTATTTTGTATTAGGTGAAAGAAACTTTTCTATATGCATGCTATACCAGTCAAGAATCATCTCCAATGAAATCTGTCATTGTCCATGAATCCACTTAATCTATAGTCATCTGTCCCTCTATTTATGCAATAGATGACTGGAAGCATCTTCATCATCACTTCACATATCACTTGCCATCCATCTTTAAATCCCATTTTTCCAACATCATCCAAAAATCCATATGTTTCATGATAACTTTTTTTTGACAACTTTTGGTTATATCAATTTATGTTGATTTTTTACCCTTTGTATTTCCAAGGATTTAGTTGAGTCACTATCAATTTTTCAAAATGTCATTTAGTGTAATTCCTTGCACTACATACTAAAACAAAAAAAAAAAACAAAAAACAAAACAACAAAAAACTCCCACAAAAAACAAACAAAAAAAACCCCCCTGTATATAATATTAATTTGTTTCCTGATAATAGTTAAGAGAACCACCTTTGGCTTCAAAGAGATCTGAGATCAAACACCTGCTCTCCTAATTATCCTGTCTGTGCCCTAAATAAGTCATTTAGTTAATATCCAGTATCCTTATTTGTAAAATAAGCGTAGTTCTACCCATCTTAATTGTTTTTTGAGAGTAACATGAGTCGATAAACATAAAGCATTACAAATTTTTTCCTGGCACAAAGTAGGTATTCAAAGTGTGTTAACTATTAATGCAGGGTTTATGTTATTGTTGTTGTTTTTATAGCTGTTTTCATCTCAACAGGCATTTCATTAATACTTATTGGAATAAATTAAATAATTAATTAAGGATAAATAACTTTTTAAAATATTATTTTAAAGGTACTATAAACAAAATATACATTGAAATCTATCAAAAAGTAAGAATATCATTATCAATATCTCTAGCAAACTTTCAAATGAGAGAACTATAATATGTATTTTAATATACGAAAAATGGAATGTACTAAATTTTATATATCATGCAGAAACAAAGTGTTGAAGTTCAAAAGTGAGAGAGAGAATTCCTCCTTGGGGAAAATATTAGTATATAGATTGCATTTGAGCAAGGCTTGGTGGAACTGTAATAATTCCAGTAGTTTGAAGTGAGTTATAGTAATTTCTAGGTGGAGAAAAATGCTTTTGGAGAAGGCATAGTGTTCTTGTAAAATGGTGTGTTAAATGATTTGTCTTCTTTGCATTAGGCTGTGAAGAAAATAACAGAATGGTAAGAGCAGAAAATAAGATTTGGCAGAAGTTGAGGTCAGCCTTGAATGCCTGGCTTAAGTCCTATTCTAATTTCGGCAGATCATCATGGAGAAATTGTGCATTATGAGTAGCAGTCTATTAGAAGGCATGGGGTTGTGAGCAATGCAGATTAAGGGACAAGTAGCACTGTAGGGAGTTGTTCCCACAGTCTAAGGTGATGGAAAATGAAGATCTGGTCTATGTTAATGAGAAGAATTACACTGAACACATTCAAATGAAAGATCAACATTTGCCAGGAGTGCATATAAAAAAGAAGACAGGGTGAATTTTTTGAGAAAGGCTTTCATTTTGTTTAGAAGTATGCAGACAACTTTTAAGAGAATTGTGTTTCCTTATCAGTTACACGAATGGAAACTAATTTAGAAAGATTATGGAAAACCTTAAGGAGGGCTCAAAATAAATAATATTTTTTGAAAATTAACACCTAAAGTTAAATGAAATGACATTATTTATTAATGTCTGTTAGAAATAAAAAGCTATTTACCACACATTTTTGAAGACAAAATTTTATTTTACTCGAGTATGAAATAAATATTAATAGATCATGTGCATATCAAAAACAATGAGTATGATTTTTGGCCTATCTGATGAAACCTACATTCACCATGACTTTATTGCTAAGTTGAACATCTTGATAGTGTTTTATTATTTTTTTTTTTGACTTTTGAATGTTAAAGGGCACATGCAAGATGTGCCTATAAGAAAAAATGATAATAATTCACTCTCTTGTTAGTATATATACATCTCTAAATTTTTACAATCTTAAGAAATTTTGTGCACTTTCAAAATGTTAAAAGATTTATTTCCTCCTTACCCTTAGACACATATCAATAAAAACTATAAACATAATATTTTATACTCAAATATTTTCTTCGAAATTGTAATTTTGGATTTGATTTTCACTTAAGAATAAAACAGTATAGGATAACAGCTTGCCAGCACAAAAGTGTGTTATTTCAATCATCTTAAGAAGAAACCTTATTCTCGTGGGGTTGATTTCAACCAGGAAGCACTCAGCAATGGGGCAAAGAGACTGGTTAAATTTAATAAGGCTGACAGGTTCTGACTTATTATCTGCCCCACTCAGGGATGGCAATCTCCTTCAAGGGGTATAAACAAGAAACCCAAGAATAAGTGTTCAGCTGAATCATCGTTTTTATTCGAACTATTACATTCTAAAACAGAATTTTTTTGTATGGGTTTGGGCAATGAAATCAGAAACAGCATTATTTCTTCATGCGTAAATAAATAAGTAATAAGAAAGACATGCAAGGAAATATCAACTCAGTCCAGCCTAAATAGCGACTTTTCTTTTCTCCATTTGCATTTTAGGTTTTTAAAAATTCTATTCTTTTAGTTCCATTAAACACTGAAATCTGTCCACCGTTGGCTGAATAATAAAACTCATGGGCTGTGGAAATTGACTTTGAAAAAAAGAATGATTTATAGTCCTGACCTTTGATCTTTGCAAAATCTGAAAAGTTTGCCTTGTATTGAGATGGAAGGAAGTTTTATTAGGAAATGAAAATAATCTCTTTTATTAAAACAACAACAAACAAAGGGGAAGTGCAGCCAATTCAAAGCTGCTACAAATAAAGCCCTTAGGGTTACGGGCAGATAGAGGAAACCACCCTTCATTTGTTTCCTTTTCTTCAATAGAAATTGTAAATGTTTCCACTGAGACAATAACTGCGCAGCTAATAAGGAACCTGGAATGTGCATAAAATCATCACGGAAGTGAATGGCATTCAGCTAACATAAACTGAGCAATTGTCTATGCACGTTTATAATCAAATTCACTCACTTTCCAGGTAGTTCAATTAAACTGTACCTCATGAATTCCTTCCAGAATAAAGAAAGCCATCTTGCAAATTTTAAATGAACTCAATCAAATCAGCTCAAAAAATACACTGAAATTGAACTATCTAAAGAGTTGACCTTGAAAAGCCTCTGTGTGCCATCGTAATCTTTTTAAATTAAATTATCCCTTCTAATTATTTACTTGCTGTTTAATTCCCTTACGTTTTCTTTCATTTCCAACCTTTAGCTCACCTTTGCCACAAAATTTTCTACAGGCAAGGGGAGGAAAAAGAAAGGATAATTTCATCATTATGATGTACTGTTGATTCTGTATCTAAAGTCATTGTAATTCTGGAAGTTGTTCTAAGGTTCAATGGATGTTTGCCAGAATTTTAGTCTGTGAGAGCTAAGTACTCTTGTTATATTGAGTGAGCAACACTGCCTGCATGGAAATAAGTTTACACTCTACATACCTAGAGCTCAAATCTGGAAGAAAAAGGAAAAGCTCCGATCATGCATGCCAATAGTCCCTGTCTGCGTCCCTCAACTCCAGGTGTGAGTAGCATGGTGCCTGCATACAATGCAGGGTAAATACTCGCTGAATGAACTGAATGAATAAATACACATGCCTGAAATAATGGGAATGATTTCCATAAGCTACCTTTAAAGAACGGGTTTAATACTTTTTGGTAATGCTGTGACAATATAAGCAAGAGCAATCTCTTACCTCCAACCTTTTCTTTTTTAGATCTTTGCTACAATAATATATAATATTTCAAGGCGGAGAGAGAAAGAGAGAAGGAGAGAGAGAACACCATCTGCACCTTCAAATTAACTTTCAACAGCTTTTAAGAAATTAATAGAATTGTTTTTGATCGGTTGTGCAAAATAATTGCTAATTTAGCTAGGAAAATAGTAAGCAAAATGACTACAATACAGTTCAAATACACTAGATAAACGCACATTTTCTGACAGTGTTTGACATGCATACTAATCTTGGTTATTTAAAACCAGAAAGGGTTAGAGCTGCTTATAGGTGCCTGATACTGTCTTGTTTCATCAGAAACCGATTTTTTAAGAGCAAGTTTCCTCTTTCATTCCTTCGGCAACATGCCCCTTTTCATATATTCAGTTATGCTACATTGCTTGAGGCTGTGCTTCTATGAATTCTTAACATGTTTCTGCTGCCCTCTCTGCTTGTGATTACCCCCATTTCAGCAATACATATTATATATATAATATGTATACACACACACATTATACATGTATATGCACATCATATATATGTGTGTGTGTGTGTGTATATATATATATATATGCATTCCACATATCCACCTATATGTGGAATCTAAAAAAAACAAAATAAAATATAAACAAATAAAAAAAATGCAGACTCTGATAAAGGGGATTAAGATATACAAACTTTTAGTTTTAAAATAAATAAGTCATGGAGATGAAAAGTACATCATAGGGAATGTAGTCAATAATATTATAATAACATGGCATGCTGACAGATGGTGACCTTTGTAAAAAGAAGTAGATATGTGTATATTTTCTTATTTGCCCTTCTTTTTTACCCCAAAGATTATATATGTACATAAATACATATTGGTTTTGATTTGTTTTTTTAACTTACTAGTGTATCCTGGATTTAATTCCATATCAGTGAATAGAGATTTTTCTTTTTGTGCAGCTACATATTACCCTTTCCTTACATGGAAGGACTTTTCTAGAGCCTTGATAATCTCAGATTCAATCATCTTTATCTATTTTACCCATCTTTCTATCCATATCCTTCTGACAACCACCAGTTTGTTCTCGTTATTTAAGAGTCTGTTTGGGGATGCCTGGGTGGCTCAGTTGGTTAAGCATCTGCCTTCAGTTCAGGGCATGATCCCAGAAACCTGGGATCAAGCCCCGAGTCCAGCTCCCTGCTCAGTGGGGAACCTGCTTCTCCCTCTCTCTTTGCTTCTCTCTCTCTCTCTCTCAAATGAATATATAAATAAAACTTAAAAAAAAGAGAAAAGAGTGTTTTTTGACTTTTTGTTTGTTATTTTGTCCTAAGACCAACTCAGAACTTTCACACACTAATTATTTTAATACTGTCTTTATGTTTTTTTTTGAGAATTTAAATTCATGAGAATCAAATATGAGTGTTCACTACTAATGTCCATTGCAAATACTTCTATCATATGTAGATATAGCTATATCTTACTAAACCTCAATTTCATGGCTTGTAAAATCCCCAAAATGTCACCTTAATTTTGGAAAATTCTTAATACTTTCTGTTTTCCTCTAAGCTTCTTTGCCAAACTTATAGGAAAACTGCTTCAGCTCTGCCACAATCAATCCTCCCATTCTCCTCACATCTAATTTTGTGTAATTAGAAGAAACTTTAGTAGAACACTCTGTGTTGTCCCATTATGTTTCTACTCTGTTTTTTCTCTCCCATGTTCTTTCCTCTCTGTGTCTTCTTCTTTCCTTTCTTTTTTTTTTTTTTTTTTTTAAGATTTTATTTATTTATGGGGTGCCTGGGTGGCACAGCGGTTAAGCGTCTGCCTTCGGCTCAGGGCGTGATCCCGGCGTTATGGGATCGAGCCCCATGTCAGGCTCTTCCGCTATGAGCCTGCTTCTTCCTCTCCCACTCCCCCTGCTTATGTTCCCTCTCTCGCTGGCTGTCTCTATCTCTGTGGAATAAATAAATAAAATCTTAAAAAAAAAAGATTTTATTCATTTATTTGGCATAGAGAGAAAGCATGCATGAGCAAGGAGGAGGGGCAGAGGGAGAGACAGAAGCAGACTCCCCGCTGAACAGGAACCCGTGTTGTGGGACATGATCCCAGGACCCTAGGATCATGACTGGGCAGAAGGCAGATGCTTAACTGAGCCACCCAGGCAGCCTTCTTCTTTCCTTTCTTATGCTGATTAATTTTCCCAAAATCCAAGACTTTGGGGCCACTTGCTTTCAACACCCAAGAACCGCAGTCCCTATTCTAAGAGGAATTCAGGTGGCATCTGTTAATATTTTAAATTTCCCTTAGGTGCATTAGTTAGGATTATGCCCAGCTACAATAGACAGAAACTGCAGGAGAACAGTTGCTCATGGAAGATAGAATTTAACTGCATGGTGGCTCCAACATCAACCCAGATATATGTCTCCTCATGGCCCACCATGGCTCCTAAAAGTCTGACCATTCATGTCCACCTTTCAGGGAACATGAAGAACGATGAGATAAAACGCGATGTGTCTTCTATGTAGGGCTACTTCCTGGAATTCCCCCAGAGCACGTCTGTGCCAAAAGTTAGTTTTTAGTCACAACTAGATTTTAATGGAAGCTGGGGACTGCATCTGTATCCCCGGCAGCCATGTGCCCAGTGAAAAAATGGGAATTCTATTACCAAAGGAGTAGTTGAAAAATCTATCAGGAGAATCTAGATATGTCTGTTCCAACAAATCACTTTAATTACCATTGCTAAGAGTAGAGTAGGAAAAAAGAGAGCATACGTGTTATGATAAAAGAGAAAACCTGGAAGGGAAGAAATAATTACGTGAACACAAACAAGGAAATCAGGAATATAGATAATAAAGAAGCAAAGATGCAGAATAGAAGAGATTCATTTCACAATAACTTCCATCCTACTATTAGGACACAGTAGACAGATACAGAAATAAATACAGATTCAATCTGAGTATCTGAATATAGTACTTCTAACTTGAGATTTTAGTATTCTATTGACATCATCTTTTGTTTCCCTTTTTCTCACTTATTTGAGAAATATATATTGAATTCTTTCTATGAATCAAACAATATGTATCACACTGATAGAACAATGAGAAATAAGAAAGATTGCTTTCCATGAAGCAGCTCTTTATTCAATGGAGAATCCAGATACACAAACAGAAAAGTAGATTGGATTACAGAAAAGAAAAAAAAAAAAAGATTTCCTTAAACACATTGTAAGATGTTAATTTTTTAATATTCAGACAAACAGATAATATGAAATAGAATGCTCAAATTTTAAAGTACCTGGCAAGCCACTATTCTTTGCTCACTAAGAATATGTTGTTGGAAAAATTTGAGAAGTACTACAAAATGAGGAGTGACTTCATTGCTTTATGCAAGGATCCTAGATTGTCAATTTGAGTTTTCTATGTGAACTGGAATTGAAGGGGTATAATAAAGGAGGTATGTCAATCTTCAGGTTGAACTGTTAGAAAGAATCTTTACCAAATTCTAAGAAGTGGATGATGAAGTTCTGAATTATGGTAGTGAGTGTAAAGATGAAAAGGAAGAGTGTAGATTTGAGAAAAATTTAGGTGTTACATGGATGGAGCTAGAAAGTATAAGGTTAAGCAAAATAAATCAGTCAGAGAAAGACGAATACTACATGATTTCACTCATATGTGGAATTTCAGAAAGAAAACAAGCAAGCAAATGGAAAAATAAAGAGAGAGAGAGAGAAAAATCAAGAAACAAGAAACAGATTTTTTTTTTTTTTTTTTTTTTTTTTTTAAGAAACAGACTCAACTATAGAGAACAAACTGACGGTTACCAGAGGGGAGTTGAGAGGAGTGATGATTCAACAGGTGATGGGGATTAAGGAGGGCCCTTGTCATGATGATCACAGGGTGATGTATGGAATTGTTGAATCACTAGATGGTACACCTGAAACTAATATTACACTGTATGCTAACTAAGTGGAATCAAAATACAAATTTCAAAGAAAAGATAAAGAAAAAAAGAAAAATTTAGGAGATATAATGTGTAAGACTTGATAATTAATTAAAAGTGGAGGATATAGGAAATGGTAGGTCAAAGAGGCAATGCTCGATCTCTACACTGGGTGACTAGCTGTATAATAATGCTGGGCACTGGCATGAAAATTGTCAGAAATATTATATTTAATAGATAATATATACATTGTTTTAGAGCTTATTGAATTTGAGGAATTGGTATGTGCCTTCTCCTGATTATGTCGAGCATGCACTTCTTTTATTTGAGAGGCTTGAACAAGATTATAAAGTAAATGAAATGAAGCATTTTAGGAAATCAAAGACAGAGAAGAGAGAGTAACCTAATGACGGTGAAAGGTCCGGAGATGATGATGGAGATGGGCTCAAGAGTATAAGTGAAGTGACTGTCTTTAAATACCAGTAGAAAAGAGAAATCATTCTTAGAACCTGAGTGAAAAGCCAAATCCTGGTTTTATCACTTGTACAAATTCAGAGTATTGTTTTCTAGCCAGTTTTATAGATAAGAAATAATGAATCATGGAACTTTACATAAAAAACTAGGGATGTACTGTGATGTATGGTGACTAACATAATATAATAAAAAAACTATTTAAAAAAAAAGAATTCTCAAGATAAAGTCCAAAAGTCATACTATTAACTGGCAAAGACAGGAATCAAATCTCATTATGCCAAAATTCCCCCCAGGCTTTTCACTACATGCTATCTACAAAGACATGGCCTGGGAAAAGTTTTATATTTTTCCCTCCTAGGATTTATGTTCAACTATTGTAACAGCCAGAATTACTTTTTCATCTACCCTCACAGATTCCTCTTGCCACAGACACCTAAAACATACAACATTGCATCATCGTTATAGATAAAAATAATTGTATGTAACTACAAAGAAAGGGTTACCTTTTTATTTAGGCTCATATGACAGTATTTCTTAGTTCCCCAAGGCAGGATTTAGTCTAGGAACTGAGAGCTTTAGGTACTAGAATGTTATAAAGATGGATAGATTAGTCAAAATCTTCAAGGAGATTGAGAACTAGAAGCAGTCAAGAGGTAGGAAGATAAAGGAAGATACTTCTTTTCAGGAGGCTAAGTGAAAATAATATGACAAAGGGGAGTAGAGATTATCTGCGTTAATTGTATTGCTGTGTCAGATGAGATGAGAGCAAGAATTCACCATGATTTATCACGGTTATGGTTGTTGGCAATCCTGACAAGAGAAGTATGAGTCTTAGAGCGCAAACTGATTGGAATGAGTTTAAGGCAGCAGAGGAAATGGAGACCTTCAAGTATACTAATTTTTTAGAGGATCATTGCTGTACATAAAAGCATAGAAAATGTGAATGGTAGCTTAGAAGGAATAGGAACTCAAGAGAGGGATTTGTTTATTAAATTTTTGAAGTGGGAAGATCTTAGCACAGTTGTGTGCAGATAGGAATGATCTAATAGAGAGGGAATAGGTACTGCTGGAGTAATGGGCTGGATAGGAGATGGGTTGGTCTTAGACAAACACAGAGAGTAAATGTATATTAATAAACCAAAGCATGGGAATAAATAGAAAGGAAAATGGTAGCTTGCTTATGGATTTTATTTTCCTTAGGATTGTTTTTATTTTCTTAGTAAAGTAAGAAATGAGGTCATTCTCTCTGTGTCAGAACAGAGGATAACATTTTGAAGATTTCGATAGGAAGAACAGGATATTTAACAATTGTCTAGGAGTGTGGGTAAGTAGAGAGATAAGAGGAATGTAGTACATATGCTGTGCAACATCATGGGCTCAACTGAGAAGAGCGGTAGTAACTTAAAGTGAGACCACTTAGCATGGTTATACGTGCAGATGCCAAGCCTGCAGATATTTAGCAAGGTTGGATTTTATATTACACAAGTATCTGAGGAATGAGAGAGAAGCAATATTATTGGAGTTATAAAATAAGGAGATGAGTACATTGCTGGGACAAGGAATTTATTTTGAATAAAAAGTGAAGTGTGGAATTACCATGGGTGAGAGGCCATGGAGATGGGAAAAATAATTATTAAATATAATTCTCAGAGGGTGCCAAAAGTTGTTAGTGTCTTGGTACAAGTTGGAGTTACCTGGATGACAGAAGTTGAGCTAGAGTTGGGTGCTTGAACTTGAGACTGTGGAGAGGCTTCAGTTACTGGTAATGATATGTTCTAGTATCTGGATGAGGAAGGACAGAGGCAAGACAAGCTGAGGAGGAGAGGTGAAGACACTGAGAGACCAGGGGACTGGAAGGATATCTGTGAGAACACTGACTTTGCCAAGAACATGACAGGAATAAATTAGAGAGGGTGATAGTGAAACAGCTAAACTTTTCAAGGAATGATTGAGAGTGATCTTGAGGTTGGCAAATTACAGAAGCGAGAAGCTGTATGTATGATATACTCTTGACCTTGATTCAGTATTGGCTGTTTTTAGGGAGGGGAGGAGCATAGCAGTCTGAAAGTAGGAATGATGTGCAAGAAGCTTAGTGCTTGGAGAATTGTGGGAAAAGAAACAGCCAGTGGACATTTTGGGGACTTCATAGGAGGCCAAGTTCTGAGGAGGAGAGCCAGATTAGAGCAAGAAGACAAAAGGACTTTTAGGTAAATGGTTGAGGATCAAAGGGCTTAGCTGTTAACTGTGTGTTCCAGATATACGGTAGAAAAGCTTCAGGAGTTATTGAGGGTTAGAGAAGTGAGTCAAATAGGGTGTGTGTATCCCTGTCTAAGAGATTAAAATCTAGGTATTAGGGAATAACCTACATATCCCAGGCTTCTCTTGGTGACTGAAATGACCAGGAATAATGGCATCATGAAGTCAGCCATGATGGTGTCTAGGCAGTGCGTGATGAGGAACCATGGAGAGCCAGTGTGAGGGCAGGAGGGATCCACTCCTGGTGATGGGGCAAGGGGGCTTGGGCAACAGCTGCAACACAAAGCACTCTGAACCACAGCCTGTGATGGTGCTTAATTCAAATTTGAATTCAGTTTCTAGCAGATACTGTCAGCCTTCATATTTCAAGAAATGAGAAATATCAAAAAATATATGAAGTTAATATCAAAATTTATCAAGAAATATATCATAGAATTAGGCTCTTGTTCTGTTTCCAGTAACAAAACACTACTTAAAAGGGGTAGCATAAAAGGTCAAATAGAGGAAATGTTTTGTACTGTGGTGACATTTTACATGAAATAGATATATCACATTTCGTAATTTATAATGCATATTTATAATGCACATCTGTTGTAATTTACAAGGCTCTCATTTGAGTCTCACAGAAAACTCTTTTAAGAAGGGTTTAGCTCCATTTTAAAGATGAGAAAATAGACTTAGAAAAACTAATCAGTTTGCACAACATCATACCACAAATACACATTAGACCAAGCATTTCATCCAGGTTTCCTTTCCTGGTTATGAATTTTCTTACTATTTTACAAGATACAGTGTAAAGGCTTAATAAAGGAAGCCAGTGGTATCCCTGATTTGGAGGACCATCAGTAACCCTGGGAATATATCAGGGAACTTCACACTGTTTCTTACAGAGAAAGAAACCTAGGAGGTCTTAAGAATGTAGATACAAGTTGACTTCCAGGAAGAGTTTTGCAAGTTCACTGTAATCACCTGCCTTCTTGTCTTACTCTTGGCATTCTTTCTGCCCGAGATGTTTTCAGCAGTCAAAACCTTGCTTGAGTGGTCATCACAATTCCTCTTCCCCAATAAAATATTTATTGACCCAGGAATAGGCTATAACCTCTCCTTTAAATCCCCTAGGAGTTGTCGTTATACGTTTATTCTGTCACTTTATATATATTGCACCTTATACTATAACCATTTGGGTAATCATCTAAGCACTTACCTGTAAAGTACAGATAGTAATAACTAGTATAGTTGGAAACCTTTAAAAGAGGAAGATATACATACTCTGCAATGTTATTAGGAATAAATGAAAGGTGGGCAAAAGTGCTTTGTACAATATAAAATGCTAAGTAAATACGTTATATGCTATTGTTAATGCTAAGAACACATGACAGAGCATAATGGTTAGGAATTTAGTTTGTAACTTGAGACCTGTATTGAAACCAGCACACTCACTTACTTGTTTTATAATCTTGGGTAAACTATTTAACTTCTCTGTGTCACAGAGTTCTCATCTATAGAATGAGGACAATGAAAAACCTGCTTCAAAAAGTTGCTCATTCATTCTTTCAGTAGTTCTTTATTGTGGGTCAAATATTGGTCCAGGTGCATATTAAATTAATTGATACTTGTAAAACAACTATAAAAAACATTTGATACCCAGTGGGACCTCAGCAAATGTTAGATATTTATTTTCCTATTAATTTATTGAGAGAGATTCTTTGAATATAGATGACACTCAAAACATGGCTATTGAAATTCAAATTAATTATAATTTAGGTATATGTCAAACAGAATTTTAAAGTCTCCAAAGCACTGAATCAAATGGCCATTACCTTCACATATGGTCTTATGAGAACAGAATAGATCCAGTCTCTATGAAAATCCTAACGAAAATATATCTGCCATGCCCAATATCTTTACCTTATGTCAGAAACCAATTTTGAATTATACAAAAATGCAGGACATTTAATCAAACTTAAAAATATACTATTAATGCATAAACCATGATTCATACGAAATACTTAAATATTAAAGAAAGTCAAAATCCTTTCTGACAGTGTCTGACCTTTATGCTTATCTATTCCTAAAATACATCTTGCCTATCAACCAAAGCTTTAATCACTTTCTCATTTCAGATATTGAAAGAGAGATTCCATTAAATCAAGTAAAGGTCATCTTTCTTTGAAATATAGATTATTCACCTTCACTCTTTAAAGAAGCAGAGATTGGAGAGCAAACTCAAAAGAAGCACTTTTCTCCCCACTCTTCAAAGTAATAAGTAAGCAGCAAAAAGGATTAAGGATGATTATGTTTAGCTCTCAAGAACTGAGTTCCAAACCAGATATGAAATGCAATTCCAGTACTCAAGAGTAGGGTCCATATGTTGAAAAAGAAAGGACATATTCCATTTTCCCGGGCTTCCTTTGAAGCACTTAATGAACTCCATTTGGGTTTAAGCAACCATAGAAGCAACACGAGATAAGTAGGACTGGGTAATTTATCTGAAATTTTTCCTAGAGAAGCAAATTGTTGTTGGATAGGAATCTAAATTTCTAAGGCAAATGTGTAGCATGTCTTTTCTCTAAAGTCCCCATTTGTTTTAGTAAGTAGCTAAGGAACTCCCTAGAGGAAATTTATCTCTAATGGAAATTAAGTCTTTTAATTCATGCATGTTTCCTTGAAAAAAGAATGATTTCAATTTTCTTAAGGGATCAAAGCTGTTTGCTTTTCAATCCTCACTAGTAATAGTGCTGTTCATTACGTGGTTACCACCAGATATTTCACAAATATGTGAGTCATTAACCATTAACACATAAATGCTGGAAAAAGTAGTATACTTTATAAAGAAACTAGCAAAGAGATATGTCCATTAAGAGACTACCTTTCCCCAGTGTATTTATATACCATCCTTGCATCAAGCCCATTTCGTTGTTTTTTCCTGAGAACTTTGAACCAACTGTTTTTCCTTCTGAGTGCTCACTGTATTTTCTGCTTTTTTACCTAGCAGTCTTTTAAATATATTCCCCTGTTCTCTTATTATTTTATGGGACTTTTTGAATTTTTAATTTTTCTAGAAATAATTGCTCTTTCTCCTACCTTATGTATAAAATGTAAGGCCTCTGAACTCCAACTATTATCATCCTCCGATGAGTACAAAATGGCCCAGTGGCCAGCCTTCCTTGAATTCTCATCTAAGGTTTACCAGATATACCACATATTATAGCTACACTCCTGAGGTTGTATCAGTACTGGGCAGGCTTGAGGTATAGAATTCTTACTAGATTTAGAACACCAGAACTCACATACACCAGATGACTGGAACTTAGAAGAATTCAGATGGGTTGTTTCTTCAGAAATGGATTAAATAAAGGCGAAAAGCAGACACTAGGTTAACAATTTTGGGAGGAAGGTGTGTTGAAGGTCTTGGATGAAAAGACTCAGAAAGTAGCCATCAATGCTAAATTGACCTATGAGTCGACGGTGTCTAAATTGTAGGTTCAATTATGTATGCTTCGTTGCTAACTTTACATATTGAAATAAAAATATTTAAATATATAAAAATAGTTTTATTTGTAAAAGCACTTCCAGTTATGATATTTTTTTAAAAAGATTTCTTATAAGGTATGCCTAATTGCTGTTCAACAAGATTAGATGTACACAACTCATTTCTTATGTCAAATTTACTTACTAAATTTTATTTGTAGTCAAAGCTGAGCTTACTCTACTGCTCTCATAAAATGGTCATGAGCGTACAGCTTAAAATAAATGGGCCATTATAATTGTGCAATGTTAACTTCATTCTAAAATATGAAGTTTGCTCCGACTTTCAGGAAGTGGGTAGATGGGAGGGTGGCAATATGGGATAATATTGCTATTGCAAAGTGGCTTTGTGTAAAACATGGTGCACTAGAAGGAGGTAGGAAAGAGAACATTTTTCTGTTTTACAGAGCTCAGCAATTCCAAACATAAGAAGAAATAATTCTTAGAAAAGAACACTATTAACTCATGTTTAAAAGTCCATTAAAACAGAGTCAACTTGCTGTTTTATTATTTACTAGGTTCACATGGATTTTTTTTTGCATAATTCCACTGTTAGTATGATGTGAATTAAGTATTTTGCACTGAACGTTATAGTGGAGCTATGAAATTGCACAGAGTAGCCACAGAGTTGTATTAAGAAATGACAATTGACTAGCATTATTAAAGAAAAAAAAAAGAAACTGTTTCAGTGCACAGTAAAGTATCTCTTCAGAGGGAAACTGAACAGTTTTCACTTTCATAATTATAATTAAAAATGGAAGAAGCTCCAAGCAGTTTTTGAGATTTTATAAATATTTAATGTAAGGAATGTAAATGTTTGTTGTTATATTATTTTCTGGCTGCAGATTCCCAATTTTTCAGCATCCATGATGCATAAGCAATATGCAAATAGTTAGTAAACAGAGTTAAATTATAGGGAGAAAAATCTTTAACACACCATGGGGCCAGAGCAATTTACAGTGCTTAGAGTTCCCCGATGAACGCTGATATTTTACTCTTAATCAATTGCAGCAGGTAGGAGGAACATCATTTTGTAAGCCAAGTGGGAATGTATATCTGTTTTTATAAAGTGTGTTCGTTACTCTCATTTCCTATATCAGAAGCAGTATATTAACAGAAGTTACTTCAACATGCAGGAAATAGAATTCATTGCTGGTAAAATAAACTCAGGGAATGTCTATGTTTCACAATTCAATCACTTACCTTCAATATGAAGATTGTGACCAGGACAAGGTACTGCAGTGTGACTGAGAAAGAAGAAGGGACTCCTTTCATTTGGCTTACTCCTGCCAGAGACACCCCATTAGAATTGCTACCACTCCCAGGCTTATTACTGTTAACATTGTGATTTTCGCATTCACACTGTAATTATAGTGAAAATAAGGGCTGACAAGACAATGGATTTTGCCTCCATCAGCATCACAATCACATTTAGAATCTTTTTACCCCACTCCTTTATTTATTTATTTATTTATTTATTTATTTATTTATTTATTATTTATTTATTTTATTTTATTTATTACTGAGTTGAATGGTATGCCCCCAATCTCTTAATCTCTTAGATCTAAATAGACTGCAAGGGACTCAGATGGAGAAAATATTTCTCTTGTTATAAATCCTTAACTAGCTGAGAGGGTGCAAGATATATCAACACAAGGTATATTAATATATATAAATATGTATATTCCTTTTGTTATATATTCTTAACTCCGCAATCAGAAGGGCTTGGACATACATTCATGCTACTGTTTTAGTGCCCTTCTCCCACAGAAAGGGACTGTAGAAGAGTATTTCACACAGTGTCATCTTCTAATAAGAAGAACAGTACCAATTACAAGTGGAGCAGAAGATAATGACTCCTCAAATTGCAAAACTGGGAATGTGAATATACTGGGAAGACACACTAGGGATATATCTGACCACATAGTAATGTATCAAGCTGATGTGATCATTTAAACAGTTTAACACCCAATTCCCTTTCCAAAATTATCTGGCCACTTCAGGTGAAAGTGATTTTAGGTTAAATTGTAGAGATCGTTGACTTAATCTGACATGTCACTTTGTATGACCCCCCTAGATTAAAGAGCTCACACAGCTGGTTCTCAGAATCCATTAATCTTATGAGGATGGTATGGCGGAGAAACAAAGAACTTAAAATCAGTGCAAGTCACAAGGTCAGCAAACATTGCAGTCGGATCACTACATATTATGTATTTATTTAATTATAGACATGACCCATCTAAGTCAGGCTCTTACTATTGATCACTAGCTCAGCAGTTCTAAAATGTGCCCTCACAATCACCACCAGAACTGCAGAATATTTTACAGATTCTTGAGGCCCGCATGTGGATATTTTAGATTTAGTGCACCTAGTAGGAAATCTAGAAATCAGCTTTTTAAACCAGTACCTTGTGTGTTTTATGAATGTTGATAACTGGTGTATTAGCAAAGTCTGGACCTAAAATAGGTACTCCAAGAATTATGTAGTTAAATTGAAACATGGCTCAGTGAGTCCTCTCATTGCCCAAAATTTACATTTCAACTGGGTCTCCTGCCTCATTTCTTGTTTCCTTCTATCACTTGATGCATCTTCCCAAAAGTCATTTCTTTGCCTGCAACATTCATTATTTTTTAAAGAATAGTGAATATAACCCAAACTTTTTAGATTTTCATATTCTGGATGTATAGAAGTTTCCATCTTTATTTTCCACAATTTCACAACATACAGTTTGCACACAAACTGATTCGGGCAATTTCTGCACCTTGTATTCCGTGGCATGTTTCTTGTATGTCATGGCCTTTGCTGATTATCTCTCACATTTCTATCTTTTGAAATTCTCTCGCATTCACCAGGGCTCAACCTGAATGCCACTTTCTCTAGGATATAACTCCTCTCATTGAACTCTGTGCCATTTAAGAAATTATCCCATTTTATGTGATGTTGAAGATTTCCATGCAACATTTAATAGTCTCCATTAACGAGTCTAATACAGTAGCCACTAGCCACATGTAGCTATTTAAATAGAAATTATTTATAATTAAATAACATTAAAATTTTTCCTAGTCACAGAGTGCCTGGATGGCTCAGTCGGTTGAGCCTCTGACTCTTGATTTTGGCTTGGGTCATGATCTCAGGGTTGTGAGGTCCAGCCCTGAGTTAGGGTCTGCCCTCAGCAGAGAGTCTGCTAGAGTTTCTCTCCCTCTGCCCCTGTTCTCTCTCTCTCTCCCTAAAATAAATAAATCTTATTTTTTTTTCTTGTTACATTAGCCATATTTCAATTGGATGACACAGACATAAACTATTTCTATCATTGCAGAAAGTTCTACTGGACAGAGCTGCACTAGAGGATTAAGATTCTCTTTTAGCATTTTTTAAATATGAATTTTAGTGCTGTTCCTTCATTAAGGTGATTCAGTTATGGTTATGGAATGATGGTAGTCCTCATACCCCAAAACCCCTGAAGGAGATTCTACATAATTACACAATTATTTCCAACATACCGTTGTTGTTCAGTGTAGTAGATCTCACACTTTAGCATACATCAGAACCAGCTGGAGAGCTTATTAAATAAGATTGTTTGGCTCTAACCCTGGAGTTTCTAATTCACTAGACAGAGCTGGAGATTGAAGATTTGCAGGATTTCTAACAAGTTCCCAGGTGATTCTGATACTGCTGGTCTAGAGAAGACATTTTCAGACCACTGGTTTAGTATATTTATTTTCCTCCAAATTCTTTGGCAATTGATCACCATTTACTTTGAGCTTTGTATTTTGTACCTGGCAACTTTCATGTACATAAAATATTTAAGTAGGTACAAATCAGTTTGGTACGAGATATATTTAATGGGGGCTTACTTGTCATAAATCTGTATTAGAAGTATCTGTATTAGTATTATATTATTATCTATACCATGTTCTCTATCCTTGTGGAAATTGGAATCTAGCTGGAGAGATGACATAAAGAAATATTAGAAAATAGTAATTCTAATATAGCATTGCCTATTGTGATATTGAAAATACCTTTATACAAATTATTCTATTTGATCTATGCAATAATACTGTCAACTAATATGGACATAGAGCATCCCCATTATTCTATGGGGAAAGCTAGACTCAAGGAATTCACGTCTTAAACACCAACAGGATAAATATTTGCTTGTGGTGGACTAAATTAGAGAAAAACCTACACCATGTGTTTTCCGTTCAGATAAATTTAGAAAAGTGAACCACATTTCCTGGAAGGATTCTACTAATCACCTGGCTAGAACTTTATTATTTTTTCGAGTTTCTAGATATTAAGTAGCAACTTTTAAAAATGGAATATGGTACAGATTAAAAGCCTTTGAATTAAGTACTAGAGCTTTTGGAAGTCCAGGAAATATATAGACTTCCCTTTAGGTATAAAAGGGCTGAGAAACCAAGAAATGTCATTTAAGAAATGTTGATAGATGCTAGCTTCTTTTATTCCTTCTATTCTCCAGAGCAATCACACACTTGAAGATTGGGAATGCACAAATGCTTAGAGTGCCTGGTGAAAGTACTAAGCCATTCAAATCTAACATGAGATCCTACTGTGTTCCTTTTGTCCCCAAGATAGTTCTAATTAAATTAATCTTCCTGCCAAGATGAATGTAGCAAAATGGGTCAAAATCTTCATAAACCCTTAACAATCTGACAATAAATTAACAAATTGACTAATGTCTCTGTAGTGCTTGTAACATCCGGGACTAAAGGAGGGAAGATGAGATGAGAGCAGGAAAACATGTTCCTTAATTGCTCTGTGGACTTTTTCTATAGTGGATCATCCTCCCAATTCAATTTAAGTAAATCATTGAGCATATGGTTTGTACTAAATATAGAGCATCTGTGGTGCTCACTGCTATGCATATTTGCCACACAGGTGTCTGATTTTGGACTTGTCATATGGACAGATGGGATTTTTCTGTTTGTCTTTTTTATTGGTAATGGAGTAAGGGAGTTAACCCTCACTACTGTTGAGACAGCTCTCTCACATCAATACATTTCCTCTATTGTAAGGTGAGTTAGTGCTTATACTCTCTTTCATTACTCAAATTAAGTAAAGTTATGCTAGTAAAAATAGCAGAAATAGTTGAGTCTTCAGGATATAAGATAAAATATTTTAATTATTTTTTTCTCTCTTAGAGACACTTGAATGCATTTATCTACATTAATTAATAATGTAAATAGAGTATAAATTGCTTATGATGGACTAGACATTTCTTGAAAAGGTTACAGGTATTTCAACATTTAATCTCATTAACACTCATTTAATGCTGGTACAATTTTTATCCCCATTTTAGAGATGGAGTATAGAGGCACAAGAAACTTGGCAGAGAAACACAATGATTGAGAGATGGAACTGGGACTTGAACCCTGGCTGTTTGGCTCCAGATCCATTCTTTTAACTATTATACTCTACCACTTCTCTTGTTGCAGAATTGGCTTATGGATTTAGATTCTTTTTTTCTGAGTTTTTTAAATTCTTTATCAATGCCATTATTAACACAAAATTCAGAGAATCACTTTATTTGTTATTGATAAACTAGTATTTACAATATCAAATATACTGTTCTCTTTGATGGTGGTTGTCATGATAGGCAGGGTTGCATGAAGGTTAATAGCTACAAGGTGAAACTTTTAGAATAGGGAGCATATTCTTACTTCTGAAAATATCTCCTAAGTATGAAAGATCTTAGAAGATGATTAGATGGAAGAAAAGGGACAAAGAATGCATAACATTAATAAACCTATGTTTCCCTTCTAGGCACCCTCTGTAGAGGAAAGCTATGCTTCTAGAAGAACTACAGAGCCACAGGGCCTGTACTGGAGGTATGCCTAGCATTATCTTTAGAAATTGCTGTCGCTTCTACTGCTTGCCCCATCCTTGTCATAATAGATTTTATTCCATTTTGTTTATTTGAGTCTGTTACAAAGTCAAAAGTTGATGTGTCTTCTTAGTGAATCCAAGGTCATATGCCCATGCTCTGGCTGCAAGGGTATTTGTAAGGACAAGAAGCAATTGTGGGTGAAAGTAAGGATTATCTCTTAAAAGGGGAGTATTCCCAAACTATTGGTAGGGATTAAGAGGCTGTGCAAGAGCAAGTTGAATCTCAGCTGAGTCTGGAATAAGACATTCTATTGTCCGGTACTTCTGATAACATGGCACATAAAAAGACCAAAAACAAAACAAAACAAAACAAAACAAAACAAAATAAAATTGTGTGCCTCAGCCCACTACCTTACCTCTTTTGCTGCAATGTTACAAAGTGATGCTGGATTTTATGATGGTAAAGCATTCAGAAAGTCCACAGAAGTAGTGTTACAAAAGTATGACTGCCATATAGAATAATTCTTATGCCAAAATAAATATTTGAATCAAAAGAAAGATTTCCATCTATGACAGAAGGGAGTTTAATGCAATAAACCTACCACGAAGTGACAGGTTTGTATCTCTGGATTATGGTGCCATTGTGGGGACTCCATATTGATTTTTGCTGTCCTACAGGACATTTGGCAGTTGCTAAGTCAGCTTTAGGAACAGAAAGATCATGTACCATCTGGCCACTCTTTTCTTGACTTCGATGATTAAATATTAGAGGTGAAAGAAAAAAAGAGAGAGAGGACATATCCATAGAGCAAATCAAATTATCTTCATGATTAATTGTAACTTTCTCCACAGTTGGTCTATTGAACATTTACATGGGCATAAATATGGTCACACTAAGGGCTACTCCTTGGGAGGTACATCCGTATAGAAATTTATTGTCCTGCATTTCGGAAGGCTAGAAGTTGGAGATCAAGTTTCTGGCAGGGTTCCTCCTTCTAAGGGCCATGATGAAAAATCTGTGCTATGCCTCTCTTCTTGCTTTTGGTGTTTTGTTGACAATTTTTGGAGTTTCTTGGCTTATAGATGCATCACCCCATTTTCTGCCTTCTCTGCATATGTGTCTATCTCTGTGTCCAAAGTCCCCCTTTTTACAAACATGCCAGTCATATTAGATTAGGGCCCACCCTAATGACCTCATCTTTGCTTGATCATTTGCAAGGACCTATTTCCAAATATGGTCGTATTCACAGGTACTGTGGGTAATACTTCAACATTTCTTGGGGGGGAGATACAATTAAACCCATAACATAGCTCTTCCCTTAAACTCTTTACTAGCAACTTCCTAATAGTACACATTTCATGTCTGACTGTCTAGCCATGTATTAGCCATTGTTAAAATATCTGTGTATTTCCTAACTTTAAGCCATCCAGCATTCCAAGCAGAGGGGACATCTTGATATATGACCATAAGTTCTGCCCACTGGGGACACATTTCCCCCAAGTGGGAATACAGTATTATACATAGAATTCTGCCTTGGTCCAGTAAAAGCATATCATACAGTAACATCTGTAAGGTTTTGTTTTCTTTTTCCAGCTTAGTTAACCAGTCACAGGAAATTCTTTGTGAAGCTCTTGAATATACAAAAGTCGGCAGAATGGAAGAAGTAGACAAGAGTGATTATAAGTCGTCTGCTCAAGCTATTCATCTATGCCTTCAATACCTGCTTGGGGTCATCTCAGATGTAAACTCTCACTTAAGAGGGAAAACTCATTAAATTTATGTATTTGTGGATCATATTACATTCGGTTTAGGAGGGACAGCACATGTCATATGTGTACCTGTTATTGATAGCCAGGTTTCATTATCCACAGGACTCCATTAGTAAGAATTGAAAGAAGAGGAAAACTTTAGAGAACTCTCAACCTATCCTATTGGGGCTTGCCACCGTCTCCACAAGCATTCAGATACTACAGATAATTTAACTGTGTCGGATATAAGGCTGAGTTGTAGATCAGTTTGCATGACTGCGTGTATAAGCCAGAGAGCCTTCTCTTCACTTTTTATTCCTTTCAAAACTCAAATGGGAAATGGATTGAAGTAATATGCTTTATGGTACAGATTGATTCCTAAAACCAATGAAGCCTAGTTCTTCTTTCTTAGTGGTAGATAGAACAAAGTGTGGCAAGTTACCTCTCTTGTAGTTTATATTGTAATGTACCCAAGATGACTGAACTCAGAAACTTTGCTGAAGAGCCTGACATTCATGGGATCGATCTTCCGTCCTTTACAAGAGTGGGGTTAAACAAAGTGACTCTCATCCTTTTATGCTTAAGTGTAAAACACATGGCTCGGTGCTTAAGTAGCTATGACGTCCAGAATCATGCCACAGAGATCTATTAAAAAGAACTGTGTTGTCACTGCTGGAGATAGACTATGTCACTTACAGAGGGGAATATACTGATATCAGACAATGCATGTTAATGCTACAATAATTGAATCCCCACAATTTGATATGCTGCTGATAGTTTGAGCATGCTCTTGAGGATGGATGCTGTATAGTTTCTTCAAATCTCTAGATACAAATCAAAGTCAGGGGTACATACATTGTTTAAGATATCCTATAACGTACACCTGTATCTTCTGTGACAGAAGTCAGAAAAGTAAATATTGGGCACATTCTGCTTCTAATGAAAGACAAGATCCTCTTTTTTAAGGCAGGGTACACTTCATCAATAGAAAGGGGTGAAAATTAGTCTTTCAGCTTTCTTGACTCACAGGTGTGTGCTTCTCATTAGTGCAGCACAGAAGGACTCTTCCTACCTGTGCTTTTGTCATTTGTGCTGACATCACCTTGACCAAAACATGCCACATGGCCAAACGCAGAGTCAAAGGACAATCCATGTAGTGAAGAGTATAGATAAAAGAAGGAATGAAGAATTGAGGGTAATAAAAATCTACCACAGGAGTGCCTGGGTGGCTCAGTTAGTTAAGCGTCTGCCTTCAGCTCAGGTCATAATTCTGGAGTCACACGATCAAGCCCTGCATCAGTCTCCCTGCTCAGCAGGGAGCCTGCTTCTCCCTTTGCCCCTCACCTGGCTCGTGCTCTCTCTCGCTGTCTCTTAAATAAATAAATAAATAAATAAATAAATAAATCTTGAAAAAAATCTATGATTGCCTTTCATACTGAATTATAAGCTCCTTTCAGAGAGATTTTTAATGGTGGAGTAACTGGCTCATGTAAAAACACTCAATTAAGTATTATTTTATTGAATAAATGTGTCAAGGGGCACCTGGGTGGCTCAGTCGGTTGAGCGTCTATCTTCGATTCAGGTCATGATCCCAGGGTCCTGGGATAGAGCCCTGAGTTGGACTCCTTGCTCAGTGGGGAGTCTGCTTCTCCCTCTCCCTCTGCCTCTCCCCCAGCTTGTGCTCTCTCTCTCTCTTGCTCACTCTCTACCTCTCTCAAATAAATAAATAAAATCTGGACAAATGTGTCAAAAATTGTGCTGTGTGGCTGAAGTGAGGTGTACATTGGCCTAATTGATGCTTCGGCATGCTGCCATACACTTCTACAAATATGTTACCCCAAATTTTAAATTATGTCAGCTTCATTCATGAAACTAGATGTAAATATTTTTCAAAATATGAATTAGCTTAAAAATCCATTATAAACCTCAGGAGTGGAGGATTTTAAGTATACTCTAAGTCCTATCCTTGAAAACTCAGTTCAAAGTGAGACAATAGAGAAATCGGCTTAGGAAGCTGATATTTGATGTTGCTACTTCTGTGATTATGTTCTGAATGGTTTTGGCACATCCCTGCCACTCTGTTGACTGACGTCTCCGACCATTAATCCATCTGTCCTTTTCACTTTTCCCTCTGTGAATTCCCTTACAACTTAAACATGAAAGGACAAGAAGGACATCATGGTTCATTCAGCGAAGGGCAAATAACAGATATTTAAGATCATGAATGTTAAATTCATAAATGGAAATGGATTGCACTAATTAGAAAAAAAGAAAGATCAAGCAAAGGAAAATTTAAATTTTCTAATGAACTATATACTTTAGGTAGTGTATCATAGCTGTGTTGTGCTAACGCTTAGAATGTGGAGGAATTCCCCAGACAAGGCTTAGGGCACAAGCCTCTTATGCCAGCTATGACAAGCCTCTGTCATAATTCTTACAACATTATCATAATCATTGATTACATATCTGTCTTTGGACCATTAGTAACTTAAAGAAAATGAGCAACATTCCCTCATCTTTGAGGATTCAGTACTCTCTATTTTCCTGTGATACAAGATATAGTCAATGTTATAGAAAATATTGGCTCAACTGGCAAATGACAAACCAAATGAGAAAAATGGTAAATCTAACAAAGTAAATACAAACCATTGCAGTTGTCCTGAAGTCGAAAGAATTTAGGGGAGAACCAGGTATTGTAAGCAAATACCCTTAGGAATACATTCAGTTAAATTATACTGAAATCATGGTTCGTAAAAGGATACAACACAAAGAATGACAGATTTTTTTAGCTGCTGCTCCTTTAAAAATAAAGCCCCCTTTCTCTTCTTAGAATAATGAGCTAGAGATTTATTTGATTTTCTGATTTTATTTTTAGGTGCTGTCTTGCTAAGGCCAATTATCATCTAGAACAGTTTAAACACCAAACACATTCCAATCTAATCAGAGAGAGATACACATTGAACTCCAAAATAATAAACACAAATTCAAGATGAATTGAGATGAACAAGTACAGAACCACTTTGAAAAAGACCTTGCGGTGTAATAACCTATTAAACCCCTGCTTACATTTCACAGAAGCAATTAATAAAGTCAACAGAGGATTGAGAAAGATCTTTACAACAGTAGAATGTAAATCAAATACTGTCGTGATATATAATTTGATAATATTCCTTAATAAGATTCATCTTTGTATATGCACAAGAACTTGAATTTTTTTTATAAAGTTCACTGGTTTGAAGAATACTATCGTGAATGCCTTAATTTAAATGATTTTCTATAACCATAACTATTCATAATTCACATATCTAAGTGCTCTATACATGTACTTAGATAAGGATTAATCCTTAAGGTTGCATATGAATCACTAGTTTGTTCATGTACCATATCATTTATGGCCTGCTAGGAACATATTTGATTGGTTTACTTGTTAGTTACCAAATGAAGGGAAGGATGTACAGATACAGAATCCATGTACTGTAAGTACAACTTGTTTGAAAATAGAAATGGTATGATATGAGGCTGGATACATTCAGGGAGTGTGTTAGGAATTAAGAGAATGGTATATCATGTACTAAATATTTTTCATATTGCAAATTAACAAAAGAGAGTATCTGAAAAGCCAACTCTCAAAAATAAAGATGCTTCAAGCACAGCAAAGGAGAGAAAGTACAAATTGACAAGAAGGCAGAGATCCAATGCTTTTGCTGCCTTGGTCATGTCCCAAAGCCCTTCCTCTGTGGTTTTTCATCCTCTCCATCACCAATATAACGCAATCTCTCCTCATCTCACCTTACTTTTACTTAGTTTTCTCCTTCTGTTTGTATTCTCTCATGGTCACCTCTACCACCCCTTCTGCCCCCACAGGGATTTTGCATTTTGGCTGCAAGAAGAAGAAATGTTTGCAAATATAATAAAGGACCGATTAAATAAATGGAAAGATTAATAAAATCTGTAGTTCAGCTACTCAATATATATTTTTGATTGCTTCATTTGTATTTAAGCTTTAATCTTTTACATATAGAAGGTATATATGTGAAACTATTAAATGACAGTGTCACAAGACTGGATCCCGTGCAACGACGTAGAAGCCATTTTATTCTCCTGTAGGTCAGAAGTTAAAGTCTAATAGACTATTAGTGGAAAATTTAGAAAGAAATACCCTTCTTAAAAAATGCCTCTCCAGCCTTCTCATTTATAAACCAGTTGTCACATACACAAAGTAAACCCTCATATTGTGATTTTTAACAAAGCATAAATAGAATGAACCTAGTAAGTTTTTCTGTCTCTTTGTAAAGTTTCATCTGAATGGTCCCAGGGAGAATATTTTGATGACAAGAACACTGAAAAATATCTCCTGTTGATATATTGTGTGTGAAATTTGAAGGAGCCTGAGAGAGGAAGAGACAGAGAAAGGAGGAAGGCTTAATACAGCTGTTAAGGGCAGCACATTTTCCCCCTTTTCTGATCTAAATGTTACTACATCAATTAATTTAAAGTAGAATTCATTAACCTGTTCAATGTCAGGCTCCTCCCTCTTTGTTTTTCCTTTCTCCCTCCTTTCCTCCCTCCCTTCCTCCCTTCCTTCCTTCCTCCCTTCCTCCCTTCCTCCCTTCCTCCCTTCCTTCCTTCCTTCCTTCCTGCCTTCCTGCCTTCCTGCCTTCCTGCCTTCCTGCCTTCCTTCCTTCCTCTCTCTCATGTATCTATATCTATCTTTCTTTCTTTCTTTCTTTCTTTCTTTCTTTCTTTCTTTCTTTCTCTTTCTTTCTTTTTTTTCTTTCTTTCTTTCTTTCTTTCTTTCTTTCTTTCCCTCTTTCTTTCTCTCTTTCTCTCTTTCTTTCTTTCTTTCTTTCTTTATCTTTTATCTATCATCTATCTATCTATCTATTATCTATCTATCTATCTATCTATCTATCCATCCATCTTTCAGTGATTCAGATTTTTAGAATAAGTCTTTCAAGGACAAGAAATTTCTGTAGTATGAAGAAGTAGAGATAAAGGATTTGATTTAATCCTGAATTGTGTGTAAACCTAAGGCTCAGTGTCTACAAGAATGAACATCTAGAAGCAGTACAGAAAAAGTCAACCAATAGTCTACATACAGCGCTTAAATACCTGGGTGTTTGGTGCTATTTAAAGGCAAGGGAAGGTTCTGAGCTCATATCCACAACTCTCATTTCCAGGATAATGCACATCTAATGCTTATTTAAAGATGACAAAGAGAATTAGACTTAATTTCTTTCATACTATAAAATGATTTTGAACATTGAATAAAACATATATTATAAATAATATTAGAGATTACTGAGTCAGTTTTTAAAGGGATATTTATATTTGGATAATACAACACTATATTTTCTTCATATATTTGGGAAATATAAAGCCTTAAATAACTTTTTACAATTATAATTAATAACACATTTTGTCTTGTTTTACTGTTAACCTTTAAGCATATTTTAACAGAAAATATAGTGGAATTACTTGTCTTGTTTTACTGTTAACCTTTAAGCATTTTTTAACAGAAAATATAGTGGAATTAAAATGTTAATTTTAAATAATGAAAACTATTTGCATCCAATATTTTTTTTAAATGTGTGGATTTATGTTCACATATTCTGAAACATATTACAGTGATATTATAATAAGTAGACTATGTGTTTTCTAGAAAGTAAGTGAAAGGGAAGAAAAACAAGGTAATCACAACTTGAGAATCAGGTTTTCAGACATTTCCTACTAAAAGCCAATGATATTCCACTCCCACCTGCCAAACCCACACTTTCAAACCCACGCAGGCTTCTACTCCAGGGTAACAGAAACTATATCACACTCTTCGAAGGAATAGATTCATCCCAGTGTGCTTAAAATGAAAAACACATAAATGACATATGGGTTGGCATATGCTAAATCCTCTAGACACCCTGTAGCAGCACAATCATGGGGCCCAACTTGATTTCATAAAATATTGCACATTTATTTCTGCCAAACAGGATAATAACAAAGAAGTATTTGGGGAAAAAAGAGAAAAACTAAGACTGTTTTTTCCATCTGAAGCAAATCTTTTCAAGAAAATTTTTCAAAAAATATCACCAAAAACTAAAGAGTAAATATTTTCCTGATTTTGTGATAGATGTATGTGAAATCTCAATAATGCAATGAACCACTTTATTTTCACTATTGAAGGATCATACATTTAACACACTTCTGAAATCGCAGAGTTAAAACACAAACTGTGAATTAATTCTTTTCTTTTTATTCAAAAAAATAAATATAACATGTAGGTTATTGAAGAGATACCCTGAATTATAAGGCCCCAGATGAGCTAAGTGTACAGGAAATCAACAAATTCACCAATCATAGTTTGCATTATCTCTGTTATTTCAAGCTTTGTCTATTTAAAGAGAACGATTACATTGCCTTCTCACATAGGCTTAAAAATAAACTTAATTCACGAACAGTAATTGTCTTCAGGATAAGGAATACTTTAAGTGCAAAAATTGGATACTTTAGTTTTATACTGTGTATTGATTCCCTTATTCTCTTTTTTTAGCAGTTAAGAATGCAAACACAGGGGGCGCCTGGGTGGCACAGCGGTTAAAGCGTCTGCCTTCGGCTCAGGGCGTGATCCCGGCGTTATGGGATCGAGCCACACATCAGGCTCCTCCGCTATGAGCCTGCTTCTTCCTCTCCCACTCCCCCTGCTTGTGTTCCCTCTCTCGCTGGCTGTCTCTATCTCTGTCGAATAAATAAATAAAATCTTAAAAAAAAAAAAAAAAGAATGCAAACACAGAAGAGATACGTATTACAAAATAAGTGAACATAGGGAGAAAAAAAGGAAAAAAAAAAAAGAGAGGCAAACCAAGAAACAGACTCTTAACTATAGAGAACAAACTGATGGTTACCAGAGGGGAGGTGAGTGAGGGATGGGTGAAATAGGTACTTGTTTGATAAGTTCTTTATAGATTTTCAATACTAACCCTTTATTAGAGATGTCATTTGCAAATATCTTCTCCCATTCCGTACATTGCCTTTTAGTTTTGTTGACTGTTTCCTTCACCTTGCAGAAGATTTTATCTTGATGAAGTCCCAACGGTTCATTTTTGCTTTTGTTTCCCTTGCCTGTGGAAATGTGTCTAGTAAGAGGTTGCTGCCTGTGTTCTCCTCTAGGATTTTGATGGTTTCCTGTCTCACATTTAGGTCTTCCATCCATTTGGAATTTATTTTTGTGTATGGTATAAGAAAGTGGCCCAGTTTCATTCTTCTGCATGTTGCTGTCCAGTTTTCCCAACACCATTTATTGAAGAGTCTTTCTTTTTTCCATTGGATATTCTTTCCTGCTTTGTCAAGGTTAGTTGACCAAATAGTTGTGGGTCAATTTGTGTGTTTTCTGTTCTGTTTCATTGATCTATGTGTCAGTTTTTTGCCAGTACCATACTGTCTTGATGGTAACAGCTTTTTAGTATAGTTCAAATTCCAGAATTGTGATGCCTCCAGATTTGCTTTTCTTTTTCAAGATTGCTTTGGCTATTTGGGGTCTTAAGACAGTATGGAGTTTCCTCAAAAAGTTAAAAAGAGAACTACCCTATGACCCAACAATTGCACTACTAGGAATTTACCCAAAGGATGCAAAAATACTGCTTCAAGGGACCATGCACCCCAATGTTTATAGCAGCATTGTTAACAATAGACAAATTATGGAAAGACCCCAAATGTCCATCAACTGATGAGTGGAAAATAAAGAGGTGGTGTGTATATACTTATATATATGTACACACACACACACACACACACTGTGGAATATTACTCAGCTATCAAAAAGAATGAAATCTTGCCATTTGTAATGATGTGGATGGTAAGTGAAATAAGTTAGTTAGAGAAAAACAAAAACCGTATGATTTCACTCATGTGGAATTTAAGAAACAAAATAGATGAACATAGGGGAAGGGGTAAAAAGAGAGAGAGAGGGAAGCAAACCATAAGAAACTCTTAATTATAGAGAACAAACTGAAGGTTGATGGAGGGAGGTGGGCAGGAGATGGGCTAAATGGATGATGGGTGTTAAGGAGGGCACTTGTTGGGATGAGCACTGGGTATTATATGCAAGTGATGAAACACTAAATTCTACTCCTGAAACTAATATTACCCTATATATTAACTAACTATAATTTAAATAAAATTTTGAAGCAAAAGAAAAAAGGAGTGTACTTGTGATGAGCACTGGGTGTTGCATGGAAGTGTTGCATCACTGTATCATACACCTGAAACTAATATTACACTGTATGTTAATGAACTGGAATTTAAATAAAAACCAATCAATATCTATTCATTTCCCCCAATCCTTAGTCTCTGGCAAGTACTGTGTTTCTATGAGTTTGACTTTGTTGTTCTATTTTATTTTATTGTATTTATTTTATTTTAGTTATTTTATCTTATTTTATATTCCTCACATAAGTGATACTGTGCGCTGTTTGTCTTTCTGTCTGTCTTTCCATGATGCCCCAGCACAATGCCTTCCAGGTTCATTCATGTCACAAATGGCACAATTGCCTTTTTTTTTTCTTATGACTGAATAATATTCTAGTGTGTGAGATATCTCTCTATAGATAGAGAGATATCACATTTTCTTGGCCATTCATCCACTGATGGATGATTAGCTTTTTTCCTAACAGGTGTGAAATGATATCTCACTGTGGCTTTGATTTGCATTTCCTTGATGATTAATGATGCTGAGCAACTTTTCATGTACCCTTTCATGTGGCCATTTGCATGTCTTCCTTGGGAAAAATGTGTATTCTGTTTCTTTGTCCATTTCTATATCAGATTATTTTTTGTTGTTGTTTGATTGTATGACTTTCTTGTATGTTTTAGAGTAACCTTTTATCAGATATCTGATTTGCAAACAGTTTCTCCCATTCCATAAGTTATCTTTTCATTTTGTTGATTGTTTTCTTTGCTGTGCAGAAGCTTTTTAGTTTGATGAGTATAATATAGTCCCACTTGTATATTTTTGCTTTTACTGTTACATCCAAAAAATCATTGCTATGATCAATGTCAAAGAGCTTTTCCTCTATATTTCCTTCTAGTGGTTTTATAGTTTCAGGTCTTACATTTAAGTATTTATTTCAATTTACATTAATGTTTGGGAGTGGTATAAGTTTCAATCTTTTGCATGTAGCTATTCAGTTTTCCAACACCATTTATGGAAGGTAAATCCTTTCTCCATTGTGTGTTCTTGACACCCTTGTCAGAGATCAGTTGACTATAGAGGTGTGGGTTTATTTCTGAAATTTCTATTCTGTTCAATTTGTCACTGTATCTGTTTTTATGCCAGTACCATACCATTTTGATTACTATAGCTTTGTAACATAGTTTGGATTCCGGAAGCATGATTCCTCCAGCTTGGTTCTTTCTCAAGATTGCTTTGGCTGTTTGAGGTATTTTGCAGCTGTGGCTTATTGTAAAGCTTCTGTCCTATGTCACCTGTTATTGTGCTTCTCCATATCTTACCTACTATTTTAGACATATCTTTTGCTTATGACTTGTGGATTATTCAGCTATATTGAGTGTTCTTGGTTGCATGATCAACTTACTCCAACTTACTCTACAGATCACCTATATAAACTTTGTGAAGTAGAAGAATAAAATATAATTATTTTCTTCTCTGAGACATCTTTTTTTTCTTTCTCTTGTGCACCTTTCACCATCCAAACAAAACAAAACAAAGCAAAACAAAAAAAACATTGCTTTCAGTTTTGGACTCTTATACCCTCTGTCTTCTTTATCCTTAGAGCCTTTTTATTAGAGCCTCGCCCAAATTGCCACACTGACCAGAATCATTTGTTGGCTGCTGCATCCCTATTTAGAGGTGCATTAAGTACATTCCAATGTAAAAAAAAAATCTTTATACGTCATACCTTTATAAAGGGTAATTTATCTACCAAACCCCTCTAATATAATACCCTGGTTCAATTTACTGTAATTTCTCCAAATATGTGGAGTAACGTGCTTGGAAAATCCATAAAGAGACAGCAATTCAAACTGAGTCATAGCACTACTGTAAAGTATGTTTTATCATAAAGCTCGCTCTCACAAAATTTCCACAGAAGTTTGAAGAAGACATTCTAGAAGTAATTAATAAAGTGTTTTCCAAATTTTAGTATTTGAGAAAGTCGTGTAGAGCTCAAAACATTTACTATAAAAATTACTGCGGAGAGGGTTGTTTAAATTCTGTTTTCTAACAAATTATTTTACCTTCCATGAAATTTTCATAAGTGTTATGAACCTCACATCTTTTCGAATCTGATTTCTGGATTTCCTTATACTTTCAAAGTCATAGGAGAATAGATAATTAAGTAGATAATTAAACCTGTATGTCTATACCCAAAGTGGGTTAATTACTTTGGTAGATAAGAAAAGGTTCCAACAGCAATAATTTCTGGTCAGATGTATTCAAAAACAAATTTTGATGGAAAGTGACATTTGTGGCAGCAATTGACTCTGTAAATGACAGTTGATAATCAGATGAAGGGTTTGCTTTTAAATCAGATGTTTGTAAATAAGGGACTAGCCATATTAAGAATTCGGGTAATCAACATGGGATAGAAAATATCAATAGTCCACTAGACATAGAATAAGAATTTCGTCTTGTAATTTTATTTTGATCAAATTGTCTTGACACACTACTGGTTCTCTACAGTAAACTATACCCAGTAATGAAATCACTGCATTTCAATGAGGTAAGAAAATTTCTATCTTCCCAAAATTAAATCAATTTTGTCATCAAATATCCACAGAGACTCTGGTGTTTATGCATTTTAGAAAGTTGTAATTGATTTTAGAACTTCTAATACATCTAAATCCTATCAAATGTGGAATTGTTTTTTTTTTTAACTTAAGATATTTTTGGTCCACCTAATCTAACATTCTTTAATTTGCAAGTAGTTCAGCAAATATAACATCACAGTGAGAAGAGAAAAGACACTCTTGACCACGAAGAGGAGTAATTGTTCAAAAACATGAAAGGCCTTTGGTAAGATCTTAGAGAAATAATCCATAGAAGATAACCAAATTACTGATTCCACCAAATAATAATCAAATTAGAATGCCAAAAGTCAATTAAATTTTTTTTCTAACAGAAGCTCCCCCCCGCGCACATCTAGTTCTCAGTAGACACCCTATTTTATTCATTACTTTATCTGTTTGTCTTGATTTTGAAGAATTAGCACATGCCTATATTTCATCGTGTCCAAAGAAAGAAAGGTTCAGAATCTCCAAATAATTTAATCTTATTATTGCAGTGTCCCAACCACAATTCCAACTCTCTTACCACAAAGTCCATTTGGTGCCAAATTATACCCTTTATTGCTTTCAAAGTTCTGGGTTTAAACCCTTATCTGACCCTTATCTCTTGAATTTCATTGGATTACAAATAAAAGATAATGATTTGGGGGAAACCATTTGACTAGAGCTTAGAATTCCAGAATATTGAGTTACTTACTTCTCATCTTCTTTTCTGAAAACTCATTGGTATGGTTTTGGCACTCTAGATTTTATTATGCTGAATATACAGAGATGAAAAGCAGAGAGTATAATATAGTAAAAGTTTCCCCTTAATGATTAAGGCCATGAAATTCTAAAGCACTGCTCTATGTGTACTTTCTATGGGCTGTACACTGGTTCAGATTACCCTTCTAAAGTTCAGAACCTGGGATGCCTGGGTGGCTGGGTTGGTTGAGCTTCTGACTCTGGTTTTGGCTCAGGTCATGATCTCATGGGTCTTGGGATGGAGCCCCACGTGGGGCTCACTGCTCAGTGGGGAATCTGCTTGAGGATTCTCTCCCTCTGCCCCTCCACCTGCAATAAATGAATAAATCTTTTTTTAAAAAATTCGGAAGCCTACAATGAAAGCAGAAACAATTCTCATCCACTAAATCAGCTATATAGAGAAAAGAAAATGACTTCTAATAAGGTAATTAGTCAAAGGGAATAAGCTTCATAGGTCTTTCTCTATTTATAATTCCTATAATTACTTTATTTGTCCCACATAATGCTCCATCCTATAGCACAGTAACCTACTTCTGCATTCATAAAGATTTCATGGTTGTTTGTTTGTTTGTTTGTTTGTTTGTTTGTTTTTGACCTGACCACAGGTTGGAGTGTGAGTGGGTATTGTTTACATGGCTCAAATTTCACATATACAACTCCTAACATATAATTTTTTATGCAAGTAAGGAAGAAGAGTGAAGATAATTGGTAAACCATCTCTTTATTTCAAGAATGTTATTTTTAACATTATATTACTATTATCTCAATATCAGTGCAATAACTTCAAGAGAGTGTGAAAAAAATATGAGTGGAAACACAACTAAGTTCTCTGAACCTCAGTTTCCTATGTCTGCTTTAAAGGATTGCTATGAGAATTAAATAAAATGAAATATAGATTGTTAGTCTCTTCTGGGGTATGGAACTTAATTGGAAATCATTAAATTCAAATTATTTTTCTCTCCTCCAACAAGTGAAAAATTCACTTATCAAGTGGTTATTTTATCTACTGTGGACACACATGTGATTGTACAAACTTCTTTTTTCATTCATTAAGCAAATAATTATTGGGCACTTAGCATGAGGCAAGAACTCTTCTAAGCACTGGAGATATAATAATAAACAAGATGAAAATAAAAGTTTGACTTCAGGCAACTTAAAGGATAGTGGGATTTGTTTTCAAGAAATTTACTGTATTGATTAATTTAGTATTGTAGTAGACTAGATCAATCTCTTTAAATTTACTAATAAGATTGAAGAGAGCAAAAACTTTTGGCAAAAGTTTATTGAGTCTTTACTACAATTGGCAGTTAAAAGTGAATTGCCTTTGTCTCTTGAGTGAGCCAAGGAAAGATGAAGCTTCTAAGAAAATATTTTATTTTTCATCCCCATCCTAAGTAAGGGAGGTGACTTAATCATCATTGTTGCCAGTCTTTATCATTTTTCAAGGGACTCTGAGAACAAGATTTTTATGTGTAAACCTATGTTTTTTATCTGTTGATAAGACATATTTTTTTTGAAAGATTTTGTAAGGCAAACAAAACCTGCCAGTTTAGGACCTCATACATTTCATGTACAACTGCAGAGGTCATATATATCTATATTGTGACTTGTTCTGATAGGCATTTGATGATATGTGCACAATTCTTAGAAGAAAAAAGAATGTGCCTGCAATTCATACTGCTGATACTACCCATAAAGTCTTTGCAACTTGCAGTACCAACTCCTCACCCTGTATCTTATCCCATTCAGAGATACAGAATTCCTCACTACTTGGTATCAACAATGTAGTCATAACAATATTTCTGCAGGCATTCAAGGTTCTATCTTTTATTGAATGACTCATATGTATGAAATGTTTGGGTCTAGATCTAAAGAGTGGAAGCAGGAATTGAGGAAAAGTAGAACTTCCCCAGATCTGGCTGGAAGATTTGAAAGAGACATCTCTATAAAGAGAGCTGCAGGGTACTGAGTTGATAAAATGAGTTAAAAATTAGGATATAGCTATGAATGAATCTCCCTTTGAAGAATGTACTTATTGTGGTTGGTTTGTTTGTGTTGTTGTTACCGGTAGAAGCTGGGAAATACTTGTTTGACAATGTTTTCTCCATTTACTTAATATAATCCTCTGTTTACATTACTTCAATTCCTTCCTTAAAATATTCTGGCTGGGAAGAGTATTAAGAGCACAGTGGTATATGAACAGGAGAGTGTATTCAACACCTTATGGTTTTGTTATTGTCTGTGCAGAGGAAAGCAACCTGTTTCAAGACATAGGGCCAAGAGTTCCAAACAGTAACCAGGGCCATAATGAACATAATGAGTGTTTTTCATACATTGCTTCCTTCAACCTGGATAAAAACACCACAACCTTGATACTTTTTATCTCTACTTTACAGATGAAAAACAGATACAGAGAAGTCAATTACCTCTCCAATAACTAATAAATAGAAGATCCAGGGGTCAATCCCAAGTGTTTGACTCCAAAGTTCATACTTCTAACCAGTACTCTATATTATGGAGGAGTATACTAGAATATGCCAGAATGAACATAAGATTAGGAGGGGCAACTCCTCTGGGGACAGTCAAGAAAAACAATCTAGAAAAATAAATGGAAACATTAAGAAAGCTATCTCATGCTTTATAAATAAGTTAACATCATTTAATTTTCAAGAATCTAGACAGTTTGGTTGCCTAATTAAATCAGAGTTCTCAAAGCCTTTTCTTCACTAAGCTTATTAACTTATCATCCAAATAATGGTTTGCTCCTTTGAAGTCAAACTTATGTTTCTGTTTTGAGAATATTGACACCTAATCACAGCATCTATGACTCTCTCTTCTTCACTTTTCATATGACTTCATGACCTTTATGATTTGAATGTGTATATTTATATAAATTTAATTGTAACTACCTTTTGTTATTATTTTTCTTTTCAAATGTTCAAAAGTCAATTTTAAAATTACCATTTATAATTGAGATTCCTTAGGACACATATGATTTTACCAATACAAAATCTTTAAAAGCATTTTTACATTGATTGATGCATATATTTACTGTATTTCTGAGTGTATAAATATCAGGCACAGTGTGATATGCTAAAGAAGAATAAGAAAGCTCAAATTTTCAAGAATTGCCAGAAAATAGGAAACAGATACTTAAGGCAACAATTACAATAGGGTGTGTTAATCCTCAGACAGAGACATTCACAAGATGCTATTTGTGTTATTACAAATGTACTGAGTACACCTTTCCATGTTTATTGGATGCTATAAATTGTTTAATTAGTCTAATGCTTTTTTAGTTTTAAAACTACTACCTAGCAGCCTTATTTCAGCCATTCTTGGGTCATACATTCTGAGTGTTGTTTTACATTCTATATTCAGATACCATTAGAAATGGTATGGACTGCAACATTTTATTATTTATAGGGATGCAACTGAGTGTTGTTTACTGCAAGGAAAAAAATAAATCACTTCTCTACTACTTTTAGCTGTGTGATTGTGTAAACAAAAAAATTATTTTATTCCTCATTTATAAAATAGAAATTATATGACTAAATTAAAAAGTGATATAATATCTGCAATATGGTTAGCATGATGATTTGAACATAGTAAGGACCAATTAATTTTAATTGTTTTTATTGTTATTAATTTCTCTGTGTTCTGTTTCCTACATAAATATCACTTAGACAAGTTTTTTAGACTTAAGCTCCAGAAAATAATGAAAGTATTTTCTTATAAAAATTTGAAATTTTTCTAACTTAAAATATAAGAGTCATCATTGACTATAATTTTCATTTAATTTTGTGCTAAAACCATGTGTGAAGCTCTACTTTAATAACTTAGAAGGATATGGTCTGCATACCTTTCTATCTTTTAAATTTTTCTTTGGTCCTGACCTGTCTATTTGGTCACAATTTTTATCTAGTTACGTTTCATCATTTTATTGTATGCCTGCTTACAAATGGATTAATCCTTTGTAGAATAGGGCAATATAGATAAATGCACATATACATTTATATAACATTGCTCTGGAAGAACTGAATATTTCAGAGACAGAATTCAAACAAATTTCTCTTATGTTATCTAATTAGTGTTCTTGATATAAGGGGCAGATTCAATGAAAGCTGAATCTTCATTTCTCTGAAATTAGTGAATCATCAACACCCTTAACCTCCCCAACAAATTCAAATCGGTGTAAGAAAATTAGTAGTTAGATAAATGTGTGCACAGCATTTCATTTTAATGTGTAGCAGATAATTTTCTCTTATACAGAGATGAAATTTTCATTTCTTAAAAAAAGAAGCAGTAAGTAAATCCCAGTAAGATTTATAGTTACTATTAGCAGAGAAAAGCCAGAACATAAAGTTATTGTGCCTTACTACCTCTTTTGAACTGTTTCGCATATTCATGTAACCATATTCTTCAAACACTAGGTTTATTATTTTAACTTCTTCCTCAGAAACATACAGAAGATTTTAAAATTCTCCAGCAAATGCAAAGTAAACATGTCTACCAAATATTTCTATCATGTATGAAGATTCAATTTTACACTGACGGTTGAAAATATGCCGCCCTCTTAAATCATAAAAGTCTGCTTGCAGTTGACCATACATCTCATACTGATTCCTGCTTCTAAGGCCTCTGGACCAATCTCCCTCATTGGCACTCTTATACCCTCTTGCTTCACTACAGAACAGAGTTTCCAAACACTTGTTTAAAAAGCTCACCAGCAACCTTTCCTGAAAAGTCTTACCCAACTCTAAAATTTCTTTCAGTGAGCATCACTCAAAACTCTACTCATCATTTTAGATCACAACTTATTCTTTCTATTACCATCAGTCTCCTGGGGCATTTAAATTGGGGCCCTCACAAGAAGGAAGCAACATTTATTGACTGCCTGTTATTTACCTCGTACTATGCTAGGCAGAGTCTAAGGTAATATGTTACTGTTTCTATCTTAATTCCTCCCACAGGTAATGAATTTTAGTTACTTTGACTAATTATTGTGTTAGGGTAGTTATCTCTATATCTCTAATTAACAAACCGATACTTAAAAAAATTGTCACATATAGATACAATCTACTGACATTCTCTGCTAGATGGTGATATAGATGTCATGTACGTGCCCTACATGTAAGTTTTAAATCCTCCCGTAACACACACAGATCACTTTCCAATGGTACCTTGACAATCTTGTAATCAACATAATTTTAGACCATAAATTAGTCTGAGTGTCTAAAAATTTTTTTCATAATTCGTTCAGACTGTTGATCTTAAAAGGTCTCTCACTTCATTAAATGGCCTACGATGTGGGAGATTAGTGATAGCATTTATATCCATTAAAAAATAAAAATAAAAGTGCGACTAATTTAAACTTATTTTTTCAAATGTCATTTAGACTTGGGCTAAAGAAGTGCTACTAATTAAGGGTCAGTTGAAGATGGTGTAGTATAATTTTAATTCCAGGAAGGCTAGGATTGCATAGGGGGATCTACTTGATAGAACCCAGGTATTTGAGCAGTATGTCCTTGAACTTGACCTTAAAGAATTACTTTCATTTTCTTGCATTGATTGCATACCCAATCAAGAGAAACTACAAGATACAGTTTCATTAAAACTGGTACTTCATTTTTTACATTTGTGCTCAAGAACATTGTGTACCAACATTGCCTGTGAAGCCCTACTTAGCAATTAATTTTTAAATAGTTGTAGGATTGTTTTAGAACAGATTATAAAACATGTAACTAATCATATTTCTATTTCTTGATTGATAAAATTTTCAAAACCCATATATAGCAATTGAATTTCATATTTATATTATGTTTTTGGTCCAGGATATGCTATATTTACATTTATTTTTATCCATAATTTTTATCTATATTTTTATAATTTTACTCTATTTCAAATGAATTGCCTCAATAATAAGCTGTATAATAAATTGGGTATTATTAAAATAATAATAAAGTTTCTGTGTTATTTGGCTTTATGTATCCTTTACGTGTCCAGGAAAAAAAAAAAAGGTGAGAACACTGCAGTTCTATGCCAATATTTATTAGTAACATCAATGAAAGTATACTTAACATTACTGTGACTCCCTTATTGTCAGATGAATAAGTTAGCATTGACCTTTTATTCAAAGCCTAAGTATTAACTCATATTAAACCATCACTAACAATCATTAAAAATTTTAAAAATGTAACTGACAATATGAACACCAATGAAGGAAATTTAATTTCACTGTAACTTTCTGTGAAATGCTGAAATACACGTGTGGATTTTAAAATACTGTGATATGCTATCATCAATTCTAAGTTTCAAGATATTAGCGTTTCACATGATAATGGTTCATATTTAGGGATTACTGTTGAAAGTATCTCCATTTGGTTTTGGCACCAAAGCAAGATATCAGAAAACTGAGGATAATGTGTCCAGCACACTGTAACAAATTACTCCAATATTTAGCAGCATAAAACAACAAATGTTTATTATTTAACAGCTACTGTGGGTCAGAATTGACTTAATGAAGTGGTCCTGGCTCATGGTTTTTCATGCGATTGAAATCAAGATATTGCAAGGTATGGCTAGGGATGCAGGGCTTGACTAAGGCTAAAGATTTGTTTCCAAGACAAATCCTTCACTTGGGCTTTTCTTACCACTTGAGACTCTCCATCGAATTGCTTCAAGATCCTCACCACATGGCAGATGGCTTTCCCTTAAGTGAATGGTGACGGGTGGAGACAGACACAGAGAAACAGAGAGGAGCCACATTCTATTGGTCACAGGAATCAACCCTGAAATAACATGGGAGGGGATACACACAGAAGGCAAGTTTTATTGGGGAGCATTTTGGAGGCTGGCAAGAAAGAAAATGGATTTTTTATTTTCCTCATGTGTCATAGTGAATGATTGTTCATAATCTATAGATTCTGTAGGATATTTAAAAATGCAAATGACTTGAATGGCTAAAATTAACAACACAAGAAACAACAGGTGTTGGTGAGGATGTGGAGAAAGGGGAAGTCTTTTATACTATTGGTGGGAATGCGAACTGGTACAGCCACTCTGGAAAACAGTATGAAGCTTCCTCAAAAAAGTTAAAAATAGAACTACCCTACCACCCAGCAATTGCTCTACTAGGTATTTACCAAAGAATACAAAAATATGCTAATTTGAAGGGATACATGAACCCTGATGTTTATAGCAGCATTATCTAAAATAGCCATATTACAGAAATGTCCATTGACTGATATATGGATAAAAAAGAGGTAAGATATCTATATATCTATAGCTATGTATATATCATGGAATATTACTCAGCCATGAAAAAGAATGGTATCTTGCCATTTGCAATGACACAGTTAAGGCTAGAGTGTATTATGCTAAGTGAAGTAAGTCAGAGGAAGACAAATATTATTTGGCTTTACTCATATGTAGAATTTAGGAAACAAAACAAATGATCACAGCAGAAAAAAGAGAGAGGAAAACCAAGAAACAGACTCTTACCTATAGAGAACAAACTGATGGCAACCACAGGGAAGTGGCGGGGATGGGTTAAACAGGTGATGGGGATTAAGGATTGCACTTGTGATGAGCACCAAGTGTTGCATGAAAGTGTTGAATCACTAAATTATACCCCTGAAACTAATATTACATTGTATGTTAACTAACTGGAATTTATTTTTTTAAGGATTTTATTTACTTATTTGAGAGAGAGAGAAAGAGAGCACAGAGGGAAAGTGAGAGGGAGAAGCAGACTCCCCACTGAGTGGAGAATCTGATGGGGGGCTTGATTTCAGGACCCTGAGATCATGACCTGAGCTGAAGGCAGATGCTTAACTGGATGAGCCACCCAGGCAACCCAACTAACTGGAATTTAAATAAAAACTTTAGAAAATGCAAATGACTTCATTATTATTGGACATAAATTATGGACTCACCAGTCCTAGGACAAAATCTGAAACACAATAGATAGTTAATAAACAACTGTTGAATCATGAATTTTATTTATTTATATTATTCATTTTCAATATTAAATATGGCTATTGATGTATAATGAATTTACAGCAATATTAAATTATTTCCTAATGAGTTTTGACCAACCATCAGTTGTATGATTATGTCAAAGTTTGACATCTTTTATTAAAATGCTAACAGTTCTACATTGTGTTATAGCCTACATTGTATTATACTTTTAATAGAATAGTATAATGCATATTTACACATCCACTTACCAATTTATTGCTTTGTTAGTTTTTTGCTATTTGCCTCTTGCTGCTGCATTTGATTTTGAATTTATTTCTTTTAACAATGTTCCATATAGCAGTTTTTTTCAGCAAAGGTATGTATAAGGTATTATGGTTTCATTTTTGTATAAAATAAATTTGTTCCACTCTTATTCTTGAATAATACAGTAGTTGGATGCAGAATTCTAGGTTAAAAAGTATTTTTGTCGAAGTTCTTTGAAGATATTCTATATACTATGGACACTTTTTCTGATAAGAAGTTTGCTTTCAATGATTTTAAAGTTTCTATTGGTATTTTTCTTCTGTTTCGCTTTTATGGGTTTCTGTTTCTAATATTTTGAGGTATGGATTTGTGTTTATATACCTCTTAGGCTTTTAGGATTTAATGGTCTTTGGGGTTTTTTTGTTTGTTTTTTGTTTTTGTTTTAAGATTTTATGTATTTGAGAGAGAGAGAATGAGAGGGGGGAGTGTCAGAGGGAGGAGCAGACTCCCTGCTGAACAGGGAGCCCAATTTGGACTCAATCCCAGGACTCCGGGATCATGACCTGAGCCCAAGGCGGTTGCTTAACCAACTGAGCCACCCAGGTACCTTCATGGTTTTTGATCTAAAGACATATATCTTTTTTTAGTCCTGGAAATGTTTCAGCTATTAGGTTTTTATATATTATCAGTCCTCCATTTTTCATATTTTCTCTTTCTGGAAACTAATTCAATATGTTAACAGCTTCCATATCTCTTAACTTCTTGCATTCGCATTTCTTATTTTATTATGCGGTGGCCTCAGTGCTTTCCTTGAAGCAGTCTTACATTTCATAAAGTTTCTGCATAAATTCTTAACGTGCTGTTCAGCATGTCCATTGGGTTTTTTTTTTTTTTGGTAAGATTTTATTTATTTATTTATTTGAGAGACAGAGAGAGGGAGAGCACAAGTAGGGGGAGCAGCAGAGGAAGAGGGAGAAGCAGGCTCCCCGCTGAGCAGGGAACCCTATGCCAGGGCTCTGCCCCGGGACTCTGGGATCATGACCTGAGCTGAAGGCAGACACTTAACTGACTGAGCCACCCAGGCACCCGGTCATGTCCATTGTTTTTAAAGTGTGTGTGTGTGTGTGTGTGTGTGTGTGTGTGTGTGTGTTTAAGATTTATTGATTTATTTGAAAGAGAGAAAGAGAGGGAGAGAGAGCATAAAGGAGGAGGGGCAGAAGGAGAGAGAATCTCAAGCCGACTTCATGCTGAGTACAGAGCCTAACTGGAGGTCTGGATCTCAGGAACTGAGATCATAACCTGACCCAAAACCAGGAGCTGGGCATTCAACCGAATAAGCCATACAGGCACCCCTAACTCTTTTTTTTTTTTTTACTGAACAATTTCTCACTTTTATTGAACTATAATGTATATACAATACAATTAGTCCATTTGAAATGCACAGTTTGATAAATATATAACAACTGTATATAGTTGTAGAACTACCACCACACTGGAGAAATTCCCTCTCACACTTCTGCAATCAATATCCCCCCACTGTACCAACCCATAGGCAACAAATGGTATGTTCTAATCCTTGATGATTGTCACTATAATGCTAGTTTTTCTAGAATTGTATATAAATTAAATCATATAGCTTGTCTATTTCACCTAAAATAATGCTTTTGTGATTTATCCATGTTATTGCATTTATCAATAATTCGTTCCTTTTTATAGCTGAGAAGTTCAAGGTAAGAATGTAAAATGATTTGTTTATTCATTAACTTGCTGATAGAAATCTAGTTTCATTCAAATTCTTCACCATTATAAATAATGCTACTATGAAGATTTATAGATGATCTTTGTGCTATCCTATATTTTGATTTCCTTTAGGTAAATACTTAGAAATGGAATTCCTTGGATGTCTATTACACAGATAAGTGCATGGTTTCTTCTAAAAATTTAAAAATTTTAACTCTGACATTTAAGTTTGTGATCCATTCAGGTCTATGATTTCAAAGTAATTTTCCTCATGGTGCAAGGGAGGGTCTAGGTACATTTCTTAAAAAAATATGGATAGCTGATTGTTCTAGCAACATTTTTCAATAAGGTTATCCTTTCAGCAATTGGTTTACCTTTTAGAAAATCATATGACCACAAATGTCTGGGTCTGTTTCAAGACTCTCTGTTTAGTTCTGTTGATCTACATGTCTGCCTTATGCCAAAGTCATACTTTCTTAAGTACTGTGGCTTTATCATATCTAAAAATCTAATAGTATAAATCCTTCAACTATGTTCTTTTTAATTTTCTTGGTCATTCTAGGTTATTTACTTTTCCATATGTCTTTTATAATCAGCTTGCCAAATTCTTTTTAAAAAGTGTACTAGGATCTTGATTGGGAAAGCATTACATTTCCAGATAAATTCAAGAATTTTTATCTTCTCACTATTGAATCTTACAATCCATGAACATGGCATGTATGGTATGACAAAGTCCAATGATATCAGTGGAATAGGGGCACAAGCTTTTACTTGAGACTTGCATTTAGACGTCTGGATTTATTTCAACCTGAACAACGATTTTGGTCTTTGGAATCCTCTCAAGGCACCTAAAAAGTGGGGACATAAAACACAAACTTATTTCATGGGATACCTTTATTTTCCATGCTATAAATATAATACATCACTTCCACTCACATTCTAAGGGTCAGATATAAGATAAATAATTCAACTATCAGTAAGACATGCTGGAAAATATAGTTTGGTTTTGGCTCCAGAAAAAAGAAAACACCCAGATATTGTTGGACAATTACAGTCTCTGCTGTGCTTTTTATTTCTTGCCCCTGAAATTTTTCTTCCCATTGTTGAAACTGTCTATATATTTAAATACATTTATTCATAATTTATGTTTATGTAAAATATCTACATTAGTTCAACTTCCATACAAAAAGAACTAGCATTTATCTTATAAATTATTACACAAATAATTTAGTCATTAAGAAAACTTGGAAAATATAAATAAAAAGAAAAAAAGTGATTCACCTGAATTAGAAATAAAAATACACAATTAATTAACCAGAACACCTAGTAAACTATCTGCCACTATAGTTACTGCTTGCAAATTTGCATATATTTATATATATCATAATATATCACATATGTGGATATATATCACATATATGTATATATTACACATGTGTTCATATATATGTGATTGTGCAATACAATACATATTAATGTGAAACTAGCTTTTGCATTTAAATATAAACACATACACATATGTACATACTACATGTACATGTAGTCTATGTGTCTATGATGTTTGATATTTACTCTAACCATCCAGTTGATATTTTCCATGATTTATCTAACTTAATTCCCCAAATAAACTTATGGTATAAATAATCCCTGAAGATTCTGAGGATTCAAAATTTTTGTGACTTGTCATACTTCATACTTTTAAATAGTAGGGCTGAGATTCAAGCTTCCTTGTCTAACTCCAAAACTTAAGTGCTAAACCTCTCTGCTAACCCGTAGCTTAGTTTTTACCTAACTAAGTCCTTGCTATGATCCAGACACAAAGTAAGTGTATTGTTGATATTATTATTTAATTGTCACAACAATTTTGTGATAGAGTTATCCCTTTTTTTATGAATGGGATATTTTTATTTAAAAAATTAAATAACTATATTACCATACACAGTTACTGTGATATAAAAATGTAGCTAGGTATGAGCAAGAGTTTCAAATAGACCAAAGAAATAAAACACAATACAACAACATTGATAGGCAATTTTTTTAAAAGATTGAATTTGAGGGGAATTTGGCATTATGTGAGGAAATGGGACCAAGAAGACATCTGAGATGTTATAGACTAATTTCTTCATTTTATTTTAAGCTCTCATCTTTATTATTTTTTAAAAAGCTGGACTCATTTTGCTTGCTTACAATAATTCAGAATGGAAATTTCCTACTTAAAATCATTTTATGACTTTCTTTAAGCTTCACGAAATTCTAGATGGTTTGTTTTAGATTTTATTCCAAAATCACATACTTAATACCCTAACTCTAAGTTCACATGGGATCACAGAGTTGGTTAGATCAAAAATCAATCCAGTTAAAACTCCATCTCTATTATAGACAGTGGGAGGATATACAGATTTGTCTTTCTATTAGAAATCTTAAATCCTCCAAAAAAGTAACCTCACTTCAATACCATCCTCACTTCAATTAATCTTTTGCTACATTATACTACAGAGTGTTTATCTAAATCCTAATTAAAATGTGCATATTTCTAGCCCCTTTCCTTTCTCTCATTTTAAATTTTAATATTTGAAGAAAAAATAAAACATCTTCCTTAGATGTAGCAACATATATATATATAATTTATATATTTATAAATGTTTATATAATATTACATGTTCGTATAATATAAATATTTATATAATATTACCTTTTATAATTTTCAAATGAAGACTGAATTGTGGGAGAAAATATGCACCAAAAGATACTACTTTTCAAATATTCTTTTTTTTTTTTTTTAAAGATTTTATTTATTTATTCGACAGAGATAGAGACAGCCAGCGAGAGAGGGAACACAAGCAGGGGGAGTGGGAGAGGAAGAAGCAGGCTCATAGCGGAGGAGCCTGATGTGGGGCTCGATCCCACAACGCCGGGATCACGCCCTGAGCCGAAGGCAGACGCTTAACCGCTGTGCCACCCAGGCGCCCCTCAAATATTCTTTTATAACCATGAATCAATATTGTAACTAATAGCCTTCTTTGATGTTTTCACAACACATATGCCATATTTTTCAAAGACATAGCTGTAAATAACAGTAAGTCTTGCAGGAGCTATTGGACATTCATTATTCAGATATATAGCATCAATATTTTTTAATTAAAATATAACTTCAGTAAAAATCCTTTCTTTAGGATTCCTTTTAGTTTCAGTAACTACGTAGCTTGTCCTAATATGTCAAGACGGGTGACCTTTTTCAAGTTAAAAAACATTTTCTTAAACTTAAGGCAAACTGTCAAAGTCCCCCTCATAAACAAGTAGAAATGGTTTAGTTCTTTCTGATCAAATTATAACACCTGGTGTTTGAAGCTTTGACACGGAGATACTGTTTCAGAGTTCTTAACACGAAATAAAACTTTCTTATCAAATCTTAAGGAACATATATTCCTCTATATTTTTTTTGCCTAGAAGTTTTCTTCTTTATTCATTCATTTTAATCACTCAGCCCTACCCTTAGAGTCCAAAGGATTTGTTAAATACTGATACACATTAAATTCACAAAATTGTTGCCTTAAAAGCATTAATATCTAACAAGATAATATTTCCCTGGTTCATCACCTAAGTGGTATAAAGTATACAGATAAAAACAGAATGATTACAAAGACTAGAGAGTCAACATTTCATCAGAATTTATTACCTGAGAACTTTGTCAAGAAACAGAATATAATTGTAGTCTTGGGCAAAGATTAATATTGTGGGGTTAGTGTGTTAAATTCAAGAATTAAAACACAATATTTTGAGATGTTTCTTTATTCTTTTAAGTCATAGCATTGTTTGATTGGTTCATCCAATTTCCTTTCACCACAACACAAAAAGTGCCTCATAATGTAATTCTTTTATTCTAAACAGGAAGTGATGTGAATATAAACACACGATATTGCAATATACATCTTGAGGAACAATTTTTTTAAAAGATTTTGTTTATTTATTTGACACAGAGAGAGAGAGCAAGAGAGCACAAGCAGGGGGAGCTGCAGAGGGAGAGGGAGAAGCAGACTCCCCGCTGAGCAGGGAGCCGGATGCGGGACTTTATCCCAGGACCCCTGCTGGATCATGACCCCAGACAAAGGCAGACCCTCAACCATGGAATCAGAGAGAATGGACTTACATCTTGATTTTATTATATACTAGCTCTGTTCACAGGGTAGGTTATTGACTATCTCAACTTTTTCTTTCTTTCTTTCTTTCTTTCTTTCTTTCTTTCTTTCTTTCTTTCTTTCTTTCTTTCTTTCTTTTTGGGGGGGGTAAGATTTTAACAACTTCACTTTCTGTGTATGTAAAATGGCTATTTCTGCATATATAAAATTGATCAAAAGTCTGATAAATAATAGGTACTTCATCAAATTTGCTTCCTTTCCTTTTTCGTCCTTCATTATCATCATTTTAGATATCTTAAACATTATACTCTCAACTTGCACTTTCATCTTTTAAAAATTTGGGTATCATCAATCCCATGCAGAGATTTTAGCTTTAGTCCTAATAACATCTTTGCCTCACAGGAAATGTTTTGGAAATATTGACTCCAAGTCAAGGAAGGGAACCAATAACCTCTCATATTCTACAAGGATCACAAAAAAGAAATCATTCCAGATAAAAAGTCAGACTGAACGTTTCCATTACAATTTTCAAAAAGCCAGTGCAAATTGGGACCAAGAATTGAGTCAGAATTTAGATCTATAAACGTAAATTTCTCTTTTCTACTTGCACGTTTAGAATTACAAAAATATCTCACTTCAAAGATCTAGCTTTCAGGGTCTGGAGAGATTTTATTCCATCAAAATTCCCTCTTCTTCCTGTATTTTCAACTTTTTTTTTCCTCTTTATTGATGCTTACGTTCCATTAGGTCAAAATATATCCAAATGTTCCCCATTGAAAATAAACAAACAGCTCTTTCTTGATTTATGTTCTCCTGTCAATCTTGCTGTATCTCTCTCATTGTTTTCTTAGTACAGTTTAATGAATAATTGGTCTACATTCAATATCTCAATTTGTTTCCACGTGCTTTTGTCTTTTCACCTCACAAAATTTACAGCTGCCTCAATATTTACAGATACCTTTTAGTCACAAAATCCAAAAAAAAAAAAAATTCTTACTTTATTAAGTATTTGACTCTGTTTACCACTCTTCCTTACCTTCAAAACTACCCTGCCTAGCTTGCAGGATGCATTTCCCTTTCTTTTCCTGCTTTTCTAGCTCCTATTCTTCTGCTGCACGTAAAATTTGTGTTTCTCTGGTTTCTGCCCTCAATGCTTTTCTCTGTAACAACCTCAGCATGACCTGGACTCCAATATCCCCTATACTCTCATGATTAACACTATGGATATTCCCAAGCCCAGAACACTCTTTTGAGCTCTAACTCCATATACCTAATGTTCTAATGGGTGATTCAACCTGTGTGAAAAATAGACACCTCAGGTTCATACTGATATAAATTGAAATCACCCTTTCCTCAGATCAGCAGATTTTCTCCATTTTGAAACCTATTTATATCATCTAGGTAACCTCCATAGCCAGAAAACAGTATTTGATATGTTTATTTATTCTATGTCCCCTATCTACTTTATTCATCCACTTAGTTTTCCAAAGAATATTTATTGGCCACCCAGTTTATGCTAAGTACCTTTTTACGTGCTGAGGATAAACAAGATAAACAATAACGTTTCTCCCATAATGCTTATGATCTACTGGGAAGGTGATAGACAATGAAAAAGTAACAAATAAAGAATAGGATTTTAGATAATGGAAAGTAACAAAGAATGTTAAGCATGGAGGGGGAAAGGGAAACATTAGATTTAGCAGCATAAAACAAAAAACCTAAAATAATAGTGACTTAGTATTCAGATTTATCTCACTCTCATTGTGGAGAAACTCTATAGGCAGTTCGGAGCTTGTATGGTGGCATCATTTTCTTTAGGTACCTCTGAGTCACTTTCCTCTACAAGCCTTATATAAAGCTTCTTTATGGACCGAATGTTTGTCTCCCCAAATGTGTATGTCGAAACCCTACTGCCCCCTGTGATGGTACTAGGAGGTGGGGCCTTTGGGAGGTAATTAGGATTCAATGAGGCCATGAGGGTGGAGCCCTCATGAAAGAATTCATGTCCTTATGGGGGTCATGAAAGAGCTTGCTTCCTACCTCTGCCCTCAGCCATGTGAGGATACATGGCAGTCTACAACCCAGAAGAGGGCTTTCACCGGAACCCAGCTGGGCTGGCATCCTGTTTGCAGACTTTCAGCCGCTAGGGCAATGAGAAATAAATTTCCATTGTTTATAAACCACACAGGCTCCAGTAGTTCATTAGAGCATGCTGAGCTGTCCCAGTGAGCTTCCAACTCCAGCTCACTTCTTGGTTCATGAAGGCAGCTGGGACTTGAGTCACGGAGTCTAAACTAAGTCCCAGGCCAGCAGAAAACAGAAAGCATGGAAGAGAAAATAGAGGCACACATAACAGATGACAGCTTTCAGTAGTATTCGTGGAGACTCCAATAACAACAACAAATATGTTCATTTAGCTATAATCAGCTACATCATGCTGAAAAGGACGTTTTTTGCTAGATACCTTGCTACTCCAAACAAAATTGCATTGTTATTGCACGGGGAAAGGATTTGGGGTAAAAAAGATATACAAGTGACTATTTAGTTAACATGAGAAGGAAGGGCCTTTCTGAAGGAATGGAATAGAATAGAATAGAATAGAATAGAATAGAATAGAATAGAATAGGAATCTTAGCACGTATTTTTGATCAACCCATACTACTGATTTCATCCCCTTAATAAGCCATTTGAACATGTGTTGTAGTCTCTATTCCCATTGCCCTTGCCCTGTGTTAGTAAAGGTTTTCTGACTCCTCTCTTCTAGCCTTATTTCCCTAACGAGGCTCACGCCTCCAGTCTGATCACCCACAGAATCAATTCTCCGGGATACTGCCCTAGAGCTTTCAGAATTACAAATCCGATCCTTGAACTTCCCTAATTAAAATCTTTTAATGTTTTCCACTGATTCAAGTCAGTATCCACAGAAATCTTTCATGAGAAGATCCCTGACCACCCCATATTTTACTCTTCTCCTTCTCCCACTAAACTCTAATTTCTGAGCATGAATAATGGCTTTAAAAATTGAGTTTTTCTCATCATTCTATTTGAGGTCATTGGTTCTCTTCCAATTATATCCTTCCCCATCCCACCATGTCTAGAAAAGGTGACACATTTATCCTTTATCATTCATTTGACTGCCACCTATTTGTTTAAGCTCTTCCTGAATATCCTACTTTCATGGCACGCTCCTATCTTTAAACATACAAACCATTTCTGAAGCTCCATTACTTATAATTATTTTCAATTTTTATTGTCCAAAAAATTGGTCTTCCATGATAAACTGCGAGCTATCTGATAGTAGGGATTGGAGCTTTTATTTCTGGATCCAATCACCTTTTTCTGAGACAAGCACATTTGAGCTACTCGTTAGGATTTTGTTGAGTGAATTAAATTCATTAGCTTCCTACACTGACAATGTTACAGTCATCCCTGCTACCGCCCAGCCCTGAGTTCTGGCATCATTTTCTATTTATGCTATCTCTTCGGTTCCTCTCTCATCCACTCCTTTCATTAATTTCTACTTCAGCTCTCCATTTTCAGTCATTTTAACCACACATTTGAATTGTTACAATGTTATAAATGAATTCCCTTTCTTTTATTCTCTCACTTTCTTGTGTGTTTTTTTGTTTGTTTGTTTGTTTTGTTTTGTTTTGTTTTGTTTTGTGTTATTTTGTGTGTGTGTGGCAGTGACACAACACAGACTTTACCATATCATGGTACTGGCACCAAGTTCAAATACTTCAGAATCATTCACTTAAATTCTTTTTTTTTTTTTTTCAGCACAGAATTCACAACTTTTCAAGAATTAGCTATATCCCCTTCCTAGGCTTGTATTTTACTCTCACCTCTGCTACCCCCACCTACCTTTTGGTCTTTGTCCAAAGGTATATCTCTAGGAAGAAGGCATCACTGAGCATGAGGCATTCCGTCAGAGATGTCAGTTTTGTGGATGGTGTGTGTACTTTGGGGATGTGAGTGAGGCCCATGGCACATAAAGCAGATGACCCAGAAGACCCTGAAATTTCGTGGGAGACTGAACTACCAGGTAGACATGACAGGCTGGTTCCAGCAATGTATTTTTCCGCTGAAGCTTTAACTGGAAGGAGCTACGGGAGGGGGGCAGGGGTTTCCAGTTTCAAAGTGAATTCTGGGCTTGCTCTCTAATACAATTCTAAGATAGGGAACCCAAGTCGGGGACTGAGAGGGGAAAAAAAAAAAGATAATTTAGCAGATTGATTAAAAAGTGCTCCCCCCCCCCTTAGGCACATTGCAAAGTGTTCCCTTAGTGCAAAATAATGTTACTTTAATTTCTTCCACAGATTATTTTATAAGAACTCAGTGAAGCACATAACTCTACCCCTACAACATTAATTTTATTAATCCTCTGGCAGTTTTGTATTACATCGAAAGCATATGCGACTAAAAGAAAGTTGCATGTGAGGTGTACTTTCAGGTATTGTGGCATGTGTGAAACAAAATGCTCTCCTAGTAAAAGATATCCACAAGAATCTGAAAGACCATGCACCTGATTTTTCTTTCTCGGTAGCAGAGCGTGCTTTGCATTGTGAATAGGAGAAAAAAATCCCCTCTTCACTCCCCCTGGAGTTTTTGCTTCAACCCAAAGCAACAAAACATCATCTGCCTCTCCGAAAGTGTTTGAGTGATAAAAATGCTCAAAATTGTACCCTTTCCTCAAAATCAAAATTATTTTAAATATTACTTCCTTCATGAAGTTGTCCTCAATTTTATCAGCTAAACTAATCTCACCTACTACTGGGGTCCCAGAACATTTGGTTTGTACATCACCTCGAAGATTAGCAAAGGTGGTCTTCAGAGCTTGGAGCAGAAAACACTTAGCTCAATGCCTTCCGCTGTGCTTAGTGCAGTGTCTTGCACACGGCTTTTGCACAGAGGCAGTGCACTGCTGGTTAAATGTCTGGGATCTGTGGTCTGATCGAATGAAGTTGATTGCTGATTCTGTTCTTTCCTAGCTGTGTGGCCTTACACAAACCACTCAAACTTTCTGTTCTCTGAGTTCTTTATCTTTAAAATTGAGAAATATGGACACATCGAATAGGATTGTTGTAAGTTAAAAATGAGATAAATTCATAAAACGAACAGCTTTGCGTGCTTAATAAGTAGTCCATAAATATAACTCTTGTCATTACATGCTTAGTGAACAGATATAACTTTTAGGACACTGAATTTAAGTATGCTTCCTTTTTATCTTTTTATCTGTTAAGGCTAAACTCAAGGTTCAGTTTATTTTTTTTAAGTTTTTATGTTAATTCCAGTATAGTTAACACACAGTGCAATATTAGTTTCAGGTATACAACATAGTGATTTAACAGTTCCATACATCACTTGGTGCTCATCACAAAATGCACTCCTTGGGGCGTCTGGGTGATTCAGTGGGTTAAGCAGCTGACTCTTGATTTCAGCTCTGGTCATGATCTCGGTTGTGAGATCCAGCCCCAGCCTGCACGGAGTCTGCTTGAAATTCTCTGTCTCCTTCCCCTCTGCCCCTCCCCCTGCTCACACTCAGGCATGATCTCTCTCTCTCTCTCAAATAAATAAATAAAATCTTAAAAAAAAAAAGTGTACTCCTTAATCACCATCACCTATTTCTCTCATTCCCCACCAACCTCTCCTCTGGTCACCATCAGTTTGTTCTCTACAATTAAGAATCTGTTTCTTTGTTTCTCCCTCTCTTCTCTTTTTCCCTTTAAGGTTTAGTTTATTTTAAAATTTCCTTTGATGCCATCTCTATATAATTATTTTATTTTCACTCAGCTCCTTTTTAGTCTTTATGACACAGGCCGCTGAACTAAGTATTTCATTATGAACTGCTTTGCTCTGTGCTCTATTTGGGGTTCACGTCTTCCTGAATATCGCGATACAGGTTCCCTGACTGACGATAAATGCATACTCAAAGGGAGCTGCACCACGGACTATACCAGGCAGACTCAATTGCTACTTGGCAATTGGACAACACAGAAAATAAGGAAGTTTGAGTTTGGCTGCTTCCCACTTCTTCCTCTTTCCCCTTGGTCTTCTACATGCCCATAACTTTATGCCACGTGTCTTCTGGCTTGGTAAATGGTGTTTTGTTTGTTTGTTTGGTTTTGGTTTCATTTTGTTGTTTTTTTTTTTTTTTTTTTTGGTTAACAATGTGATCACACTGAGATTTTCCATGTCTCCCTTATGTTAGGAAGTGCATATAACATAATAACATCTCCATGTTAGAAGGAATTTTATAGTTCAGTTCTTACCTGATACCTGGCTTCCTGGGAGGGTGGCCTCCATCATTTAACAGCTCATTCCCTTTTAATTGCTAGAATATTTCTGTTTGGATTGAACTTTTATTTGTTTCCTAAAAGCAAATATACATATCTGTTTGATCTGTATTTCTCTCCCCAAAACATTATACACACACACACACACACACACACACACATATACACACACATATATATGTATATATATGTTTTCTGCACTTTACAGTCATGCGGGATATAAATTCAATCTTCCATGACATGTTAAACCTCAGATATTTGAAGATAGTTCTTAGGTTCTTCTCAGTTTTCTGTGTAAGAAATGAATGATGGTGTGTCATGGGTACAAGCCTAGTTACTTTCCTTTGAATATACAGGAATAAATTAATATTTCTATAAAAGTACTGCACTTGAAGTGAATGCCATTCTCCATATGTAACATGGCTGTGAGAAGCAGCCTGGAATGACTATCACCATTGTTTTGGACCGTCTGTTTCAATGAATGCAGCCTAAGCAAATGTGTCATTATCTTTACTTTGTTTTTCCGTTTATTTGTTTTAGCACTTTGATTGTTTGTTTAGGTGATTCATATTGGGTATATGATCAAAATATTACATTGTTTTCTCTAATTGCTTTGCTGTGTCTGCACCAACCATTTCAAAGCTTAGAAGCTTAAAATAGCAGACATTTATTTAGCTCACAATTTTGAGTTGGCTAGGCAGTTCACCTAGTCTGGTCTCAGCCAGCTTAGATGATCAATGGTGATCTCATTCATGGGAAGTGGTTGGCTGGTGGGTTGGGTGATGGTTGGAGGATTGAACATGGCTTCTTTCACACGTCAGGCAGTTGCTGCATTGTGAACCAGGGCAGCAGAGGGCTGTAGGCTGCACGTTTCACACCAGTTTTCACTTCTTCATCTAGCAGTCACAGAAGTCCCAAATTAGCAAGAGTGGCATTGCCCAGCCTCTGAGGCCCAGGCTCAGAATTGACACAGCACCATTTCTTCACATTTAATTAGTTAGAGCAAATAATAAGATAAGTCCACCTTTACAGGGTTAGTGTTTTCTAACTCTTTGATGGAAGGAACTGCAAAGCAATGTGGCTCTTTTTGTAAACTAATATACTTAGTATCTATGCTTTCACAAAAATGATGAGTGCTAAAGACAAAGGTTTTATTTTATTATTTTATTTTATTTTATTTATTTTTAAAGATTTTATTTATTTATTTGGGAGAGGGAGGAGGGAGAGAGAATGAGCGGGAAGGAGCAGACGGAGAAGGACAAGCAGACTCCACACTGAGCACAGAGCTTGATGAGGGGTCAATCCTATGACCCTGAGATCATGACCTGAGCCAAAATCAAGAGTCAGCTGCTTAACCAACTGAGACACACAGGCAGCTGAAGACAAAGGTTTTAAATAAAGACAAGTTAAGTATAATTATTTCAGCTTAAAAACATTTTATATTTCCATTTATGCCATGTCAAGATAGTCCTCCATGTTATATGCATTATAATTCAGCCAACCATGACATATGTATGATTAATATAGTTGTTTAAGGAAAAGAGTCCTAAGCCTGCCACTGGAGACCTTCATCCCAATTGATATTAATCTTTTTTATGAGATTAATTGTTCAAATAACTACCAATACATTTAACCATATAGTCCCCTATTTTTTTTCACAAATATTCCAAGAAAGTTAAACCATGTATTTCTCTGAATGCATGAGATTTATTGCAGATAGATAGATAGAGAGATAGATAGATATCTGTGCATGTGTGTGTGCCTTTGCATGTGTTCATGTAAGTTCACTTCTGAGTACTCTTTTTTTCCAAATTGTAAATTAAATATTATATTTCAACTACAAACTCCTTAAACTCTCTCATTTTTTTGCTCTATTCACATTTTCTCTTTGACCTTATGCTTTTTTTTTTTTTTTTTCCAAGTAGATCCCACATCCAGCATGGGGCCCAATATGAGGCTTGAACTCACCACCCTGAGATCGAGACATGAGCTGTGATCAAGATTTGGACACTTAACCAACTGAGCCACCCCGGTACCCCGACCTTATGCTTTTATGCAGTCCTTTGATTTCTGTTTTCTTCTAATCTACCCATGTTGCTCTCATCTTCCTTTCCTACTCAGTTTATAATACTATGAGTTCATAATTACTCCCTTTATTACTACCTAACAATTCTTGAGCACTTACCACAGGCCAGGCACTGTTGTACGTGCCTTATACATATCAAGTATTCACAACAATCCTATGAGGCAGCTGCTATCATGATCCCATTTTGTGGATGAAGAAGCTAAGGCCCAGGGAAGTCTTGTAGTAAGTTGTAATGGCCTTCTCGTGTTCCATTACTTAAATCACTCCCTTGCCGGTGTTCTTAACTTTTTTGTCATCTTGTCCTTCCCTCTCCTTCACTGGCAGCCGTGTTTCATAGAAAAATTGTAAAAAGGGCTAATTCCTTCTTCTCCACCTCTCATTGACTGATTCTGGATAATCACCCTAAAGCTCTACAGACTGATTCAAGTCTCAAAGATTATATCCTCCTGTGGAGACTCAACTAGGGAAGAATCTGCTTTTAAGCACACTCAGGTTGTTGGCATCCTTATCGTTATAAAACTGAGTTACCAGTTTTCTTGCTAAGTAGCTACCAGAAATGACTCAGCAGCTATAGGCCACTCTCTGGTCCTAGACATGTGAACATCTTTCATTGGTGGTCAAAAATGGTTGTTTGCTTCTTCAAGGCCAATAAGAAAAACGTTCCATGAGTATCAGAACACTTCTTTCAGGAAGGGCCCAAACTCTTAAGAGGTTTGAAAGGGTTGATTGGATCAGGCCAATCCAGGATAATCTCTTTTTTGATCCCTCAAAAGCCTTTGGGGACTTTAGTACATATTCAAATCCTTTCCTTTGTCATATAATGTAACCTAATCATGAGAGCAAAATTAATCATGTTCACAGTCCTGCCCACACTCAAGAGGAGAGAACTAAATATGGGGCTTATATACCAGGAGGCCATGTCAGAATTCTCACCCCATTTTTTCCATAATAGTTTATCATATGCTTAACTTCTAATTTCTCCTTCCTATCTGACCTCTTGAGCCACTGCTCTCACTAAATAATTTTAGTTCTTAAGAACAAAGAGAAAGAAGACACTGGATGGGATCTTTTTGTTTTCAAAATATGGGTCTCTACTCTCATTGTTACCTCTTTCTTCTTCTCAGGGAAAGAGGTATCATTTATGCTTTTTATGGTTAATCTTTTTCTTATAATCTGGATCCTTTTGAATCCCAATTTTTATTTAATTTTTATTGATTTAAATGCTTTTCTTTATCTTCTGGTGTCCAAAGCTTTCTTTTCTGCAAACACCTCTACTTTACACAGTATTTCTCAACCTTTACTACTTATTATTATTATTATTATTATTATTATTACTAGCCCCATAAGGAAACTTTGAGACTTTTTTATCTTAATTCCATCCATGAAGTTGATTACCAGAGGTACACTCTATGCCTGTTGTTTTACTATATGTATCTTAATGCTTTTTACACCAAAAGAATGATTGTTTTCATTCACACTCCTCCTCCACAAAACTAATTTCCCCCTTGTGGGTGATATTGTCCCTGCTAAGAATACACTACGGCTACCTTGACCTTTCAAGCTACTACCCAATCTCCCTTCTCTTTGTGATGGAAATACTTGAAAGACTAAGGTCTTACCTCCCATCCAGCTCACTACTCCCTGTAATTTAACTTTTGCCCTTACCATTTTTGTTGAATTTTTCACAAAGGTCAAAACTGTCTTACACTTTGCTTAACCTAATAAATACATTTTAGTCTTTAGAATATTTGAACTCCTTTGGACATTTACAACTGTCGATCTTTTCTTTTCTTCTTGAAACTCTATCCTTCCTTGTCCTTCAGAAAAGCAATGTTTCCACTGTGACCTGCTTCACTCTTTTCTCTGTGGCATGTTTTTTTCTGTTTCTTAATGTTCCATTTTAGACTTTTTTTTTTCCTTTTACTTTAAGCACTCTGTGAATAATATCATTCCAAGCCTTCAACTATAACTTCTATGTTGGTAATGAAACTTAGAATCTCCAGTCTAGATTTCTCTCTGGAGCTCCAGATGTGTTCACCTTCCTGATTTTCATGGCCCACAAATACTTCAGACCCCACATTCTGATCTCAGCTGCTGGTTTCTGCCTACACAGTCTATTTTGACAAATGATATTATTTTCAACCTAAATAATAGGACAGAAACCTGAAGATCTTTCTCCTTGACTAGTCCCTTGTTTCAATCACCATGACTAATTATTTATTTTTAAGAAGATAAAATAAATTGATACTATCTTATTTTGATCCTTATTCTGAATCATTTGAATCAAAGCATCCACATCAATCGATAGAGATTTTGTCTCCAATACAAATATCCTCTAGTACATCATTGGTACTGTACCCAGAGTGGTCTTTTAAAATAAAAATCTGATCATGTGACCATTTTGCTTAAGACCATTCAATGATATTACTGGATTCAGAATAAAATACAACATTGTTTATCATTTGAACTCTCTTACCGGTCCTAAAACTCAGGTCTGTAAGAACTATATTATTAAGTGTTTTTTGTTTTGTTTTGTTTTTTGTTTTTTAATAAATTTTATTATGTTATGTTAGTCACCATACAGTATATCCTTAGTTTTTGATGTAGTGTTCCATGATTCATTATTTGCATATAACACCCAGTGCACCATGCAATATGTGCCCTCTTTAATACCCATCACCGGCCTATCACAATCCCCCACCCCCCTTCTCTCTGAAGCCATTATTGAGGGTTTTTTATGCAGTGAACTCAGTTGCTATTTAGAACTTTCAACTTACATGGGATGTTAGTTAATTCATTGCAATTCTATCCCATTAGCATTTATTTTCTGCTATCTTATCATTTTTAGTTTGTCCCATGAAACCAAATCCTTTCTGAAAAGCCTAGCTTAAAATTCCTCCACCTGTCTTTTCATCAGGATTGAGCATAAATCCCAGGGACTTATTTTGCTTCCTGACATGGGGCAGAGACATTATCTCAGGGTTAATTCTGTCCATGTATCCAAGCCAACATCACCAGCCTTGCCAGTATCTTTGATTTTATTTTATTTTTTTCATTATACCTTTATCCTGGCTGCAAGGTACAGGGACATGTGTGTCCCTTGATGGTTCTCAGGGTCATGTCCACGTCCCTTAAACTCAGAAAATTTAAGGTGGGGCCTACAGGAACTCTGTAAGGTGAATTCAGGCCTATAAAGTTGCCTCACACGACATACTATTCTTTATAACCTACTCTTCTGTGTTAAGGTGCCTCAGTGTTTTTGGCAAGAGGGTTAATTCATTCTAAAACCTTAGTTGAGAAGCAGGATATAGGTCTGTCTACTCTCAGATCCAAGTATTTATTATGTATTTTTGTACTATGTTCCCCTAGAATTAATGTTGGCATCCTCTTCCACACAGTTTCTAATCAGAATACCATCATCTGTTAACCCACTTGATTCTCTAGAACTCTGTCTCTGAATTTCTTTACCTCCCTGTGCCCAATATCAGAAGTTCTGGGGGGGAGGGGGAGTGTGTGATTTGGATAAACTTGTGACTCTTTTTTCAGGATAAACAGAGTTTGAATTTAGTTTCCACGTTATTTGCCATGTGTCATACCCTGTTTGGGGTCAGCCAGGGGCAGGAGCACTTCTTTGGGATATGTCTACTTGTAGAAGTAACTTTTCATAATCACATAAATTATCACATTTACTTTTAGGACTCTGTTATCCCCACAGTCGTGTTCTAGTAAAATTAAAGAACTTTCAGCTGTTAAATGGGTCCTGTTCTCTAGTGCTCTAGTGCCTTTTATACATAATTTCTCTACCCCCATCTTTGATTGCTAAATAATTCCTACACATTCTTCAAAATAAATCTCAGGGGTTATATAACCTAGGAAGCCTCTTTAGATTTCCTCTTTTTTTGGCCCGTAACTACTTCAGTTAGGCTTGTTTCAAGTATTAAAGAGTTAATATATGTGGACTGTTTAGCCACATGTTTCTTTTTTTTTTTTTTAAAGATTTTATTTATTTATTTGACAGAGAGAGAGACAGCCAGCAGGAGAGGGAACACAAGCAGGGGGAGTAGGAGAGGAAGAAGCAGGCTCCCAGCAGAGGAGCCTGATGTGGGACTCGATCCCAGAACGCCAAGATCACGCCCTGAGCTGAAGGCAGACGCTTAACGACTGTGCCACCCAGGCGCCCCTTCTTTTTTTTATTTTAAAGATGTTATTTATTTATTTGACAGAGAGAGAGACAGCCAGCGAGAGAGGGAACACAAGCAGGGGGAGTGGGAGAGGAAGAAGCAGGCTCCCAGTGGAGGAGCCTGATGCGGGTCTTGATCCCATAACACCAGGATCACGCCCTTAGCCAAAGGCAGACGTTTAACGACTGAGCCACCCAGGCGCCCCTAGCCACATGTTTCTGTTATATACTCAGCACTGGATAATATAACATAGTACCTCATACATTTTCAGTGTTCAATATTATTGGTTAAGAGTCAATGATAAATTGGGCGAATAATCTGAAATGTTATAAATCTGCACTCTAAATCTATGAAGATCATACATAAATTTGAAAGCCTGGCTCCCATCCAATTTGTCTTCCACCAGCTGGTCTCCAACTTTTCCCCTTTCCTCTGAAATTCCCTTGAAATTAATTTGTCCTTTTCTTATTACAAAATAATTTTATATCCCTTATTACTGCAATGAAGATAGTTTACACTGTGTTGACTGTATTGCTTAAGTGTAGACCTACTTTTCCTTTTGTCTTCTTAATTTTTAGAAAGGTAGCATGCAGGTCACAGTTTTTTTTCTTTTTCTGGATATATACACGTTTATATTGATTTTTTTTTAAATGTTGAACTGCCCAGAAAGAGAAAGAACTCAAGCAGCAGCCTGGGAGACTCTATATAGACATAAAACTTTGATATATATCTTCCATATTATGTGTGTGTACGTGTGTGTGTGTGTGTGTGTGTGATGTGATCAGTGGCAATCAAATATGACCCCCAATGACTCATATTCTGTTTAAGTCTACTCTCTGAGTGTGTACATATCTTGTAAATATAATGAAATACTTCTCCTGTATTTCTGTTACCTTTCGTGACAAATGGGGTTTTGTTGACATAATTAAGGTCACTAATTCATTGAGCCTGGGTGCACTGAACTTAATCAGCAAGACCTTAAAATTAGTGACTCCTTCTAGTTTTGCTGGAGTAACACGCTTTGTTGAGATGGGACCATATGGCTAGGACCTGAGAGTGGCCTCTAGGAGTTGAGAAACACCCGTCTTACAATCAATAAGAAAAATAGGAAACTCATTCTTAGAACCTCAAGAAATAAATTTTGCCAACAACCCAAATGTGCTTCAAAGAGCAAGCTGAGACTTGGGTGATATTGTAGCTCCCGCTGATACTTTAATTTTAGCATTTCTGAGTTGGGCAGAAGACCTAACAAACCTGTACCCAAATTCCTGACCCATAGAAACTGAGTAATATGGATTTTATGTTTGTGTCCCCTTAAAATCTATTTGTTAAGACCCAAACCCATAATGGGATGGTATTAGGAGGTGGGGACTTTGGGAAGTAATTAGGTTATTAATTACTAATAAGGGCATGAGCATAGACCCCCATGATTGATGTCCTCATAAGGGGATGAAGAGACCCAAAATCTCTCTCCACCATGCCAGATTTCTGCAAGAAGGCATCCATCTAGAGACAAGGAAGAGGTCCCTCACCAGGAACTGAATTGGCCAGCACTTTGACCTTTGACTTCACAGTCTCCAGAACTATAATAAATAAACACTTACTGTTTAAGCCACTTAGCCTATAGTATATTTGTTATAGTAGCCTGAACTGACCAAGACAATGAGATAGGAATACATTTTTGTTGTTTTAAGTCTTTATGTTTGTGGTAATTTGTCACACACCAGTATCAACCGAATCAGTTATTTAAAATAAATTGGGGTGCCTGGGTGGCTCAATTGGTTAAGCGTCTGACTTCAACGCAGGTCATGATCCCAGAGTCCTGGAATAGAGCCCCACCTAGCGGGGGGTCCCCACTCAGCAGGGAGCCTACTTGTCTCTCTGCCCCTTCCCTGATTGTGCTTTCTCTCTCTGTCTCTCAAATAAATAAATAAAATCTTTAAAATAAATAAACAGGAGATTTTGTTTACTTATTGTAACTTATATACACCTTGTCTTTTGTTTGTGGCTGAATGAAGAACACTAAGCCCATTCCACAAAAGTGTCTTATGGGAAAAAGTCTATGAAGCCCTACAGAGGAAATGAGGCGTATCCTTAAGTATCAGTATCTAGGAGAGGAAAACCTATGGCATTCACCTTAGGCCAGGCTCCACGGCACCAGAGTATACATGATTTTTTAACAGAACCTGTTCACTTTCTTGCCCCCAGAGAACTATATGTTCCTTTGCTAATGACACAGTACCGAGAAAGAAAGTAATCATGTAAAGTAGCTCTACCCCAAGAATTATTAAATGGGACACCTATATTTATCCCCTTCTCCCCACAAAATACCTCGAAGGGACACTATGGAGAGCTCATTTAAGGCTGACTGCAGAGTGAGTTTTCTCCTTCTGCAGGAGAAGGATAATCAGGTTCATTAATCCGTTCAGACCTCCAGGGTATCATTTATTAAATTGCTCCCAATGTGCCTTATTCACTCCCAGGAAATAATTTACATACTAGGGAAATTTGATTCACTATCAAGCATATTCCATTTTAAACAATTCTCATTTTCATTCCTTGGTAGAAGGTAATAACTTATGCAAAATATGTGCAGGCATAGATTATGCCATGCGGGGAAATTATTTAAGTATTACTTTCAGGGTGTCAATATTGCATGAAAATATCTGTAATATATAATTCAATGAATTTAATGAGGATTTTCTCCCATGTTTTTCTTGCCCTATCCACCCTCATCTCCACCAAAAAACAAATAAACAAACAAACAAAAACAAAAACAAAAAACAAAAAAAAACAAAAACAAAACAAAAAAAAGAAACCCACAATTAAAAGTAATCTTGTATAAAATGTTAGGACCTAGAAACATAGGCTTATTGATGAACAGGAGAGGAAGTCATACAAGTGACTTCACTCTTTCATTATTCTGCCTCTATCTTTCAAGGGAATCCAGCTGAAGCTGTTTTGTATTATATAAGCCTCCATCTAAACAGTTAATTGCACTTTAGGACACCTCGCTTCCCAACTGAAACAACATTAGTTGTCTTATTTAGAGAGAGAAAATTCTCTTGGTTTATGTTTCACTAATAAAATTATGTTTCAACTAGTTAAACTTTAACTTTTTTTTTTCTGAAACAAGAAGACTCAATGATAACCACTCACGTGTAACCATTTACCATGTGCCGAGATGTTGTTCCAAGTTTTACACATATTCCTTCAAGTATTCCTTCAAACAACCCTGTGAGGTAGATACTACAATGATCACAATTGAAAGAGGAGGAAGTTGAATCTTTCCATGATGAACAGCCCCTATCAGACTGCTTGATTTTTTTGAAAATAAATATTTGAGTCTTGCAGAGATAACTACTGAACTTTAAGTAAATAATAACATATTGAATGAAACAGCACAGTAAAAGCTATTTGGGGGGCACCTGGGTAGCACAGTTGCTTAAGTGTCTCACTCTCGGTCTCTAATCAGGTCCTGATCTCAGGGTCATGAGATAGATCCCCGAGTCGGGCTCCATGCTCAACATGGAGTCTGCTTGGGATTCTCTGTGTCCCTCTCCCTCTGCCCCTCCGGGTCATGCTCTCTCTCTCTCTCTCAAATAAATAAATAAATCTTAAAAAGAAATATAAGCTATTTGGTTCTCACCTTCACCTGCTGTCTCAAGTTGCTAATAAATGAACTCAAATGAGAAAAATGGGATCCAATTCCAGCACCTCTACTAACTAGTTGTGCCTCCTGTAGAAAATAAGTTCATGATGCTCATGAGAATCCTTTAAGCTACAAAACTGTAGAGAAGGAAAAATTCTTCTTCTACCTTTCAAGTTCTTCAAGCTGGACTAAGATTTAACTTCACATGGAGCAGGTTAACAGGAGATAAAAAAACAAAGTTTTATTATGTACACATGGAGGCCCAATAATGAAATTGAGACCTAAAGAAAGGGCCAAGGTAAGTCGTTTTTACACATTTTAGAAAAAGAGGCAATAAATTTGTGAGGAATTGATAGGATTAAAAAAAAAGCAAAACAGGTGTTTGGGAGCTTTAATTTGTAGGGGATTCTAAGCAGAATTTAGGCTAAGTTAGTAGCTTTTAAAAAAAGTAACAAGGTTTTTCCTATAGCTTTTTCTGCTTAAGGTCCATACCTCTAGTGATAAGGATGTCTTTTCACTTCTTAGTAAAAGAGAGGGTATTTTTCTTATGGGGGATTTGCTTTCTGCTTTCAGGGGGACAGAGGATAGTCTGAGAGTCCTTATATAAGCTGTTTCTTAAGAAAATTATTTAAAATAATCAATATGTCAAAGGGCCTCTACAAAACTGTCCCTTTTCTCCAACATTATCTATAATTGGTATAAGATTTGGCTAAAACTGGAAAAGTTACAACCAGGAATATGTTGAGATATGAAGACCCCAACAATCCACCCCCCCCCCCAAAAAAAAACCCCACATTGCACAATTATAGTCAAGGGAAATATTTCAAAGTGTAAGTCTGGAGTAAATCTTCCAATATATTGAGTTTGTTTCTCAACAAACCTGTCCAATATCCAACTCCAACTGTGATTCCAAAGTATTTTTTTTTATCAAGATAGCAAATTACAGCATGTGCAATCAATATGCTGGCCAACACAGATTGAGTGTCCTGTCCCCTAAACACATTATTTTTCCCTGACATAGCAAAATCTTAAGATCAAATGAACAGTGATTGAAACTTCTCCCTCCTCTCCTAGTCTCAGAGCAGCAGTTTGCAGAATGCTATGAAGTTCACATTACTTCCCCTGCTGCAATTGGTCATGTATTTTAATCTAAAAAGATGTAAATTGTAGGCTTATAGGAGTGAAGGCACTGTGTCCATGCTGGCAGAAAATATTTTAAATTATTTTCTGACAGTGCAAAAATATAGCTACTGATATTTTTAGCTGATGGACAGTTGGGAATTTGGAGCGCAAACCAGAAAGTCAGCTAAGGAACAGAGTTTCCTCCCGCTATTGTGGTTGTTATCACTGCTATTCTTTTCTCCTCCCAGTGCCAAGTTTTTAATTTTGGCATCTGCAAGACAGTGACAAGCAAGCCTCTTCACAGTTTCAGAGCCTAGAGTACTTCCAATAAAATAACAAATAAATGGAATGGATGTGACTGAAACTTTTATTCTTCCAAATGCAAATAAATTGCTATTTGATATTTAACCACTTAAACATGTAGATGACGGTGAAACACGGGCTTGCCATGGTGGTTTTTTTTATATGTTTTGTTTCTTTGTTTGTTTGTGTTTGACACGGTTTTCTAATATTTTCTTTAAAAATACAAAGGAAATGAACTCTTTAGGAAAATATAATTCAGAGAAGGAGGGGGAGAAATGGAAAAAAATAGTGATAACAGGACCTGGAACTAACAAAAGGATTTGGGTTTTTCTTGATTCCTTTGTCCAGGGATGAATAAAATCCACTCTGAAGGCAGGAAAGAGACACTTAGTGGGAAAAGGACTCAGTGTGCCAAACACAGCAATAGAAGTCACTCCTTAGCAGAAGTGTGCTCTCAAAAGAAGGGAGAGTAATCAGGTAGCTGAACTACTTAGTGTCTGCACCCCTGCCCTATCTCAAAATCAATAGTATGGAAGTGTAGAGGGAATAGTGGAACCAAAAAATCCCCTCAGTGTGTGTGCAGAATGGAAAGTCATGGAAATATAATAGGACAAAAAGATATGAGCTAGGTGTAGTAAATTGGAGGAAACTTAGCAAGGCTTGTTTGTTCAGATTCCTCTTGACATTTCTCCAAATTCAGGGATACCTTTCCTTCAGGTATAGGGAAGGCAACTCCCACATGAGGGTCTAATACCTTATTCAGGGGAAGGTTCCAGAGTTCTTTCAGCACCTGGTTGTTTCCCCCCCCCAATTCTATCAGCTTAAAATAGTTAACGTGCCAAGGTACCATATTTTGGGTAGCATGTCCTGAACCCCATTACAGGGGACGCATTTTCAGACACTCAGGAGATGTTATAAGATGAAAGGAGTGAAGAGGAGCTAAGATGGTGGAGTAGTAGGAGGACCCTAGCTTTGCCTCAAACACAGCTAGCTAAATATAGAATCATTCTGAATACAAAACTCCCCATACTTGGGCCAAACAATTCCAACTTAAGGCAAAAACAAAGAACACAACACAGCAAAAACAAAAACAAGAAACACCTCTGCAGAGGACTGACCTGAGGAAAAGAACAGCCGAAACACACCAACAGAGAGAACACAGCATACAGCAGAAACCCTTCATTTCCTGAAGTGCCAGTCCCTGGACAGTATGTAACCTTTCCTTCATAAAGCCATTACTCACAGGAGCAGGAAACATAACAGGCTTTCCTAACACAGAGAAGAAGACAGAGACCTAGACAAAATGCCAAGAAGGAGGAATTCATCCCAAAAGAAAGAACAAGAAAAGTTCACAGCCAGGGTTCTAATTGAAACAGATTTAAGTAATATACCTGATCCAGAATTTAAAACAAGAATCATAAGAATACTAGCTGGGCTTGAGAAAAGCACAGAAGACATGAGGGAGTCCCTTATCAAAGAGATAAAAGGTTAGTATCCAAAATCTTAAAGAACTAATCAAACTCAACATCCAAAAAATAAATAATCCAGTTAAGAAATGGACAGAAGACATGAAAAGACATTTTTTTTCCAAAGAAAACATACAGATGGCTAACAGACACATGAGAAGATGCTCAACATTGCTCTTCATCAGGGAAATATAAATCAAAACAATGAGATATCACCTCACACCTGTCAGAATGGCAAAAATTGACAACACAGGAAACAACAGGTGTTGGTAAGGATGCAGAGAATGAGGAACTCTCTTGCACTGTTTTTGGCAATGCAGACTGGTGCAGCCACTCTGCAAAACGTTATGGAGGTTCCCCAAAAAGTTAAAAATAGATCTACCTTACAACCCAGCAATTGCACTACTAGGTATTTACCCAAAGGATGCAAAAACACTAATTCAAAGGGATACATGCACCTCGATGTTTATAGCAGCATTATCAACAATAACCAAATTATGGAAAGAGCCCAAATGTTCATTGACTAATGAATGGATAAAGAAGATGTAGGATATAGATAGATACAGATAGATATAGATATGGATATAGATATAGATATAGATATAGATAGATGTAGATATAGATATCTATATCTACACACACAACGGAATACTACTCAGTCATAAAAGGGAGTGAAATCTTGTCATCTGCAATGATGTGGATGGAGCTGAAGTGCATTATGCTAAGTGAAGTAAGTCAGTCAGAGAAAGACAAATACCATATGATTTCACTCACATGTGGGATTTAGGAAACAAAACAGATGAACACCTAAGGAAGGAAGGAAGGAAGGAAGGAAGGAAGGAAGGAAGGAAGGAAGGAAGGAAAGGAGGAAAGAAGGGAGGAAGGGAAGGGAAAAGAAGGGAAGGGAAGGGAAAAAGAAAAAAGGACAAGGCAAGACAAGACCTTCTCACCACACAAACTTAAAGCTAAGACTGTCTTATTCCCACTGGAAGTGATTTACACATGAAATTCTCTCATAGAACCTAATGAAAGCCCTCAGGCCCACCTAATCATCATAAAACATTCTCAAGCCCTGGATTATCCAAATTTATATAATATGTGTGGTGGACAATGAACACTAGCAGTCTAGTCGAAATCTAGAATTATTTTAATTAATTATTAGGAAATCATTATGAAAAGTACATGTGAAATAAAATGAATGTGACATGCATTCACATATATAGATACAACTACATAGGAAAAGAGCTAGAAGTATGTTTCCAATGGTTTTTTTTTTTTTTAGGTCCTAGAATTAAGTGTTTTATTAATCATCTTTATTTTTTTTAATTTTCTCTAATGTTACTTTCATAGTGGAAAATAGAAGTTAGAATTTAAAATAGGAATTAACGAGTAAGAAACAAAGAAGATAAAGCCTTAATTATGATATTCTGATTTGGGATTTTATTTTTTTTAATCAGTGTAATTTTGCCTAAGAAAGCTCTTAAACTATGATCAACTTCTTTACCTTCCATGATATAAAATGAAGTGAAGTATTACTCAGGGAGATTGAAGAGTGTATTTCCTCTTCAAAAAAGAAATATGGGCTGTCTGATGTAGATGGTTCTGGAAACAAGAGTGTATACTTTCTTGGAGTCTCTTTAGGATTACGGTGTTTTTATAGTCTAGAGTCTCCCTTTCTCTGTATTTTCCAAATGGCCATGACAAAGGTTATAGAAATTTTTACTGGATAGATAATGTTACCCATCTTAGTAATCGTTTGGACAAAGTTATTTTTCTAAGCAAAGAGTTATGAAAATAAGAAGGCAGCGTAATGTCTTCACTTTGGAGATTACTTACTGAATGAAGAATTCATGCTTTTAACTACACAGCTGTCATAGCTATTTATGAAAATGCGCTCTCTTTGTAGCTTCAATTGTTAAGAAAATTAACAAGACAAATACATTTTGTGCTTCACCAATCTTTCTAAATTATCTGTTCAGATTAACAATGAGAATTGAATGAAAGGGTGAATGACTACAAGCTAAAAATAAAATTTAAAACCACCAAAAAATATAGGTTTCTGTAGCAAGAAGCTACACATTTATGTACACTTATGAAGACTTTTAAACAAATATTTCTCCAATAAACGTATTTTCTTCAAAATACTTTGCCATTAATATGGTAAGTGACACCTGCTTTATTTTTTGGTCAAAATATGTGTGGATACTTCGAGAATAAAATCAATTCCCGTAAGTATCAGTGTCTGCCTTGCTAATACATTCAAAAACATACTGCATTTTGCTTGTTAATGACACTTGCCTTAGTGACGTTTCATTGTAATATGAAGCAATTTAATTATTTTTGGAAAATGAATTGAAGCACAATTTCAAAGAATTTAAATCCAGAGTTATGATAAAGATAAAATAGATTAATGGTAGGTAATGTAAGTGAGGCTGAAAGAGCCATGCAACATACATAAAGTTGCCAGATTTAGCAAATCAAGATACAGGACACCCAGTGAAATCTGAATTTCAGATAAAGAGTGAATACTCTATGACCCAAATGGGACATACTTATACTAAGCAAATATTCATTGTTTATCTGAAATTCAAATACCTGTATAAACTGAATTTTCTCTGACAATCCTGAGTACACAGGATTCTGCAATCCCTACTACCAATCTACAGAACTCTGTATTCTTGGGCTATATTTCGGGTTTAGTTCTAGGAAATTATTACACTGAAAATTTAGAGCACTCAGCTGCGTTCATTAACATACATATGAAAGGAATCATCACTAAGATGTATCAGGCTCATTTTAATTTACTTTTAAAAATAAGTTGCTTTATGCATTCATCTCCTCTTCAAAAATTTATTGTTGCTCCCCATCACAAAATAAAACTTCTGATCACTATAGCATAGATTTTATGCAGTAGGGTTTAACTTCCAAAGGGATAAAATGTGTTGATAACAATGATTTATTTCTTTTAATGAAACAAGCAAAATCATGTACCTATTATTGCACCATGCATTAAAAAAATAAAACTTCTCATACTCCAAGATGTAGGTTATGTCAAAAACAAAAATGTTTTCAAATTGTTGTGTATTCATTTACCAATATATGAATAAAACATTTTATGGAGTCCATGAATTCTTTATATTCTATCCCAATGTTCTGTTGTTAAGCAGGCATGGCTTCATCCTTGAGTATAAAGATTTAACGTGATAACTTGGATGTTTTATCTTCTGATTTTTACAAACTTTACAAAAGCATAGTTTTTTTATTGTTTTTCTTTGGGTTATTTTAGAGGTGTGTAAATCTGTAACTATGATATTGAAAAGAGAAAGGCAAGTCACTTTGTTTTACTCACTTATATTCAATTTTATGAGAAATAATATTTCACATAAAGTAAATTCAAGGTATTCGAATAAAAAATATAGACCTTTAATGTTGTTATCTTTTTACAAGCAGATGTGTAATATTGTTAGGAAAATGGGTGCTTTGAATTGTTTGCCTGGGTTCAGATCCCTGGGTTCAGACTAGATGTGTGAATTTAGGGAAATAATGAAAATTTTCATGCCACGCTTTCTTAATCTGTATAATGGGAATAATAACACTTCTAGGTAATAGGATAGAGAGGAGATTTAAATGAATTAATTCTTGGAAAATGCTTAAAACAGTAGATAGTAAGCACTTAAACATTCATACCTTAGTTAAGTCACTAGTTTTTAGGTCATTACCACCTACAACTAATTGCAATAAGCTACTGTAAAGACATTAATTATACATAGATTAGATATGATAATATCTAACATGTAAAATAAAACTACCATACTTACTGATTTGGAAAGCAGAACTATACAAATATCTAATCATCTGTACAAAATATTTTAAAGAGTTGTCACAGTATATGAGTTCAAAGTGAAAACTGTTATGGAGTGCTAGCATTTGGTGGAACATAGTCAATTCTTGCTTAACAGTGTCTACTGCATTCCTTTGAACGGAAACATCAAACGGAAATGATGTTAGCGCTCTAGATCCAAGAAATGTAATTGTTCTGGACTAAATCCAAATTTAGGTAGTAAAATAGATCTTAGATATTTTGTGGTAACGGTCCCACAATAAAACTTCACAACATAACATAAAAAGATGTTATATAGTTAACTCTTTATGGGGTCATAAAACTCCCATATTTCTTAAACCACATCAAAATTATATCAGCACAGGTTTCAAATTACATGACATCTAATCACTACGTTGGAATGATTTTAAAACTCTTGAGGTTTTTAAGCTTACTCATTTTTTGAGGTGTTTTTGTGTGTATGTGAGTCTTTCTCAAACATAGGTTAAAATATGAGCCAAAATTGGGAGCACCTGGGTGGCTCAGTCAGTTAAACGTCTGCCTTGGGCTTAGGTCATGATCTCAGGATCCTGGGATTGAGCCCCTGCATAGGGCTCCCTGCTCAGCAGAGGGGTAGGCTTTTCCCTCTCCCTCTGCCCTTGCTTGTGCTCTCTCTCTCACTCACTCTCCAAAAAAAAAAAAAGTATATGAGCAAAAATTGACATATTTCTATATAGATATAAATAAATAAATAGATATGCATATTAAATATTTGCTGTTCATAATTTGGCTTATTGTTGTTGCTGCTGTCATGGTTATTTTTATTTCCTATCAGGAGACTGTAGGGTGGGTATATTTGATGTCCAGTGAAGCTTCTGAGGCATCTAACATGACAAGGACATCACTAGGATCTGATATTTTCACAAATAACTGTATGGTCACTGTCTGGTATTAGAAAAAATTAATAGAAGGGGATTTGCTATACTACTGACAGTTACTGCTCCTGCCCCAGACCAAACATCATCAGGAACTTCAGAAGCAATCACAGGTCTTGTAAAGTAGGAATGAAGCATGAACCCCCTCCTCTAGGGACCCAAGATACTCCATCTCCTCATATCAGCCTTACTGAACCACAGTCAGAAGTTCAGGTCTCTAGGATAATCCTGCTCTATCCCCTTGTTTGACCCAGTCCTTCCCCTCACCTTTCCTGAAAATCACAAAAACATTTTATTTTACTTTCTCACACTCCAGATCTATGATTGCCAAAGTTCTTTATATACTTAACCCCCTTTAAAAAAATGTTTCTTTCTCTTCTTGGTAGTAATTGATCTTCTGAGGATACCATTCCTTCTAGTCTTCTCAAATGGAGGCTGTTCTTTAAATTGTAATTATTATTCTCTTTATAGTCCCACACCCAATGTGTAAAGGTCCATTGCCTCTTCCAATCCATATTTTTTTCTTCCTTCAAAAGCTCCAAATTTATGGAGCATATTTCATCATAATACCACCCACCTAGTCTGTCATTGCTATCATAGCTTCAGTTTTCCTGCTTACTTTTCAACAGTTATTGTCAATCACTGAGCCCTGTATTCTTCTTAATCTCTACTGTAATTCTTGCAAATCTATCACCCATGGACATGACCCATTAAGTTATCTCAGCTCCTTGATTTTGCTGCCAACTTTTTCCTTCAGCTACTCTCATGATCACAACCAGAGACTCGCTGTGCATAAAAACTCCACCTCCTTCAAAACTTTGCTTTCTATAGCCTCAAAATCAAACTATCTCTTCTTCTATTCTAGTTCATTTAACCTAGGAACCATATTTTAGCAATTCTTTCACCAGATTATAAACCCCAGACTTCTAACATCAATTTTTTCCATAGTGATCATTATTCTTTTCCTTTTCATTTCCATCCTTGTATGAATTTTCAACAATGGTTGAATCCAAATATCCACTCTTCTAAAGTTTGTGGAGATAATCATACATTTCACTGACCGGTTTCATTTTAAATTCAAGAAAATAAACCTCAAGTGGGTAATTTTACCAAGCAATCCACTGTATCTCAATTAAATGTGTTTTATTTTGAAATCAGATAACTATTTTGTATCTTCAGGTTTCTCCTCTAACCACATATACCTCTTCCATTCTTCACTGATGGAAGATAATCTTTCTTCAAAATTCATTTTGAAATTGGATCCCATCAGATAGGATCTCCCTCATTATGTCATCACCAGATGAACAATCTTATTTACATATGGCTCCATATTCTTCATCTAATTTTACTGTGTAAAATTGTTCTCTGTTATCAGTTATTAAAGACTATTTCTTTCATCCTTGTTCTGATACTCATTCCCTCTTTATTACTCATAAACTGTACTCTTGCAGTTACTGGAAGCAGGCAAACATATATGTTTGATAACATACCTCTCATGATCTTCTGTCTCATTTCTCTTTTTCCATTTACTGAAAAAAAGTTTCACGTGAGAAAGTGCTGAGACTGCCTTTGCTTCCAATGACATTTTAACTTACCTAAACCAGTTTCCACCATACTTTTTAGAGTTTTTGTCAAGGTCAGATATGATTTTCAATGCCCATATCGATGGAAGTTGCTTTGTCTTCATTTTATTTATTTATTTATTTATTTATTTATTTATTCATTCATTCATTCATTCATTCATTCATTCATTTAGCTTCATCTTCCTTTTAAGCTACTGCTCACTGGTGTTTTATACAATTGACCTCCTTGAAACAATTCCTGATATTCTTCACTAGATGCTACTTTCCATACATTGTAATTTTCAAAGTTCTTTAAAAAGTACATATTTAAAAATTAGTTTTGAATAGAGTGAATATGCCAGGAAACATCCCTGCAAAAATACAAAATAATACATTTTTGTGTATTTTGTTTTTCTTTGCTATCTATATTCTTTCCCTAGATAATTTCATCTACATTTAACTTCTGGGTCCAAGGTACTTAGGTCAAGGAGTTATCTGTCAGATATCACAGACCACTGGGTCCTTCTTATTATAACAGTGCAAGGAGAAAGGATGTATTTGTGACTCTTAAATATTTATCTTTACCTCTAATATCTCCTTGTGATCCAATTGTATATACAAAACTTACTGCATAATTGTTAGAGTTAATGTCTAAGTCATCACAAAATAAATGTCAACCATTCTTGAATTCACCTACCAAATTTTATCCTCCATCAATTTTTTGCCATTTTACCTATGTGCCCTAACTAAATTCTATGATACTTCTCTCTTCATCTCTAATGATATCACCCTAATGCAAAGGACTTTGTCTTGTGGATAACTATATCTAGTGTCAGAAACAGCATATGGCACATGAGAGTTACTATGTAAATATTTTCAAATAAAAGAAATAAATTCTACAGGTGTCTTTAGAGCTGTTTTTTACTTAAAAATAAGAAAAAATATAAGACAGATGAATCACAGACCTGTACCTCTGAAACCAATAATATGTTATATGTTAATTAATTGAATTTAAATTTAAAAAAAAGAAAAATTAAGGAATTGACGCTTTTCAGTCTTTTGTTGATATGCATTAAGTTGCATGAAATAAATGGGTAAATTTTTAAGAATGTTTTTTGATAACAATAGGTCAAAAAGTACACAGTCCAAGGTTTTGTGTAACTACCCAGTTTTGATATAGGAAATCCAGGTTCTCCTATTACTTCTGCAATTTTCAGTGTGTTGTTTTGATCATTGTTTTAAAAATCATAATTCCCAAGTTCACATCCTTATGTAATAATGCTCCAAACAAGAAGCAAAAAAGTGATGCAATGTCCTTTCTCCTTGCACTGTTATAATAGGAAAGGCCCAGTGGTCTGTGATATCTGACAGATAGCTCCTTGACCTAAGTACCGTGGACCCAGGGATGTTTACCAAGGTCCTCCTACTTGTCTCCCTTTAGTTCCCTCCCTCCTTAACTGATATGCTAGGCACCCCATGTGTGTTATTTGATTAAATGACTCTTTTGACATGCTGTGACAAGTTTAGGAAAACAATTTTTGGGGAGGATACCCAAGACTGTTAGATTTCATATAAAACCAATTAGTTAAACTCACACTGTATATACCTTCTCTCTAACAAAGAAATCCTTTTACTTCAATAATTTTCTGCTTCTCCAATTACCTTACAAGCACCAAACTTCAGTTGGTGAAGCACTCTTCCCCAGTGGTGTGAGCATTAATAAAATATCATCCCTTTTTTTGTAAAAAGATTTATTTATTTATTTATTTATTTATTTATTTATTTATTTGAGAGGGAGTGAACGGGGGAGGTGCAGAGGGAGAGGGAAAGAGAAAGAATCTCTATTAGACTCCCCACTGAGCATGGAGCCCCATGAAGGGCTCAATCTCATGACCCTGAGATCATGACCTGACTGGAAAAAAGGAATCAGATGCTCAACCAACTGAGCCACTGGGGTGTCCCTAAACTCTGATCTCTTATGCTTGGGTTGGTCATGGCATTAGTGCAGCCATCCTTCGGTGTGTAGGGAACAGTGGGGTTGAAGATTTGATCCCTCCTGGGTTGATAGAAACAACTATTCTCATTTTTCCCCCTATAATCAAGAAGAACAATTTTACCTCAAAGGTCTCACTAGCTTCTCCTTATTTTTCATCAGTTATATCAAATTTACACTCTTTGCCCATATCTAGCAAAGGGAATGAGATTGCCAGGACTGACTTAGTTTGGTCATGATTAACCTTTTAGGGCTGATCAACTGGAAGGAAAAAGGAGAAAATTCTACTAAATGATCAGCAATGTCTGATACAATTGCCATAGAATGAGGATTGTGAAATTTAGCAAGTAAGAATACAGGATAACCAGTTAATTTGCATTTCAGATCAGCAACACATAATTTATTTTAGTATAAGGTGAACTAGAGTTATTTAGGACAATTATGTAAATATATAATTGTACAGAAATGTATTCATTGTTGATCTGAAATGCAAATTTAACTAGATTTCCTGTATTTTTCCTGGCAATCCTACATTTAACCAAACTGTGAAGAAGCAAATATTTTTATTCTTGCCTCCAAAAGACCGTTCAAAACCTTCCCATAAAATATTTGTCACCCAGATAAGCCAAAGACTTTGTATTAACACTAAGTTCAGGGCTTCCTCTTTTGCCCCCTTTTCAAGCATGTCCTCTGCTTCTATTAGTTTGCATGCAGGTTTTTTTTTTTTTTTCTATCAAAAGCAGTGTGGTGTTGAGAAAAGAATTTAGGAACTAATTTCAGAGCTAGAACTAATTTCAAACTCGATTGAACTGTTATCTATGGCTTGCCACTGCTTAAAATGCATTTCAGTTGATATGAGATTAAAGTAGTTTAAGATACTTTTAGAAGGTACCATAGAAATATATTATATCATTATTATGCAATAAATAAATACCAAGGAGCCTTTCATTCTGAAGCTTGATAATCAGAGTTCATTTTGCCATGGTATTGGGTTCTCCTCCACTCACAAGACGTAGGTAAAGAGCTTCATGGGAAAACAATACTGTTAATATTGTCACAGAGGGAGTTTCAGACCTCATGGTAGCTTCCAAGTGGCAACACCATCAGCCAATTCACCACGTCCTAAATCACACAAAGTGCAGAGAGTTGCCTGCTCTGCTTCTGCAATGTGTATTCTACCGCCTGCTTTCCAAGAAAGAATGCAACCATTTAACTGTTACAAGCAGAATCATGTAACCAAATTCACATTGCTGTAGAATTTCCCACAAAAACAAAAGAAGCAGTGACACCAAAATTTTCAGATGTTTCTAACTCCATGCTGTGATATTTTGTAACAAGGATAGCTTTGCAGGGCTGATGGGCCCTCCAACTAATATTAGTAAACCTATCCTCTCAGAATATGATATTATCTAAATTTATCTCCAACACAAGTGTAAATGAGAATTCTCTTATATCAAGGAGCTCTTACAGATGGCTGTCAAAGGTGGCAGTATTTTGCTAAGTTTATGTTACCACAACAATGCAGCAGGAAAGCATGGTCAGCCTCTATGATTCGCCCCATCTGGGGGCAGACTACCTCTAATGTTTATAATTTTTAAAGAAAAAAAAAAGTAAAGAGAGGGTAAAAGGAAAGATAGTTTCCTCCCTGAACCTTGAAAAAATTTGATCTGAGAGATGATTTAGGTACAAAAAAAAAAAAATTTTCAGAAAACAATAAACATTTAACACAAGGGAAATACAGTCATCTAGAAAACACTAATTCACATTTGTAGTTTTATATTCCTTGATATTTTCTGCTTTCTAATGTTTTTTTTTTCCAGTTTATGTGGTTAAAGGCTATAGTAAAGTTTCACATACTTTTATCTTACACAGCTGAGGACAAGCCTATAATAGCCATTAAAAAAAGAGAAGAGGCCAAGCACAGAGAATTTTAGGGCAGAGGAACTACTTGGTATATTACAATGGTGGATACATGGTTTGTCAAAACCCATAGAATATACAGCACCCAGGGTGAACTTTGGGAGCTAATGGTATGTCAATGTAGGTTCATCGATTATAACAAATGTACCACTCTGGCGAAGGACGTTGGTAACTGGGAGGTTATGCACGTGTGGGGCAGAGGATATATGAGAATCTCTGTACCTTCTGTTTATTTCTGCTATGAACCTAAAACTGCTTTAAAAAACAAAGTCTATTAGAAAAAAAAATAAAAGTGGATAATACAGCAATTATTTTATCACCTGCCTCATAGTATAACTATAGCCATAACTTTGGCATATTTGATAAATATGACTCTAATAACCCAAACTGTTATACTGATATTAAAAATGTGAAAACCTTATTTTTTTTCTCCAAAATTTGAGGTGAATATATCTGTAGACTAACTCATAAGATATCACAAAAATAAAGTGTGTGATTCAACTTTGAAACAAAAGATCTTTTAAAAATAAATTAGCAGTAGTGGGCAGGGCAGGATTTATAGACCTATATACCTTTGCAGAATATTGATTATAAAATAAAATTAGTTCATTTTTAGAAGATATAAGAATGTCATCTATACTTTGCTTCTAAAACATTATTTCCAAGGATAATGTTTGAAAGTTGAATTTTTAATTCGGGTAAATGGTCATAAGGCATGTTTTTCCATGAATATAAACACCATTTAAATTTAGTGCCAGTTTGCCATTACTTTCTATTCAGAACCAATAAAATGAGTTGGGGGTCACTCTCTTTCAAAAAGAATGAAGTCTCAAAACATTAATTTACTTTCTTATTTATTCTTCCAATTCAAGATTAGTAAAAATGACCCTTTGCCTTCATTAAAGTTGGCTTATTTAAATAAGTATTGCAATTAAATTCTAACCAGCGAATGTCAATTACTTGTAGATTAGGAATGAGTTTATTTAGATCACTAGGGAAATTGATCTTATATGTCTTCTCAAACATGGTAAGGTTTTCAACATTTATTTCATTTGGATCAGATGAGAGTCTGGCCAAACACATTCCCTTTACTCATTTTCTTTCCTAGCCTCGAAAATTATGTTCTATTTGTGGGCCAGGTGTTTTAATATATTTTTATATATATGTACTGCTTTAGTAGTCTAAGCGTAAATTAAAACATAATCACATTTCTTGACACTTCTTTAGAACAACTTCCTGATAATGCTTTATCCTTAGAAAGTAAAATGATATTAAAGAGTTGGTTCATTTATGGTTTAATAGAATTTTTTGAAAATAGCTTTAAAATTATCTTTAATGAGTTGATACTTTCATGAGGCAGTTACAAATAGAATATTTCTTTAATGCAAATAAAAAAAATCAAAACACGATTTCTAAAAGCTAATTATTTCCAGAAAATACCTTAGTATGTGTTATGAAAGTTGTTTTAAATAGTGAACAAAACACAATTTCTTTTCTGCTGTTATAAATTGCTTACTTTATGAAAGATTAATATTCAGGGAGTTCTCAAAGAGTAAAAGGAACAAAAAAATAACAGAGGGATGGAAAATGAGATTCAGAAAAACAGAAAAAAATAAACTAGTTCACTTGAGGAATTGTATTTCAATTGAGAATATATTTTCCATGAAATTTGGTATTTTTAAATTCTGTAGATCAGTATATATTAGCTATAATATTTCTTAGTTGTCTCTGTAGATATGATTTGTTATATTAGGTATGTTTCTTGCAAGTAACTAAAAATCTAAAGTCAAAATAGCTAAATAATAAAGGTGTTTATTATCTCACATAATAAGCTCTTCTGGCAAGTTCACGTCCCAATCACATAACTGAGAATCCATGTTCTTTCCATCTTTCAATCCTCTCAGCCTTAGCAGGCTTGTTACTTTACCTCTTCATCCCTCAACTGATATCAGCTCTAAGAATCACAACCATGTTCACTATTGCTTGCAGGCAAAAACAAACAAACAAAATGCTTCTTTTGCTTGTTTTTGTTAAAAACAAAAATATATTTCCTATTTGTCCAGAATATTTCTCCAATGCCTCATTGATTGAAATTGTGCTGCATTAGCTACCTAATTTAATCATTGGAAAGGGAGATTAGAATTATCATCGTTGCTCTAGATTAGTTAGGATTCACTTCAATGGCTAGGGCTGGGAATAACGTTTTCCTGAGGCATGCAAAAAATCATGGACACATAAAACAAATCAGGGGGCAATTACCAAGGGAGAGGGAAAAGTTGCCATTGGATAATCAACATCAAAGTCTACTGCCATGAAAGTGTAATTCATGCTATTAATCAAAAATACTAAGAAATAAGTCAAAAGTATAAATGAAAAAAAGCACAGTTGTTACATAATGTAATAATTTTCACCAGGACATATCTTAATAATCAAATCTCACTTTTTACTTTAATTTATGTCATATTATTGAAGCATGATGATTTAAACTATGTTCAAAACAAAACACTTTCTCATCACAGCTTACCCAAAGCAGTTAATTATTTGAGATATGTGGGCCAAAATGACTTTTACTCTTAAGAATTCAAATCTTGGGGGCACCTGGGTGGTTCAGTAGTTGAGCGTCTGCCTTCGGCTCAGGTCATGATCCCAGGGTCCTGGGATCAAGCCCCACGTTGGGCTCCCTGCTCAGTGAGGAGCCTTCTCTCCTCTCCCTCTGCCTGCTGCTCCCCCTACTTGTGCTCTCTCTCTCTCTCTTAAATAAATAAATAAAATCTTTAAAAAAAAAGAATTCAAATATTGGTAAGCAAGAGGATGGAATGAAGAAAGAAAGAAAGAAAGAAAGAAAGAAAGAAAGAAAGAAAGAAGAAAGAAAACTACAATTCTTCTCTTTCTACAGTGTAGAACCTCTTTCTTCCTTAGTTTGTGTTCTATGCCACAATCTCTTCATTTCTTTTAATTTCAGTTATTCTATTCTACTTCTTCTGTTTCCATGTCCTCTTTTACTCTCTTCTCTTCCTCTCCTCTTTCCTTTTCTAATGTATTTTTGCCCATGAATGTACAAGGTGCTATGCTAGACCTATTATAGGCTTCACCTGCATGAGTGAAGTCCTCAGAGGATGATACAGATCTCAAGAATCTTGTCTTCAAGACAGAGGTAGACATGTATAGAACCATATAAAATATGGGGCAGAGTATCATAAAATTGAGGAGAACTTTTCTGAGTAGAAGATGGATAAAGTCTACATTAATAAAGTAACATTTGGTTAGGACAATTATCTAACTAATATTTTTATCTATAACACTGGAACAGTAGCTAATTGAAATGATAATAATTATAATAATGCAACATGATGGGAAGAGGAGAATTATTTTGGTAATTTATGTGCCAGACATGATATATGCATCATCTCATTTATTCCTACAATTATTTGGAGAAGTTGATATTTATCATATTTTATTGGAAAGGAAAGTTATAGGCTAGGGGATGGGACATCTTGCCAAGAATTACAAAGTTAGTACTTCAGGGAGGTATCCCAAAGCTGATATTCTTGTCTATTATACTTTCGTGACTTCCATGTTAAGTATTCAATCAAGGATATATAATTGAAATTAACTGTGAACTTTTTGATAGGCAAAAGGTATAGGAATGGAAGAAAACTAGAATAGAAACACTTTATCCACTTCTGTTCCCATGTAGGTACTATGTCTTAGTTAAGTCTGTTGGGATCTATTATATTAACTGACACAAAGAAACTTTACTTCCAAGAACATGATAGTTGTTTATCTTCTCAACTGCCAGATATGGAATATTTCTCTTTAGTAATTTCCTACTGCAATAAAAGTGACTTCTTATTGTTAAAAGCCACTGTCATGAAGCAAACATGACTTTTATTTAAAGGAAGAAATCTAAGACTGATGAAATTCTAGGAGCAGCTAAACCTCAAACACAGTTCCCAGTATTATTTATTTCAGTTAAAGTAAGATCTTTTTAACTTGAATGCGGGATTTACATATTTTAACAATTAATTTACTCTGTGTGTCTTGAAAGTATATATGTTCCATTCATATTTGAGACAGCTGTGGCTAACGTAAAAATGAAAATGGACACTAAAAATTGCTAATAGAAGTAGTAACAACAATACAGCAGTTTCCAGTAGTAACTGGCAAAAAAATGTGGGCCAGTCTATCATTAAAGGCCAAGGTTAAAGCATAGTTTTTCAAGTGTGTTCTGAAAGTAAATTTGCTGATCTCAGACCATAGACCTTTCTCAAGGTTAAGATTTGGTATGGAAATTATTCTGGTGAAATAATAATCATTACAATAATTAATTGATAGCTTAATATGAGCAAGAGACCCAGTTAAGTATAATGTATCATTATTTTGCTTACTTCTCACAATAATCCTGTAATATAAGTAGGGGTATTTTCCTTATTTTAGAGGATAAAAAAAAGTAAAATTTAGAAGGAATGATTTTTGGCAAAAATAACAGAGATAAATTGTGAAGAAGGAGTCAGAGCCCAAGTCTGGAGGACCACAGGGCCTAGATCTCACTATCTTCAATTTTTGTTTCATAAAGATTGAATTTCTCATATTCTCATCAGATTTAGCCAGGACTTCTTGGTTTCTATGAGAGAAGAGAAGTCAGAATATCAGCAGCTCTGTCCTCACCTCTGCTTGTCTACATGTCTCTTTTTCTTCAAAATTGTGACTGATTACCTAAAGTTTCCTTTTCAGCAAAGTGTTTATCCTATATTTGTGAATAATGTTTCAAATACAAACACAGATGATTTAATTTACTAGGTGCCAGCTACTTGACATGTGTATAAATTGTAATTTTGTCTTCTAAATAGGTGAGTATCAGCACCCTTTTTTGATAGAAAAGTCAAGAACAAGACTCATTGGGATTATATTGCTCAAGATTACATGGCCTTATTCAACATTATTTAAAGATAGTTTGAGGGTCTACATAGCACTGAGCTACTTTGTGAGATTTCCTTTCCTGCACAAGGGGCGTTGTTTCCTGTCACCTTGAAAGGGTGTAGGCAGTCAGGCTTATTCTACCTCATTCCACTCAGCCATGTTTCTTCTCTTACACTAATAGTCCTCGAAAACTTCACACACAGGCATAACTGAAGTATGTGAGATGCTTTCTTTATGTAAAAATACACCTAGTTGTAATTGAAGAGTCCGTGTATCTAGAAAATGCAACTTGATTCAGGAAAGAAAAGTAATGGTGAATTTCTTTAAGTATTAGTCTAACAACCATCCTGTATTCTTCCTTGGGGATATACAGTGCAGAAGCACTGTTGTGTTTTATTTTGCTTTTTAAACCATTTCAAAGACATTGAGATTGAAAACAATAAATTTAAACTCACTTAATAACAAGTAAGGTTGCTTCATATTATTGAGTTTTAATCATATTAAAATAACTGTTTAGGTTGACAATGACCTTTACAAAGTACAAGAGCAATTTTGACATAAGGACACATTGATAAGGTGTCACTCTATCAGCTAAGCCTGTGATTTCTCTTGATCACCAATGAGCAACTCATTAAATTAAATGATGTTATAGAAAAATGAAGCTGTCGATAGGATGAAATGTTGTAAAACAGCATCTTGGTCTAATATTGTGAACACAAAGTTCATATTTTTGTGTGTAAATAATCCAATAACACCAAGAGGGGGAATAAAACGTAACTCTATTATTCGGATACTTACTTTATATAAGACCCACCCATTCAGCAATTGAAATTTAAATTTTCATATAGATATTGAGTGGTATTATCAAAGGAATGTTTGTTTTCTGTGTAAATTAAATACCTGCTTATCCAAATTAGCCTTTTTTGTTTTGTTTTCATTTCTGTGACCAGAAGCTGAATCCAATATATTCTATTCTATTAAACAAAGTGTGAGTGTGATTCATTCTTTTTTTTTCTTCCTTGTCTCTATTTATTTTCATTTCATTTTATTTCATTATACTGGACACAAAAAAATGGTTTATAAAAACTTGTGTCATTTGGTATTTTAAGTTCTTTCTCTCTACCCCTAATGGATGTGCTGTAAATGTCTCTCAGTGATGAAGGAAAGACTCCCTATTTCTGTGCCATTCAGTTTGGTAGCCAGTAGTCACATGTGGTTTTTCAGAACCTGAAAGATAGCTAGAACAACTAAGGAAAAAAGAGTCACCTGTGGCTAGTGGCTATTGTATAGAAAATATGGGTATAAACTACAGTATATATACCTTTGAGATAATATACATATCATTTATTTACTTCCTTTATGCCCTGAACTGTGTGTGTATATGCATGTGTGTGTGTGTAACTGTTTTCTGACTGCATTCTCTGCATCCTCCAGTATGTTCAACAATGATTCCAAACTCCTGGTATTGACATTAATGTACCATATTATACCAGGGTTGATCTGTATGATTGATGGCATATGGTAGAAGTTATGGTAAGTCAATTCTGAGATTGATTTGGACTGTGGCTTTCATCTTGGGCTATTTGTCTTCTCTCTCTCTCTCTCTCTCTCTCTCTCTCTCTCAAATAGGTTGTGAAGAACTGAGAACTACCAACAACTACATTAGTGAACTTAGACACATCTACTTCAACCCTAGTGTAGTCTAGAGTGGGCTGCAGACCAGGCTGACAGCTCAAATGCAACCTCCTGAGAGACAGGAAGCTGGGATCACTCAGCCAAACAGCTTGCATATTTCTGACTCTAAGAAACTGTGAGATAATAAATGTTTATTGTTCTAAACTGTTAGATTTGGGCACATTTGTTATGAAGCATAGATAAATACAGCAAGGTAACTGTTTATGTATATTTATTTTGCAACTGTGCTTAATGAATTACTTTATTAATTCTAATATCTTTCACAAGTAATTGTTTTGTATTTTCTAGATAGGCAAATATTTGGTCTTTCAAAAATGACATCCCTCCCCACAATACTTTTTATTCTTCCTTTTTTAAGATTTTATTTATTTATTTGACAGAGAGACAGCCGGTGAGAGAGGGAACACAAGCAGGGGGAGTGGGAGAGGAAGAAGCAGGGTCCTAGCAGAGAAGCCTGATGTGGGGCTTGATCCCAGAATGCTGGGATCACGCCCTAAGCTAAAGGCAGACGCTTAATGACTGCACCACCCAGGCGCCCTAATACTTTTTATTCTTATTTCATTTTTTTATTATATTGTTCAAGTAATAGTCAACGAATACAGTTAATAGGGACAACCCTAGTATTCATTACCTATTACTAATTTTATTGTAATTCCTCTAATGTACCATCATTAGATACAGTACTAACTGTTGGTATGATAAAACTTTTATTATGCTAAATATAATATTAAGTATAATAAGAAATACATCAAAAACCAATTTAAAATATTGTCAAATATATTTTGGCATTCATTGAGATAATATTTTTAATCCTTTCATTTGTTACATTGAAAGACCCATGAGCCATCTTATATTTTTGGAAAAAAATAAACTAAGTTTATTTTTGTCAACATAAATATCTGAAATTTTCTGTTTAAGCCAATGAAAGAGTCTTTTAATTCAGAAGTTATTGTTATTATATCATTAAATAATATCAATATTATTACTTATAAAATATGCTGAAGAAGTATAGTGCTTAACAGGTGGTATTTTTTTTCTGTCTTTATGGTCTACACAAATGAATTCCATTCTCCCTGAAATTAAGGACTATGTTTTCTATCCATTCATGAACATATTCTTGCTAAAGGCTCAATCACAATATAGTATTTATGAAAAATTTTAATCAATGCTCGGACAAGGAAGCAGGTTAGAAGGAGCTGGATTGTTATTTGAGGAGCTTGTTTTTAGTCCTTTAATTTCACTATATTTTTGAGAGTGTTTTCCAGATTGAACATTTAGTTATCCTTTGAAGGTTTTAGACTGCATCATCATGCAATCATGGATTCAGAATCATAAGTCAACATTTGAAAACTTTCTTAAAATTTGTTCCCTTAGGAAATAAGTTTATTCATTCATTCATTCATTCATTCATTCATGTATTTATATTTGAGTATTGTTGACACACAATGTTACATTAGTTTTGAGCATTGTTGACACACAATGTTACATTAGTTTCAGGTATACAACATAGAGTGCCGATAATTGCAATGCCACATTAAGGAGCATGCCTAAGCAGTTTCACAGGTTAAGTTTAAGAAAGAGGCCAATAAAAGGAGTAAAAAGATCACCATTTTTGGGACGCCTGGGTAGTGCAGTCGTTAATCGTCTGCCTTCGGCTCAGGGCGTGATCCCAGCGTTCTGAGATCAAGCCCCGCATCAGGCTCCTCCGCTGGGAGCCTGCTTCTTCCTCTCCCACTCCCCCTGCTTGTGTTCCCTCTCTCGCTGGCTGTCTCTCTGCCAAATAAATAAATAAATTATCTTTTTTAAAAAAAATCGCCATTTTACTCTCACGGAAAAGAAAAATCAAGTTCCTATCAACCACTAAATGAATGCCTTTCTCCGAAGTACACTCTATTGAATTAATAATAATAAATGCATTGGTTTTACAGAATAGGGTAAGAATTAAATCTGCTCACTATCTCATGCATTTTAGGAAAAAAAGAGTTTTCCATGTTCCCTGGTCATTAATTTCCTCATTATATATTCTTTCTATACTTCCATCAGAGATTCATTTTTTCTCAGCCTTTGGCAGTGACTGGACTGCTTCTGCATTTCCACTTTGTTACATGACTCATATGAAACAAATACCCAGGGATTGGAGATTGGAAATGATGGTTCCCCAAATCCCGCCTATCGACGCCAAAATCAGAGTTTATCATGTAGGTGATGATTCTCATAGAAACAGACAGATAATAAAACCTATCTCTATCAACCAGTTTAAATTAGCAGGGTCAGCTAATTTGAGTGGATACTTTCCTCAGAAGTATGATAGCCATGCAAAAGGAATGCCCGATTCATATAACTCCGGCTGCAAGAGTTTCCCCCAAGTATTAGTAAATTAATACTCATTTCTTGAGGAAAACTAAATTTTAAGGTAATATTAATGCAATATTTTGATATTCTATTCTATTTAGGATAGACTCCCTTCACAAATAGAAACATTATTAAACTTCCAGGTAGGGAGAGAACTCTAAATATAGTTACTATTTCCTGGTGAGTTCTAAGCTAACATTTTTGATGGTATAGTCAGCTCAAAATATCACCTTCTAGGACATTCCAGCCAATTTAGAAGACAGTTAGTATGTTTTTGCTTCTTTTCTAATTAATGGGAAGTATTTTATTTTTGTTATTTGATGATTTAATCATATTTTACCTATTTGCAATACAAGTACAAGACTTAATCATATCAAATTTCTATCCTCTCCATCAAACTGGTGAAGTTTGTTTCCTTTTAATTTCCATGCAAGGCATACTTTTAATGAGTTAGTTGGAGTTAGTTCATGACTATTTCTTATCTGAGGAACAAATAAAAATTTCATTTAATCACCAGTACAGCAATTTTTATAAAAAATGTAGAAAGGGAGAGAGAGAGAGAAAGAAAGAAAGAGAAAGAGAGACTCTGCATTCATGTGTAGAATATAATAAACCTAGGTGATGGAACCTTTATGTGTCAACCTAACTGGGCTGCTGGGGTGCCCAGACATATGTGCAAACACTATTCTGAAAGTGTGTCTGTGAGAGATTAATGGGTGAGATTAATATTTGAATCAGTAGGCTGAGGAAAGCCTGGCCCTCACCCAATCAATTGAAGACCTAAATAGAACAAAAAGCCTAAGAGGGAACTCCCCTGGTCTGATGGCTTTTAACTGGGACATCTTTTTTTTCTGATCTTCAGAGTCAAACTGAAACATTGGCTCACCTTGGGTCTTGAACCTGCCAGCTTTCAGACTGTAATTTACACCACTGGCTCTCCTGGTTCTCAGGTTTTCAGACTAGAACTATATGTCACCTCTCCCAGCTCTCCAACTTGCTGACTGCAGATGTCAGGAATTCTCAGATTCCATATTATGTGAGCCAATTCCTTATGATAAAATTCTAAAATATATAGGATAAGTAGAAATATAGGAAATATAGGTTCTGTTTCTCTGGGGAACCCTAATACAACTTATTTAAACTAATGAAATGTCACTCCATATGTAAAATATGATATGGTATGAAATATATTTTGCTTTAGCATTTTTTTTTTCTTAAAATGGTGCATCTTAAACACAGGCATATATGATTTTCATTACATATGATACTTGTGTGAATTGTTATTCAAATTTCAATGGGTCAACTTTATTTCTTTACCATCCTTCCTGTCCCCACCTAAAGCCATAAAACTCCTGTTGAGAAAATGCTGCAGACATATTTTGTTCATGGTATGAATTACTACACAGCACTTAAAAAATAGGAAGTGTCATAGTCTACATTTTCCAAATCAAAAGAAATCTGTCCCCAGGATTCTAAAAATCACCATGACAAGTAAATAATCCAATATTAGTTATTTCTTTTGGATTCTTTTGGATTGTCACAGGATCTAGGGGCTTAAGCAATTCTGTATACTGAGGAAAGACATTTCTGTTCATAAAACCCTTAAGCCAGGTCAGCCATGGGAACTGATACAGGTACAGTACTGATTCCCAGGACCACAAAGCTTATTAACCAGCTTTCATAGACAACAATATAGTCAATCAAGCATCCAAGTCTTACCACATTCAAGGTGCTGGCTACATTTGAGAGGTTGTATTTTAAGTAAGATATTGCATCTGCATGTGTATCTCTCAAACTTTTTTAACAAGTTGGGATGAAGCAATTGTTCTATTTTTCCATGTAAATTATATCTTTCACATGTAATATTCTTAAGGCCTTGATTTACTTCTACAGCATTTTTATTTCTCAGCAACCTCTATGTAAAATTTCATTAGAAATTGTTTTGGAATTTATCTAGTATCATGTTTTCTGATAAATTTTCAATAATTTTAAGAGGTTTTAAAAGTCACTTTTTTTCAAAAATGACAAAGTTTAATAATCTTAAATAAAATAGTGCTCATATATAGTATCTCATCCATTACTAAGCAACTACAATAGAAATAGTTACTCACATAGAAAATTTAAAACTTAGTAAAAGGAGCATAAACTAGATACATATATGAAAATCTAAACTAAAGTAATTAGGGCATAGAAAAATAGTCTATGTACTTAGATCTTAGCATCTTACATAGTGGAGTGCATCAATTAAGCTTTTTTTCCTAACAAAATGGAAATTGATGAGTACTCTTTAGTTTTCCTACCTTCCATGGACTTGAGAAAATCATATAGACAAAAAGCTTATCAGTTTTCTAGTTCTGAGAGGACTTAAAACTCCTGCAATTGAGAACCCAGATTACCTAAATAATATATGCATATAAAACTGGGAAGGAAATGATAGTATGTTGGTTGAATTTTTATATGCCATTTTATTTCAGATGACTTTTAGACAAAGACATAGTTAAGAGATCCCTGAAATTTAATTTCAACAATTGTATTGTGATCTAATTAAAACATTTTTTAAAAAGTCAGAAACCACAGTGCATGAAATGCAGTTATTGCTCAATAAATAATAGTAGAAAGAATAATTTATGGTTCTCAAGATTAAACATGATCTGAGCATATTCGAAATATAATAGGGCTATTCATCGTTGAATGTATTAATTAGTGCAAATCTTTTAATTAATAAACCTTAAAATGAGGCAATTTCAAATAATAGTTCTTGGTTGGAAGAAATGAATAGAGTTATAAGATTTTTCAAAATATCATTAATAATTTGAAACTTAAAACAATGAAGTGTTTTAAGTATACGACTTTGGCAGTGAAAACAGTGAGATTAAGGCCAAATGAGCTGCCCATCAGAAAAGATTAATTTAGATAACATGTGGATCAGAAGATCCCAGCTGAAAGGTAATCAGATTGTATAATCAAAGTACTCTCTAGAGACATATAATCCAGCTTAGTTATATCTTGATTCTTAGAGTGCATGTCTTGTCAATTCAATATCCATCTTCCCTAGGGTCCAGAGATTAAAAAAAAAAAAAAAAAAAAAAAAAAAGGAAGAAAAACTACACATCTTAGTCTTTTGTGAAAGTCTCCAAAGAAAGCTCTCTTTCTGAATCCGCTCATTGGTTCTAGAGAGAAAATGTAATTTGTTGATTAATGGGTAGGTAGATAGAGAGAGACAGAGATGTAGAAGATATAGAGACAAACAGATGGAGAAATACATTATAAAATCAATCCATCCCTCATTGAATATACTCAACAGGGTTAGGAAATATCAGATAGTGACAGTACAACTTTTGATGATGATAATCATACAAATAACATACATTCTCCTTTACAACATAGATAAACTTAATACGATTCAAGGGCTTATCAAACCAATATAAACAACAAGGGAAACAATTGAAATAATTTGAGGTGGAATTTAATAAATTTAAATCTCAATCTTATGTTAATATTCATATCATTTTAGTATACAAAGTGTATAAATGATACTTCTATGTCCAAGTAAAAATCTAAAGGTAATACTCTTTTATCTGTTTTTAAATACATTAATTCATTAACATATACATTCAATTATTCCCTTATGTATCTTTTTTATAATTTTTTTAAATATTTTATTTATTTATTAGACAGAGATAGAGACGGCCAGCGAGAGAAGGAACACAAGCAGGGGGAGTGGGAGAGGAAGAAGCAGGCTCATAGCGGAGGAGCCTGATGTGGGGCTCGATCCCATAACGCCAGGATCACGCCCTGAGCCGAAGACAGACGCTTAACCGCTGTGCCACCCAGGCGCCCCTTTTTTATAACTTTTAAACATAGACTATGTTATATACTAGTTGTAGGAACAACCATTAATTCAAAGAGGTATAATTATTATCCTCAGGTAAGATGGGTTTTTATATTACTGAGGAGAAAACACATGGGTCTGATCCTGATTTAAATTCAAGTAACATTAAATAGAACAAAGAACACAAATGGGCACCAATAATATTTATCTTAAAATATTTTTAAAATACTGAAACTTAGGGAAGCTTTTTATTGCTCATCACAATTATTATCAGATTGCTAAGGGTGTGATTTGTTTGTCAGACAGAATAGAGGTGGACACTGATCTGGTTGGGAAAGGAAAGGAGAAGGAATACAGAATATAACAAGAGATCTTGGACCCGGGATAGATATGGCATCTTGCCGTATTGTGACCTAGAGAAATCACCTCTTCTAAGGAAATAAGAAAGGATTACTTCCTACTTATAACTACCCCTTCTAATAACAAGAAAGCATCCCAATCTCCATGAATTGCTGACTGTTGTCAAGAATACTGAAATAATTAAAATAAATCTTCTCAAAACTTACTAATATCTATTTAAGATCATTACTCCATACTGACAAAGAGATATTATATATAAGTATCATTTTTATTTAACATTATTAAAATTCATTTTATTTTTTTAAGAAAGAGAGAAGGGGCAGAGGGAGAGAGAGAGAGAGAGAATCTTAAGCAAGTTCCATGTCCAGTGTGGAGCCTGAAGCAGTGCTCCAACTCCCAACTCTGAGATCACGAACTGAGCCAAGATTAAAGAGTCAGGTGCTTAACCGACTGAGCCACCCAGGAGCTCCCAATTCATTGTATTCTTAAGGGAAAACTTTTTCTTTCTGAAATTGTTAAACATAAATTTTTATGGTAACAAAAGGGATTATGAGATTAATTCTGGATGTCCCATAAACTGCTGAGATTCCAGAAGTCTTCGTGTCATTAGTTATCTCAAAAAGTACCTTTAAAAATGTATAAAGAGATTTAAACATTAAATGGATGGTCTATGTGGGTCATGTTTAGGATGTTGAAAGTTTATGGTTATTTGAGAGAATAAAAAATAATTTTAGGAGAGCATCTGCTTATTATTATAGTTAAAAAATATATTGTTTACTTTCACTTTTTTCCCCTAATTTAAACCTTGCTTTTAAACAGAATTCAATTTAGGGGCACCTGGGTGGCTCAGTGGGTTAAACATCTGCCTTCTGCTCAGATCGTGGTCCCAAGGTCCTGAGATGGAGCCCCATAATGGGCCCCCTACACAGTAGGAAGTCTGTCTCTCCCTCTCCCTCTGCCCCTCCCCCTGCTAGTTCTCTCTCTCTCTCTCTCAAATAAATAAATAAGTTCTTTAAAAAAATGAACAAAATTCAACTTAATCCTGATTTTATAGAGACAAAACTGCTACACATATTTCCTGCTTTCTACCCCTTACCTCTCCCCCCAAAATATTTAAATCACCACAGGCCAACCATAAAAGGCCCATGTGCAAAACAATTTGAGAAATTAAAAGAACAATTACTGCTGTTCAAATGGATTTAAAGAGAATAAATCTGGACATGCACAGCTTAAGCCTTGGATGAACTAAACCTTTGGGGTCCAGCTTAAATGTTTGTGATACAAGGCAGTTTTTTTGATGACATTGTAGTAATTCATATTTATTTAGGTTAGATTGCTGCCTTCCTAAGGCAAGATACTGTTTGTACCAGCTCTTCTCAAAAACAAACTGCATGTGTACATCCTTGATTAGTGACACATATTAAGTTTTCATTTTATCCTTTGTTTTTAAATTGTTCCTTGCCAGAGGCAGGCATTTACGAAAGATTTCATTAAATGACATTATTCCATCCAAATTTTATGTAGAGGCAAAAATAAACTACTTTTTGTAGCAGAACAGACTTGAAGATAATTTGTTTTGAAAATTTTACTTTCTTGAAATATGAAAGAGTATATTTCATTTAAATTTAAATGAACTTGTAATTATTTTTTCACATAGTTTTAGGGGTAAACTCTAAGTGGTGAAATTAATTTAGTGCCTATTTTTGCCCATTTCATGGAAATTTTGCAGTAGTAAATAAATATTCACTATATTGGTTTTCTTGATGTTTCTAATTATGCTTATTGAATTTATATAACTCTTTAATACATTTCTATCAGTCCATAAAAACACTTTTTAAAATACAGAACACGTATAAAAATAATTCTTAAAATAGCAATAAAATGATTTTTCATAGGATATGTTCAACTTCAAGAAACCAAATGTTCTTGTGTCCTAACTTTCATCTAGTTTAACAAGAGTAATGAGGATAAAACTAGATCAACAACTGAAATGCCAGTAAAACAAAACAAAACAAAAACTTTCCTATCCTCACTTTTTCCATTCCCTTATCCGCATAGATAGCTGTATCATATAGAATATTTGAAATTACCCAATGTCCAGAAATTAGTTATTTATAACATAAAATTGATAACAGTATTGTACGTTCCATAAAAGGCAACATTTTAGTATTGTGTTGTCTGTTTTACAAATGGGAATATTTAAATTTGCCAGATGAAATATATCAGGACCCGTAAGCATTCACCAATAAAGGTCATGTATGTTGCAGGGGTATTGTTGCTGTCCTTAGATGTGTTTGTAATCCAGCATGACAATGAAAATATTAGAATATAAGTACTTGCTTTTTTCCAATGATTAAAATGCTTCACTATTAAAATACATTTCTTAATTTTATTCCCATAAAACTTAACATTTCAAAGCAATTTTGGCAGCTGATGTCTTGTTTATCTACTCACTTACTCTGTTTTCCCCCACTGGATAATATGCTCCGTGAGACCAAGTATCTTAGCTGTGTTGTTCTTACAGATCCTACATGACTAAAACTGTCCCCGTAAGAGGATGGGAGTCAATAACTATGTGTTGGATAAAACAGTGTAAATGAATGATTGAATTAACATGTTTTGTTCACCAAAGTTTACAATCTCCTCTATTCATGTACTGTGTTACTGTCATTGTGTACTATTTCAGTTTATACTAATTCCAATTATCTGCATAATTTCAGCAAAAATGAAATTGCCTTTGACTATCAGTATTAGTTTCAATTTTGTGTTCACATCCACATGATTGCCTGCTTTTACATCAAATTCTGTTTCTATTTATTCTTAGCAGGTTATTGGACCATTTTGCATGTTTTATATTTTCCAAGCATTACAGTAAAATAATGTTATACATTTGTCCACCACTGTAATTCTTCAAGACACAATTCAAATCTAGGGTTTTCTTTTCAAACTGTAAATATTGGCATAGAATGTCATAATTTTGAAAAGAAATGTATGTATCTCTTAAAATGAATTTCAGGTCTTCTTTTTGGTTCTTCAAATACCTAAATAAGTTAGCATATTTATAATTCTGAGTATTTAAAAATGTGACAAAATCCTTGTAGAACGATGTTAAAAATGAAAGTTCTATGTATATGTGAATTTGAAGCATTATAATTGAAAATGGTGTGTGAATTAATTACAAATATTAAGCATAAAATTAATATGAATATGAATTAATAAATATCAAGCAACAAAAGCTACGAATAAATGGCAAGTAGCCCAGCAAAGCATGAACCAAGCTTCCCAGCTGAGCTACCCTCTATTAAGTGATCCCAAGCCTACTTGAGATTCATGAGTGAGAACATATGATTGGTATTTTAAGCAATGGAGAATTCAGAAATTAGTGCCAGGAGTGGAGTCCTCTTTTTGTTTCCTTTGAAACTAATGCAAAAATAAGCCAAAAAAAAAAAATCATCATGATTAAAATAAATTAAGGGGTAAAGGAAAATTCTCTGCTGGTGAGGAGAAGAATTGAGTATTTACCAACAGTAATCTATTCCATCATATTTTACTATTCCAGGAGTACATCTGGCTCTTTCCAGGGAATTTTTGGATATTCTGTGTCCATGAGAAATTAGGGCAAACTTGTTTTTTTTCTAAGAGGTATCAAAGAAGAACAGAAATGTTGGAGAAGAATAGTAGAGAGTAGCTGTGAAGTAGATAATGGTATAGTATAAAACATAGTGGAGGGGCGCCTGGGTGGCACAGCGGTTAAGCGTCTGCCTTCAGCTCAGGGTGTGATCCCGGCGTTACAGGATCGAGCCCCACGTCAGGCTCCTCCACTATGAGCCTGCTTCTTCCTCTCCCATTCCCCCTGCTTGTGTTCCCTCTCTCGCTGGCTGTATCTATCTCTGTCAAATAAATAAATAAAATCTTAAAAAAAAAAAAAAACATAGTGGAGAAGGGTTGTTTGAATATTTAGATATCTATTAGTTCTCTGAATATAGTATATAAGGATGTACTATATACAAACTGGTTGGACAAAAAACATGCAGTGTATATTATAATGGCCAGATACACTACATAAGGTCAAAAGGGATAATTTGAAGGGTATCAACTTTCTTATGTATTAGTTTACTAGGGTTGCCATAACAAAATACCACAGATTGAGTGGCTTAAATAACAGAAATTTATTTCTCAGATCTATGGTGGCTGGAAGTCCAAAATCAAGGTGTAAGCAGGTTTGGTTTCTTCTGAGGCCTCTCTCCTTGCCATAAAGATGACCACCTTCTCACTGGGTCCTCACACGGTCATCCCATGGTTTCTTGTCTGTGTCTTAATCTACTCTTTTTATAAATACACCAGTAGATTGGGTTAGGGTCCATCCACGTGATTTCATTTTGTCTTAATTATTCCCTTAAGGGTCTATCTCTAAATACAGTCACATTCTTAGGAACTGGGGTTGGGACTTCAATGTATGAATTGGGGGTGGAGCAAAATTCAGCCCAGAAGTTCTCTTTTGAAAAATACTGTGAAATAGTAAATAACTATGAAAAAGGTAATCCACTGACTTATGTGGAATATCAGTGCTTGTAGAAAATTGTAGTGAGTGTGGGAGCAAAAAGTACCTTGGAGTCAGAGGGAGTGTGAGAGTGTAAAAGGTAACACAAGGAAGACCAAACTACTACATTCATTGCCATTCACCTGGCCTTTTTAAATTAAAAAAAAAAAAAATAAATAAAAACAAAAACGGCTAAGAATAGATATTAAATAGAGACACTGTGTGAACCAGAGCTATATTTATTAGAGACTTAAATCCAAGCCTCCCAAACTTTACTGTACCAAAATCACTGAGAAATCTTATTAAAGGCTCAGATTTCTGCACTCCAATCTCAGGGCTTCTCACTGCCATTCTGGGATGGGCCCAAGAATCTGTATTTTAACAAGCATCCAAGAAAATCCTTATAGACTTAATCATGGAACACATTTTGAGAAACAGTAGCATAAGCAAAATGCTAATTTTGGTTTATTCATTATAAGTGTTAATGCTCACTCTCATTAAAGGGATACTGTCAGGCTACTTTAATTTTATTTGTCTGGAGGACTCTATTCTTTACTAGTTTCCTGACTTATGTCATTAATCACTCTCTGTCCTTGAAATTTCCATCTGTAAAATGGAGACATTAATAACACATGCATTATAGATTAAACAACTTAAAAATATTTCTTTTTTTTTTTAAAGATTTTATTTATTTATTTGACAGAGATAGAGACAGCCAGCGAGAGAGGGAACACAAGCAGGGGGTGGGAGAGGAAGAAGTAGGCTCATAGCAGAAGAGACTGATGTGGTGCTCGATCCCATAACGCCGGGATCATGCCCTGAGCCGAAGGCAGACGCTTAACCGCTGTGCCACCCAGGCGCCCCTAAAAATATATTTCTTAAGATAATGTTTCACACATAATTGCTCAATTAATCTGAGCTATTATTATATGGAGAAAGGTAAGATAAGTTGTCACAGTAAAGAAAACTTAGGATATAGTATGTGTTCATTCCCAGAAAGAAATAGACACAGTGCTAAACAATTTTGAATAGTAGACCAGAATTCTGAATGAAGATATTGAGGAAAGTTAAACAAAACAAAACAAAAACAGAACGTGAGTGAGGCAGAGGAAAGCAAGGGTGGAGGTGAGTGGGAGTTCAGAGATAAAGGGGAGTAGCCTTCACTGAAGTTTTCCAAGTACCCAAATCCTTGGCATAGAATTCTTTTTAAAAAAAGGACCATATAAATATGTTTTATACTCCCCGTTTTACATACCAGAGTACTAAATCTCAGAAAGATTAATGTGTAAATGTAAAAAAAAACCTGATAAGTAGTAAGTAAAAGGAGAATTCAAAATTTTGTTTGATTGATGCAAGAACCAACACCTCCACAATAAATTTCTAGGCAAAAACCATGCCATGAAGGCACCTCTTTTTCCTATAGAACCAACAAAGCCCCACTAATTCATAAGGACTGAATTTAAAGTGACTTTTAAGTAATTTCTGGTCAAAAATCCTGCTGCCAAAATCTCTGAGCTACCCATTCCTTCAACCTTCTCCAACAATCAAAGTACATAAAGGGAGGAAATAAAAATGAAGACATTTTCTGGGTGATATGGTGCTATAAAATGAATTTTATTTAAAAAAATTGGTGCACAATGCATATTCTCTTTCAAAATATCTTTTGCCCATAAGCAAGAAGCAATGGGACTCAGTCATTGCTGGCTTTAAAAATAGTTTTTGTTTATTTGAGTACTGCAGCCTGAGTCATGCTTGTAAATCTCATCCAGCAAATGGTCCCATGGTATAAAAATGAACCTAGCAATGGAATTATTAAAAGTTAAACAATTCCCATATATCATTTCTTGAACTTTGAATGGGTTGCTCCACTTCACTTAGCTACTGCCAAATCCCTTATAAGATGAACTGCAGAGGTAAAATTAGGGTTTCAAGGAAGTAGAGAGTGCATGTAATTCACTGCTTTTGTTATTTAAATTATGTTAATAAGCAATCCCACACCTGGATATCTTAAAGTGGCAATATATTATTCTCTTTCATAGGTCTTTGTGTAGACCAGTTTCACATAGCAGTTCTTGAACCAAATATCGTGTGTGGCTGTGAAATGGTCAGCTGGGTGTCGTAGGGTCTGAAATTTGAGTGGGCTGGACTAATTCCAATGTCTGGGTGATAAAGTTAATTAGAATAGGGGACCTGCAAAATAGAGGCACCCCTAGTGACCTGGCCTACATCACAAATCTAAACCTATCAGACTGCCCTTATAGGAAACGCTTCACTGTCAAGGAAACCTAATATACACCAATCACAATCCTACATCCCAGCTTTCGCTAGTTTGTCTTACCCTAGGAAATAGGACCTCCTGGGCTTATAAAAGCCTAGCCCATTATGCCTTGTTTCCATCTTGCCCCTCATTGCCTGTAACAGTCTATAAAACACTCTTGCTCCAAATCCCTTGGGAACAATGCTCCACTGCTATGAGGTCCTGTGGTCCCCTAATCCATGAACTGTTTTCCTTTGAATAAAGGACATCAAATATGTTACTAAATTGTTTTAGTTTTTTTTTTTTTTATTTGACAGGGGCCTCAACTGGGAAGGTCGGAACAACTCAGGATGGGTTGGTTATCTCTTATTCCTAACACTGCATTTTTGTACATTAGGTTGGTCAACTGCACAACGTGGAGGTTTTGGGGTGGTCAAAATTTTCATATGTAGACTGGCTTCCCTAGAGCATGCATTCCAAAAGAGAGGAAGCGGAAGCTGCCGGGTCAATTAAGCCTCAGGCCTGGAAATGGTACATCCCTGGTTCCATATTCTACTAGTAAACAGTCACAGACCCCACTCCCTGGCCTTGATCAAGAGAGTAATTATCCTCATTACTTGATGAAGAAGTAGCAATTCATACTGCACAAGAGCATGAGGAACAGGAGATATCATTGTGACCATCTTTGGCTGGATAAAATCAGTGAAGGAGAACCACCCTAAGAATTATGAATTAAGAAATTTATTAATGGAATCAGATGTTATATGATTGTGGATCCAGGGCAATAATGATACACACATAAGAGTTGAAGAAATAGAAAAAAGTGTGTAGAATTATCAGGGAAATATTGAAGCTTGTTACATCTAGCTGCTAGAATAGCAGCGCAAAGGGGGCTGGTCTAGTAGTCCGTGGAAGGGTTTTGGTTCTTTGCTCTTTGTGTCTATCTCCGCTCTGAGTTTTGCAACAAAGCATTTGGGGGTGGACCTGGGGTTGCTGTTGTTTACCATGGCTAGCAGTCATGGGAAGTGGAGTAGGGTGCAGGGCAGACAAGAACAGGACAAATTGGAAAACATCTGTACCACTTGGTTTCTCCTTAGGCAATATGTCTATCACAAACCTAATGTCTGTTTCTTCCCTCTGCCTTCCAAGTATTCATCCATTCCAACTTGGAACTGTATAGGTAAAAGCTTCCTGGGATATATTTCCTGATATGATTAAGTTGGGCATAGAACAAAACAGTATATATATATTCAGTGACTGATCTTGGTTTATAAACATGTCTGCAAGTGCCAATTATTTAAATAATCTTACCTAGTCAGAAAAAATTATTCAATGAGTTGTTTTTATTTTTGAGATAGATATATTTTGAGCTGGATAACCATGTACTAGTAAAGTATCACAATACCTATGTAGGTGCATGAGGTGTAATCGGTGTATTGTCCACCATACTGATGAATTTTTACCAACTGGCTTTGTATTGCTTTAGTGTTAGTCACCTAATTACCTCTTCATTGTTCAACAACACATTTATTGAGCACTACTGCATGCCAGATATTATGCACATCTGATGGCTATATTTGCAACGTTGAAATACTTTCTTATTTTATGTAAATTTCATATTGTTGAAAGCCATTTTTAATCAAAAATTCATATATTTGCATTGAATCATAATTTAGGGAAGGACTTTGAAAGGTTATTCGGGCAAAACTACTCCTAACTCACTGGTTCTCTCCATATTTCCCCAGTGTAGCTGGCACAATCAGCACCAGTGCAATGAACAGACCTGAATGATGACATGTCAACTCCCATTAATAGCTGAATTGATATACAAAGGTTCTGGGGAGTGTCTACATTAGTAATGGAAGTGGATTCAAATATGTTAGAAAATTGTTTCCCATTTCAATCTGATTTTTTTTTAAGTATGTGATTTAACATCTTGTAAATGCATTAGTGCTGTGAATACCACTGAGAAAAAAAGCACATTTGTAAAGATTTCCTTGCCTTACTTTGTCTTGATGTGTAAGTTGAAAATTATTTTTGCTTTTAGGAATATAAATGGTTTGACATTTCTGCTTGCATTTTTTTTCCACTTTTAATTTCCCACCAGTAAACTCCTTCCACGAGCAAGACAGAGAGGCCATGTCACTGTCCTGTACCAATAGTTTCAGCAAACTGGAGAATCGCTTGGGAACATATTAAGCACTTTCTCTCTCTCCATATCATTGATTATCCAAAACATCCTCAATCAGATGACAATCTATTTCAACTTCACACAAGGGAACTAAATTTAGTTAAAGAGTAAAACTGAAAGCAAGAGTGTGTATGAGAGAGAGAGAGGGAAGATAAAGTGAAGGCTTTTTTTTTTTCATTATTATCTGTCAATTAGACATTAAATTATTGGCTCTCATATCTGACCTCACGAAGCTATCTTTTCCATATACTTTCTAGAAGTACAATAGAGGCTATGTGACATTCTAAATTTCTCTAAATTTCGGCTACCGAAACAATAAACCAATCAATGATGAAAATAATACATATCCTTTGCTTTTTAACATCAAAAATGCATTTTTAAAAGCTGTAACATAACTGTAACATTAAAGAAATGTCAGTCTTTAGGTCGGCAATTCTGAATAGATATGAACACAGTCTTAAATGACTATTTTCAGGACAACTTGGTCTAAGAACTGCCTTAGCAGACATTTAAATATCAATTCTGTTTTTCATGCACTATTTTTCCTATTTCCTATTTACAAATCCTGTGCACAGATCAGTGCACTAAACTCTTATTTTCTGTGATTTTAACCTTCTCAGGTTTTTCTCCAAAAATTCAAAATTGGACTCCAAGAAATGGCAGGTATTATTTCTACTGTCTTCAAAATTAGCATTACTTCCTAATTTTTTCATATTACTAGCCGATATATTTGAAATCTTCATTTCATAGTACGTTTATCACAGAATCAAAACTATTACTTAAATTCTGTCTCTTTTCTCCAGGCCCAGTGTCACAAAATGGCCATTCTCTTAGTTTAGTTCATGAATTTTGTAATGTAGATGATTTTCACATCAACCTCTTAACTGGTCTTACCACCTGTCTCAATTCAACTTTGCTGAGCCCTTTAAATACATGATCTCTTCTAACACATACATATGCATGTGCACACACATACACACACATTCCAGATCACTTGACAAGCATGTAGCAGAACTTGAACTTGAACCCAGGTCTTTCTAATTCCCTGGTCTATCTATTCTCTTAAGTAGTACACCAATTCACTTTTGTCTTCCCACAAAACCATGAACTCTGGGAGAACAAGAACTATATCTTAATCCCCTTCAAATATCCCAGACTTAGCCTAGAGCCTAGATCAGAGTTATAACTCAATAAGTATTTAATAAATAAATCTATAAATAGGAAAATCACATTGGGCTTTTCCTGCAGGATTGAGACTATTAAAATACTAGGTTACCTACCCAGAGTATATCAGGCAAATTCATTTAGTATGTACATTACTGCTTTATGTAGGAGCCCCAGGTGATATATTTTGGGGTCAAAGAGTAAAACTATATGTAGAATATTTGAGCAATTATGGGAAATATTTTGGTGGTTAGAACTGTCTGTGATGGCAGTGAGTGAATTCCACACCAGTGAAGCTATTTGGACAAAATGTGAACCAACCACTGGACCTAGCCATTAGAGAACAAACAAGAATGGAAAGGATTATGAGACTATATACTAGTTCAGGCCATTTTATACCCAAATAGTTTTTCTATTTTCTTTTATAACTAAGTCCAGAAAATAACTCTACTTTATACCACAGTTTCCACAGAGAGATGACAACTGAGAACACACTCATTAGACAGCACATCACATCATCAATTTCTTTCTCTTTCAAGGACTAGTTTATTTTTTAAAATAATTTTATTTGAATGAAAATGTTTAAAGGGTTTAGGGTGTAGATGACAAAATAGCAAACCTCTGGGGACAACTATGTATACTGGTGTCTCAGCTGCCAATGTTAAGATGTCCTAAAACATGGTCCAACAATATAACAAATCAAAAGTGACACAGTTAATTCAAGGAAAGGGGCCAGCATACGCTATGTAATCATTTTTTTGCTGACTTGCACAAGAGCAAACATCAGTATGTAATGATGCATTATGACACAAAATAGCAGGGGTTAGGGGCAAGCACACACTGAAATCTTTTCTGCCGCATTTATGAAAGATTCAGAGCCACTTACTATTCTTTTTTGCTGGTCTAAGCATGAATCAGTTTAACAGCTCAATTTACAATGTTATTGCTCATGGAGGGAATAAAAAATATATCAGATGTTCTAAGAAATCTATGTAAGTGAGAAATTAGTAATTTTCAATTGTGCACAGTAAGAACACTTGTTTTTTTAAGCTATTTGGTTTTCATAGAGAAAATGAATAAAAATTTATTCTTTTCTAAAAGGATGAAAGCATTGATAGGTGAATGTGTTTGTACATGAAAAAAATGAAGTAATTTCATGTGGTCTCGAATTAACTTCTATAGAAGTAGAGTAGCTTTAGATTTATTTCCCTTTCTGCAACTGAAAACTCCTTCTTTTCATTCTTCTAGTTCAATATGTTTTACATAGATTTGAGCATTTTAGAAAAATAAGATTGATAAGTCAAGTGGCAGAAATTAAATATCAAATGACTGAAGCAAATATTGCTTAAATGGATAACACTGAAGTCAGCTGAAGTCGATTTTCAGCCTGCTAAAAACAGCAAGACTTCTAGAACAATCAGGTTACTTTAACTGAGAAGTACACAACACCCAGGGCCCAATTCAGCACTCCAGTTTAAATTCCCAAGTTAGAAACAATTTAAATTTGGCTCATTATTTTAAGGAGTGTTATAACTTAATTAAATAGAGCAGATATTTTTAAACTTGTACAGGAATATAAAATGATTGGCAAAATAACTCTTCACTTGTAAGATTACTCATAATACAGTGAAGAAAAAAAAAAGCACCAAGCTAAGTGCTAGGGGACCTGGGTTTTAATTCTGGTTTTTATAGTAATTAGCTCTGTGACTAGATTGAGACCCACTGTGAGGGAGTTATTTGTCCTCAGTGAGGCTCAGCTTCCAATGTCTTTCTATGCAGTTTTAGGGTTTCAGATCCAATGATCTCCCAGGTGTCTTTCAACTCAAATGTTGTGGAATTTTGTGACGATACTTTTGGATACAGTTATTATTCCAAAGATTGCAGAGAATATTTGTATTGGTCATTGCCTCAAAATCGATGGAAGAAAAAACAGGAGAGAAGCTTTGCATTCTGAACTTGCAAACAGACTCAAATTTAAAGCCTCAAGCAGATTGATATGAAAAACATGCTATTTCGTGGGTGAATTTTTACAAATTCGAGTCAGGATATTTTATCCTGAAAATGGAGGATGCAGCAGGAAAGCACTTACCCCTTGTAAAGACTGAAACCAAGTAAGCTGGCACAGAAACGTCTGCTGAGTAAGGTCTCCGTCTTCTGAAGGATAGTTTGGGGCTCTGAAGTGGCCACTGTCTAAATGGGTGATGACGGGGAAGTGAATTAATTTGAGGGGACTTTATTTTCCTTATATTAAAAACTGGAGATACTTAAGTCTAACTTACATGGTCAATTTCAGACTTATATGAAGTAGAAACTAAGTGGGTTTTAAATAAAAACTTAAAAAAAAAGAAAAAGAAACTAAGTGCCTGCACTGAAGGATGTTTGTTAAATGTTAATTGATTTTCTCTTGCAGGGAGTCTTTACCTATGTCATTGCATTTTTTTGTTTTCGTTTTTGTTTACTGATCTGTGTTTTTGGAAGCTGTTTGATGAGAATGTTTCAACGTCTTAAAAAGTAGGAACAGCTTTTTCCCACTTCAATTCACCAAACCATTTCTTTCAAAGTAGATTCAGATAAGCCTGGATTTAAAAATTCAAAGGTGAGTGCACCATGGACAGTACAGTATTTGGGAGGAAAAAAAACCAGTATCTTCTTCAAAGAGCTCCTAGCACAATGTTTTGGTGCCTGCAGTGAAACTCAGCTAAACACTGTTAGTAAAAACTGTACATGCTAATCACACTGAGCATTTTTCCACATTGGAACAATACGACATAACTTTAGAAGCTAGAGGCAGTTCATTCTATTGCTCTTGTCAGGTGGAATTACTGGAAAAGCTGTAGCACTAGGCCAAGTGGAAAATAATGGTTACAGTTAAATACATTGTATATTTTTATATAATTTTTAATGAAGTGCTAGTGTTTCTATCTTCATGGATTAAAAAAGGCCTCTGCCAAGATTTCCAATTTCTTTATCTCTTCTTCCATTTCTATATTGAGTTTCTATTTTTATCTAATAAAAGAAATCAATTTTACTGCAAAGATACATTAAAGAATCAAAATATTTAATAATTATATATACAATGTATACAACTTTGGTAATAAAATTTATTTCTTGCATTATATCTTTCATGTTTTTATATTCGGGTACTATTTTTACAGATTTTGCATTTACTTTGGATTTGGCTTTCATCTGACAAAATGATCAACTTGTCAGGTTTATGGCTAAGCATCGTACTGAAAGGAACATAACTCAGCATATTCATGCGAGCGAAGTGAGCAAAGATGGCGATGAAGCAAAGTGAGGCTCTGGTCGGCACTATGATCATTTTAATTTGTGTCATGCTGGTATCTTCCCCTCATTGGAGAGGACATGTGTCAACGTTATTTTAAAAAAAGACTCTTAAGAACAAAATAATAAATTAAATATAGGCCTTGTACACTCTCTGAAATGGTAGTTGTGTTGTGACCAGCTCTATTAACCCAGCATCAACCTGAAAACACGGTCTCTGACCTCAAGGAAGTTACTCTGCAGACATATACGACTTAACAAGAGAACATTTGAGGAAGCACAACATAATAAAAAATAAATTATTCTCAAGTGCTAAGGGGATGATAGATCAGAATATATGACAAATTGTAATGAGAAAGCTAGGGACTAACACCCTCTTAAGAGTGAATCAATACAGGAACCAAAGTCAGGCAGGAAAATGCAGCCTGACTTGATCCACACTTTACTCAGACCACCAAGGTCCAAGTTATATATCATCTAAGAACTCAAGAATGGAGGTTATAAGGTAGCTTCAGGCGGATGGCACTGAACACCATTCCCAGTAGGTACTTCTTTAGAGAATGAAATGGTGTCACTTAAAAATTTGATTCTACAATTATTCTGCATATCCCAATTGCTTCATGGTTTAAAGACAGGCATTACATCAGTGTAACTATGTTCAACATACCTAAATTTCATCTGTACTGACATTTAACATCCATTTTTTGCTGTTAGTTTATGTTTGTGTGCATGTGTGTGTGTGTTTAATTTTTTGTTTGTTTTATTTGGTTGTTTCAGCTGATGAGGAAGGCTGATTCCTGGTGGATGGGGAGGGTTGAGGAATGAAAGACTTTATATTCAGGAAGGAATGAGAAAAAAAACAACATAAATAATTTTTGAAGACGTGCGTCTGGAAAAAGTGAGGCAAACACATTTTGCTGTGCCTATAAGCAGAAAGCAGGAAGGCCTCACCACATATGAGTCTTCAGCGGTCTTCCGTAACTGGTTAATGCAAAAAAGAACCATTGCATGGCAAACTACAAGACTGGAAGCTGAAGACGAAGTTGTTCCACGGATCTGCTATGTGAAACGGTTCTGTGCAATAATGAGAATGTCTCTAGTAAGTCCATGATGATGGCAGGTGCACATTTAAGTTTCCCTACATGCCCAAGTCTACGCTAAGTGTTTTTTGGACACCATCTCATATTATCCTCTAATGGCATCTCCAAGGTTTAGGTACTATTATGATCAGCTCATTTTCAGACCCAAGGAAACAGAGACATTGAGCGACAGTCAATGGGTCTTAGTCTTGGAGACACATTAGAAACACATGAAGATGATTTTAAAATACTTTCAGGGCTTGAATTTAGACTCTCTGGGAGGTGGGGGCATGCACTAGTATTTTTTTAAAGCCCCTTTTGTGGTTTTAATATGAGACCAATGTTGATAAGCACCAAATTATGTAATTTCCCCAAGTTAACACAATGAGGGTGGAGTCAGGATTGGCACCCGGCAAGGTAGACTCTTCATGATACATTCAGCGGTCCTCTATGTGGGAAAGCAACAACAGGCTGGAATTAACAGTGCAGTTCATCCTTGTTCCAAAATTATGACAGCATCTTATGGCAGGTCCTCAGCATCCTGTTCTTGGACACTCCTTCCTTTAAAAGCCTCCTGTGGCTTCTCATGGCTCTGGCTCTAACGAAAAATTTCTTTCATGTGGTCTATAAAGATGAAATCCCTCATAATCTGGCCTCATCCTTGCCATTGGAGATACTCTTCAGGCAGTGGTTTTCCCATCCCTCTGTCTCTGGGTTTTCCCAGAGGCTATGGCTTCTGCTTGGATTATGTTTTCTTTTCTTCTTCCCCAAATTAATACCTGCCCACTTTCTAATTTTATCTCAAGGGTCATTTCTCAGGGAAAACATGGTTTTCATAACTATGTCCAAGCCTTCGCCTTCCCCATTCACCATATGCATTCTCCAAGCTTTGAGTTCCTTTACCACGTTTACAGCTTCACTTGGTAACTACACGCAAAAGATTGCTGGATGGAGGTCTCTCACCGTCATCACTCTCCCTGGTCCTAAAGCAGTTACTTAGTGGGCACATCTGTATTTCACTTGCCGTATGCCATCTTAAATTCCAGCTGTCTTAAAGCAAAGTTTATCTTCCTGCTCCATCGTGTAGTTCTCCTTAAGTTTTTATTCACTTTAAGAATGTCAGCATTCTCTTCGTTGCCAGGGCTTGGGTTGTTAGAACTACTTATGGTCCTCTTTTATCCAGTGCTTATGCTTACTTGGTGAACCTTGATAGTTGAACACTAAAAATATCTTCTTAATTTCTTGTCTTCTTTTCATTCCCACTGCCACCCCCAAGTTCAGGGCTCATCCTTTCTAATTTACACTACTACAGCGCTGCTCAACATATGCTGGGCAACACACACTGGAATCATTAGATTCATGGCTAGAACTCATTACAATGATATCTGCACCTTATCCCAGTTCAAAAGAATCTGAGTCCCTGGGGCTAAAGCTTTAGGATTCGAAATTTTAAGAAGTTCCCACATCATTCCTCTGCACACAGAAGTTCGAGAACCATTAAACTGAAATAACTCTGTAAACATTGTCCAATCCCAATCCTTTCCTGCTTCAATTGAACATAGATGTTCCTTCTACATTAATATCCCAAGAAATTATTCCAATAACAAAACAGTCAAACTAAAATAAATAAATTCTGAAACTACACTGTAGGGTTACAGAATTAAGGATCCATTTAAAGTTTAGAAAGGTTGTTTTACTTCCTCTATGTTGTTCCAACTTATTTTTGTACATATATTCCATTCTTTTCTAGACACAAACTGCAAGACATATTTCTGGAGATTCTTCTCTGTATCAGGTTAACACTTTTACATCATTTTACAAGTCAGCTTGTTTTTTCCCCACTGAAAATATGCTCACTCCAACATATGTCTCAAATTACAAACTTCTCTGCTCACCTCAAATGAAATCTTTTAATTACTCTTTGGTGATATCTTGAGGGGTGACAGCCAAGACTTTTATCAGGTATCTAAAATATAAATGACAGCTTTCCCAAGTTTTTCCAACCTAGTTTCATCATACTTTTCAAAATATCGTAGAGACTCCCAAAGTGACTCTCATCTCTCCTCATGTGTCCTATGGTTCCCAGTTCTAAAGAGATGTGTCTTAATATATTTTGGTACTTGGTATGACTGCTGCTGCCAGCTAATCCATGTGGCACCTTTGATGTTGGGAAAATTCAAATGCCACTGTCTTGGAGAACTCAATGCAAATGTATCCCTAGAACCCAAATTCCTCTATTCAATGAGTTGATAATAATGCCCTCCTCTGGAGAGTTTTCCTATCGGAGGAAAAGCACTTCCTTCTTGCCTCCTCCAAATGACTCCTTCTGCCCTCCTCCCCTCTACGTTTGAATATTTATGCTTTCATTTGGTTCAGATTTCAATGATTAATGAGTAAAACCCCAACCCAATTTACAAGCAACCCAACAATGAGAAGTTAGATTAATGTAGATTAAACAAGCATTACGGGGCACCCGGGTAGCGCAGTCGTTAAGCGTCTGCCTTAGGCTCAGGGCGTGATCCTGGCGTTCCGGGATCGAGTTCCACATCGGGCTCCTCGGCTGGGAGCCTGCTTCTTCCTTTTGCTCTCCCCTGCTGTGTTCCCTCTCTCGCTGGCTGTTTCTCTGTCACATAAATAAATAAAATCTTTAAAAAATAAATAAATAAACAACCATTACCAATTAAAACTGGATTCGAAGATGAGTTTAGGTGCATGGCCAAATGGCCATGTAGCACTCACTTGAATTAGAACGACTAACTCAACTGAATAACCTCCGGCCTTCCCAACAGGATAGGGTCCTTATTTATTGGCAGAAGAGCAGACGAGAATGGACCTGCTGGTCAAAAATATTTCTTCCTCAGTCCTAATGTTCTGTTCTATTTGGGTGAGTTCCCCACAAAATACTATAAATTGATCTGTACCCCTCATTCACTTCTTTTATCTGATTAGAAATTTTGGAAAGAAAATACTCCTCAGGATGCCATTTCCTCATTCCGACCCTCTCCTTTTCATTTTTTCTTTATCATCTGGGTGTCTAGTCTCCCAGAAAGAACATGAATCCTATCCTTTTCCTCATGGCACAGGTATAAGGGGCAAACTTCCTTTGGAAAGCACTCTGTGGTCCAATTTGTCCAGTGTTATGCTAGGTAAGTCATTCTCCAGTACTTTATCAGGAATAGAGGCAATATCACTGAAAAATGTTTATGAAAATAGGCCGTTTCTCAGTTAAAAAACAAAAACAAACAAAACAAAACTCCCCATTCACTATTTCACTTAAAATAAAGGCCAAAGTACACATACTGGCCTCAAGTCTTTTGCAAGATGGGTTCCCAGCACCTGTCTATTCTAATCTCCTTCTCCTGCTTACCCCAGTTTCTTCCAGGCAGTCATTCTGGCCTTCTTGTCTGTCTGCAAACATACAAGACATTTATTTGACCTATTCTTCCACCTAGGATTCTCTTCCTCTAAATAATTCCGTCAAGCCCTTATCTTTGCTGAAGCCTCACCTTCACAGGAAGGCCTACCCTGAAACCCTATTACCCTATTTAACACGGCAACCCAGCCCCACCTCTTGCACCCCCAAGTTTACTTCGTGTTGTACTCTTTATTTTTTTTACATTATCACATCCAAATATACTCTGCACTTCATTATTTATTTTATTACTCATTTAATCTTTCTCCCAACTGAAAATTACACGTTCAGGGTGGCAGTTTTTGAATCTTTTGTTCCATGACACATCCTAAGCATACAGAATAGTCCCTAGGAAGTTGTGGACACTCATTCAACATGGGGGAGAAGTAAGCTTGGGATAGACACAGAGGTCATGCTACTAGTACCCTAAGAGATGACATCCCTGGAGTATGAGGGCAAAATAAATGGCAGTCATTTTAAAATTACAATGTTTTCCCATTTTGTACTTGTTGAGTGCTTTACTGCTAAATATGTTTATAACTTCAACCAATATACACTTTTACTTAACTTTTCTAAAAATTACATCCAATTGTTTAAACAACGTCTAGTACTACAAGTCATTTAATATATGAGTTTTGTGTGTGTGAAATTGCCAATATATTTGCTATAATTAAATCTACATATTTTTATACCATAGAATGTATAATTTAAGCTTATAAACACTGCCTGCTGACTATTACGTGTTTGACAGAAATTTTTTGTTACTGTTATCATTATTGTTGGAAAGAACAAGTATAGGTGAAGGGTTTTTGCAGATGAATAATCAAAACAGAGCTGTTGTGTATTTGGGGATTGGTCTGTGGTACCCATTCAACTTTCTTGGAGTCTACTGACTGTGCCAGTTGGGTGTACTTACTGAACTTTGAGGGGTTGAATGTAAGAGAGAGTACCATTCTGTTAGTCTCAATGCTGAGGATATTAGGCTCTCTATTGCAGTGCTCAGGTGTTCATTCACTGTCTTCATGGGTGACAGACAGCTGTTACAATATCAGCAGTTTCCAGATTTTTGGTTCACCTCTACAGTGGTATGTTCTTGAATGCAACAATCCTTTCCTAATTCCTACCCATTCCCGGTTACTGCAGATGTAGACGCTCCTGTGTTGCTCCAGCTTATAGGTGGTATTACTCAGCAGTTGTTCCTTAAGGACAAGCCTAGACTCTGCTTCTCTAGCTATTTCCAGGATTTTTCAATTACCTAATTACTTGTAGCAAAAAAAGTGTGATGTTTAAAATAGCTGGAGAAATTTCTGCTTCCTTCCTCCAATCTGGGATTTATCACTTACTCTAAGAATTCTCAAATCATACCTCCTACTGTATTATGCATATATTGTGCCCTTGGCCCAAATGCAAGTTTCTCCTGCTTTCTAACTAAATCATTTCATTTGCAACCCTATAAAAGTCTTGATCGTTCTTTTTTTTTTCTTTTAAGCTTTGATCATTCTGAACAACAGTGGGTGCATAGTAAACATTTACTTATTTCAATGAATGCATTCCCATATTCTTACTATAATTGTAGTTAAACATTAAATATTTATTTGATACCTTCTTTGTTCTAGATATTATTCCAGGTATAGAAGTAATGAAGCAGACTTGATTTCTCTTCTTTTTTAAAATTATATTACCTATTATTATTTTACAATATTTCAAAAAATGCTGTTGCAGTTGCCTTAACTTTTTTATAAGACCTTTATAACAAAGCAATTCCATTTGTAGCATCTGTCCTTTTTACTACTGAGTGGGGCAAACTGGCCAATAAAATGTAAAATACAGCATACACAATCATGTAATCTAAAAAATTTTCATGATAACTTATTGCAACATGCACTTGACAGTTCACCACAACAATGGAAAACTGGCCCCTTGTTGGTTCACACAGTCCTTGAGAACCAAACTAAAGTCACCAGTAAAACAATCTGGATAAAAATTTGCGGCTTTGCTCTGGCAGGAACTTTACCTTCCAGGTGAGTCAACATAAGACAATGCTTTGTCCTGCTCTTTGTGGGCTCTCATCCTTACGCAGGTAGTCAGGTAGTTCTGTGTTCTGTTTTACTTCCACAGGCATGTCTGGGAATGGGACCAGCATTTCTTCTCCACTTTCACTTTTCACAACTTGCTGAGCCTTCATAACCTGGGTTGATGCTCTTGCTGATGCAAAGCCTCTGTTTTCAAATCTGGATGGATCCATACCACACAACTTTGAGCAGCCATTTGAAAAGTAAATCTAATAACACCTTTAATTTTTTTCTTCAAATTTTTATTTAAATTCTAGTTAGTTAACATATAGTGTAATAGTAGTTTCAGGAGCAGAATTTATTGATTTATCACTTACATATAACACCCAGTGCTCAATACAGCAAGTGCCCTCCTTAATACCGATCACCCATTTAGCCCATCCCCTGCCCACCTCCCCTCCAGCAACTGTTTGTTCTCCACTGTTAAGAGTGTCTTATGGTTTGCTTCTTTCTCTTTTTTTCCCCTTCCCCTATGTTCCTCTGTTTTGCTTCTTAAATTCCACATGAGTGAAATCATATGGTATTAGTCTTTCTCTGACTGACTTATTTTGCTTAGCATAACACCCTCTAGTTTCACCCATATTGTTGCTAATGGCAAGATTTCATTCTTTCTGATGGTGGAATAATATTCCATTATGTGTGTATATGATATGCGTATCATATATATATATGATATCTTCTTTATTCATTCATCAGTCAATGGACACTTGGCCTCCCTCTATAGTTTGGTTATTATTGATAATGCTACTTACTTTAAATATTGGGGTGCATGCTGAGCTTGAAAAAAGCATAGAAGAAACTAGAGAGATCTTTACCACAGAGATAAAAGACTTCAAAACACAGATATAAACACCTTTAATTTTTAACAAATCCTCTTCACAGAGAGTTCTCTGAGATGTATCATCAATACCATCTATGTGCAAAACCACTGTTTTGGAATGTTTGTATGTATTTCCCAGAAAAATCTGAGTTTTCCTTCTATGTGAATTCATTTCATTGAAACTATCACCATCTGCCATATTGGAAGACTGAAGAATGCCAGAAGCCAACAGTTTTGTTTCTCTTGGAGTTGTAGTCTCCAGCTACAGTAGATAGATAGATAGTACAGTAGATAGAGATATCCCAGATGCCTTAATGTAAATATGGCCTTTCAAATTCTTTCCTTTGTTGACCACCAAAGTTTCACTAAGATCAATTTTAACTTGCATGATTTCGAATATTTCTGCTGGTTTCCAGAGCAGTGGGAAGAAGCTCCAATTGCTTCAAACATATCTGACTGTTAGCAAGACCACCATTGACTTCAAAGATTAAGGAAAAATTAGTTCTTTTACATTGACACCAATTGTTTCTACTGTTACTATTGTTAATGTCACCTCCACTACACCTTTAAATAACTACTGTCTTTTTACACACTCTGCCTCAATTATCAGTGTCAGCAATACGTCTTGGCTTTTTTTTTTTTTTTTTCATCCCAGCTTCAATACTTTACAGAGTAGTGCAAATTTCTGCAACTTCCACTTCCTCTTCCAAGTCTCTTCTTCCTCACCCTGACTGGCTCCTTTTTTTAACCCTCTAACTCCTTTTCAAAGACCCTGGGTTTGCTCTGATAAATTTAGAAAGACTCATGCCCTTAAGGAACTCATCATCTACCAGGGAAAACCCAGTGATAAACAAGCAAACATAATATATGTTGCCCCTTGATGTCACCCAAAGGAGAAATTGTCACCTATCCAAGAAACCTGATTGTTTCCAGGGGCAAGAATGTGACAACTTGTTTTCTCTGGGCTCTCTGCCTTGATGTCATGCCTGACATGTTCAGCATTCTGGAAAATGGAAGAAGTATACAAATATTGTCCAGATTACAAATAATGGAAAAACCTAAGAGGACCATATCTGAGAAAACTGAATCTGAGTCAAGGGCTGAGCAAACCACAACAGAGAATTACCTAATAATTGTTCAAACTAAAAGTTAATAGTAATAGAGGGCTAATCATACACCAAGCAAAGGTCAAACTGTTCCAAGCTTTATATCTGTGTTAACTAAATTATTAATGAAAATTATTTACACATGAGGGAATGGAGGCCCTAAGAAGAGATAAACTTGTGCAAGGTTATATAAGTAGTAAGTGGCAGAGATGTGACCTGAGCCCAGGATATCTGGCTACCGAGACAGTGCTCTTAAATCCCACAGTATATCATTTCCTCATACAATCTAGAAAAATTTCTGGGATTCTGTAAAATCTAATTTTCTCCATACTCATATACATAACACACATATGGCCACACACATATAATATATATACACACATACATGTAATCATATAGCATTTAACAGTTCACAAGGTATTCTCACATGTCTCAATCACAGCCACCACTCTTGATGTTAAATAATATCACTTTACATAAAAAAAATCCTAAAACTTCTGAGTGTGAAGAGAATTGTTCAAATTCACATGGTTTATAAGATTTTCCTCTAAGTCTTCCAATTGCATGGCTGTATGTTCACTATCACTATATTAATATTCCATTGAAAACCTGATATAAAACCAAAATCAGAAAATACAGCTAGATACAGCTGAGATTGATCTATTTTATGGATGGTTTTATGTGTTATGATTGAAAAAACTTGTCAGTTTTTCTCAGTTTCATCTAAGCAGTGGAAATAGCTTATGGTAACTTATCTTAATTGAAACCAATTAGATTTTCAAAGATCTTGTGGTTGAAATTATAACCACACTGTGATCCACAAATTGTTTCTATTTAAAAGATACTTTAGTAAGCAGTATTTCCAAACTATTTATGACTCTTCCTTTGTGGCAATAAAAATGGAAATCAAACTGCAAATTTGTAGGTTCACTGAAAGGAAAGCAAAGGTTTCAGCTTCAGGAATGACAGGTTCCAGGAGTTCAAATTTGCCTTCAGAAACTTTCATTTTCTCAAATCTTACTTTTCCCTATATTACTTTCATCCTCAAGAAGGCAGGGAGGCCTCCTCTATTCCAAGTTGGCAAGATGATCTCTAAATCTCTGTCCTATTCACTTTATAATTCCAAATGGAAACAAGCTTTCTCTTTCCCCAAATTGCAGAAAGTATTTTGAAATTGAATCTTGCTGGGCCACTTTCCTGAACCATGAGGATGAGATGAGGTTTGGTGGCTTTGGAAAGGAAAATAGGAATGTTTCCAATAGAAAAATATAGTGCATGTATGCTGAGAAGACAAAACATATGTCCAATATTGTGGTTAGCAAAAAGTAACAGATGTCTACTGTAATGGTGAGTCAATATATAATGAATGATGGAAATGGTTCTAAGAGAATGCATCTGCTTGAAAGAAGAAATTCAACCCAAGGTAGAAAGGCTAAATTTCTAAGTGTTATTTGTAAATACAGTTCATTCCTGACAGGATTTTTGATTATTTATTTTATTTTTTTACATTTTTTAAAGATTTATTTATTTATTTTAGATAGGGAGAACAGAGGGGGAGGGGCAAAGGGAGAGGGAGAGAGAGAGAAAGAATCTCAAGCAGACTCCTTGCTGAGCACAGAGCCTAAAGCAGGGCTTGATCTCACAACTCTGAGATTATGACCTGAGCCAAAATCAAGAGTCTGACACTTAACTGGCTGAGCCATCTGGGCACTCCTCATTACAGGACTTTTTAATTTGTATTATGTACATACTCACTTTTAAAATTCAGAGTACACATGTAGATAGTAATGTGATAGCAATATATCTGAGTTGATATGAAGCAAATGTGTCTTTTAGAAGAATTCATGAATACAGTAGTTCCCCCTTATTTGTGGTTTTACTTTTCACAGTTGGAGTTACCCACTGTCAACCACTCCCTGTCCAAAGGCAGATGATCCACCTACTGAGATATGGTCAGGTCAATAGTAGTCTCACACTACATCACAAGGGTTATGTCATTCACCTCAATTCATCTCATCATGCGGCCATTTTATCCTCTCACATCATCACAAGAAGAAGGGTGAGCACAGTACAACATATTCTGAGAGAGAAACCAGATTCACAAAACTTTTATTACAGTATATTGTCATAATGGTTCTATTTTATTATTTGTTCTTCTAATTAATCTTTTACTGTGCTAATTTTAAATTATGCTTTATCATAGGTATGAATGTATAGGAGAAACATAGTATATGTAGGGTTTGGTACCATTTGTGGTTTCAGGTATCCACTGGGAGTCTTGGAACATATCCCACATGGATAAGGAGGAAATACTATACTATTTAATGTTTTTCCAAAACTGAAGAGGAATATTTCATATAGATTACAATTTTGTATAATTTTCCCTTTTACTAAGAAGTCATAAAATACATTAGTGATTATTCCTTCCACTTTATATAACATGTAATATATAAAATTCACTTATATTGTGACTTACCTTATTTTGTTTAAACAATGTAATTACTAAAGCCATTACAAAATGTCATGGCCCAATAATGTACTTCTAGTGAGCTAATAATGTATTTTTCACATAGTTATGAAAAATATACCAAAATAATTACTGTGTTCTATCATGTCTCTGATTGATAATATAAAATTCTAGCATTCTTTGTAAATTTAAGATATTCTTACAGAGAGAGCATCACAGCTAATTAATATATCATATCAGCATATACAGTTGTAAGACTACATTCTATTATACAACTTGGAATTTTAAAAAATGGTAGTTTTCAGCATTTTGTTTCCATAGTAAATAAAATTTAACCTATGCAAGTATAGAATCTACTTGGTTTATAAGGTTCTGTATGAGCCTAAATGTCACAGCTCAGTCTTTCAAAATTTATTTACTTTATTTGAGAAAGAGAGAGAGAGAGAAAGAGAGAGCATGAGTGGGGAGAAGGACAGAGGAAGAGAATCCCCAAGCTGACTTCCCACTGAGCACAGAGCCCAAGTCTCACAACCCATGAGATTATGACCTGAACCAAAACGAGGAGTCCAATGCCCAACTGACTGAGTTACCCAGGCGCCCCACTCAGCTCAGTCTTTATATAAATATATTGCCCCATCTTTCACAGATGAAAATCGGAGGGTGAAATAAGCCTAGTGCTGTCAGAACAAGCAATTCAACTGTGTGTGGGGGGGTGCGTGTGCACGTGCAGTTATCTGATTATTCCCTGTTGTAATGCAGCACTCCTTCTTTTCTTAATATATTTACCATCATACTACTAGAGAAAATAAGACCTATAATACAGGAGTTTAAGAATGCAACCATTAAGTTCTGTAAGAATACTGTTTCCAAAATATTTTGTTTCCTTCAGATGAAGTTGGGCTAAGAAATGACACAAAATTACAAATTTTAGTGTCTTGGTTTAAATATGAACACACTTCATAAAATCAATATGAAAAATCTTTCAATGTAGTGAATATCACACATCTCATTTTTAGCTTTGCTGATAATTTGGAACTGTTGTACAACAAGAAAAAATACTGTAATTTTAGTTACTCATAGGGGTTATAGTTATAATTTTTCAGTAATATCCTGGATAACTTTGATCAAATGACCTACCCCATCTTAGCTCATTATCTTTTTTTCTATAAAGGGAATGTTATCTCACAAGTGTCCTGAGATGATTAAATTATGCAACAAATGTGAAATGTATTGTAAAATGCAAAACGTTAAATACATTTTTGATTTGTTAAATTTTTATATAAATTTGTTAAACTTTTTATATAAATATTATGATTTGAATTTTAAAAGAACTAGGAATTTAAGAGGAAACAATATCTAAAACGGCCACTAGGTATTAGAAGTTTTATGGTCATCTAGCATTACATATTAATGAAAGATATTTTGTTAGAATTTCCTGGAACATACCAGACATCATTCTACGTCAGGGCCTTTGCACTGGCAGTTTCTTATGTCTGAAGGGCCCTCTTCCTTATCCACATGGCTTTCTCCTCATCTCCTTGTCTTTGACTAAATGTTTCTTCCTCAATGAGTCTTTGCTGATCACTCTTTAAAACTGTAGTCTTCCTCCCCACCCTCCTACTTCTGATTCCTTCACTTTCTTGTCTTTCTTCTTATATTTGTTAGCATTTGTGATCATCTGGCATACTATATAGTATTACTTGTTTATCTTCTGTATGTACCTCCATGGAACATAAGCTCAAAAAGAATTTTTTATTGCTGTTTTACACTACTCTGTCAAGACAATTTTCTGGAGTATATTAGGCATCCTATCTATCTATCTATTTATCTATCTATCCATCTATCATTATTTATTTATTGAATGAATATATGTGTATTTCTTACCCTAAACTAACCATACACCAAGTTGTACATAGATCAGCATGTACCTTTTTGATGTGTTACATCATTTTCATGGTTAATATATCTGAATGCGTACTTGCACCAAACAACACAATTGCATTTTCCTTGCCATAATTATTCTACTGGAAATTATAAGAATAATAATGATGATACATAAAGCACTTTACATATGCCAGACACTTTTGAAACACTCTACTTAACAATAACTCATTTATTTCTTGCAACAATCCTTTGAGATAGCTATTACTATATTTATTATCTTCATTTTATTGAATGCTAAAAATAAGGTATAGATGACCCATGGTCAAACTGCATAGTTGATTTTTTCTTTGAATGAAATTTTGTCTGCTTTTGGTGAAATCTGTCATTGGCATAATGTTGCAGTTTTGCAACATCTAACAAAAACACATTTTTACCAAATCGTTATTAACTGTAAACACTCCTCAATGCTTTCTTGTGTTTCATAACTTATTTGGAACTTTTGTATATAATACTGCCACTGATTAGAATAATTTTGCCATTTAGATTACTAAACAAAACATTATCTTATGCTTGAAAATATTTGTATTATAGCTATGAAAATGACTTTCAGATAAATTTTGAACAAAAAGTTACGCTAAACAAGCAAGAATAGGAAAATTAGTCTGCATTCATTCTAAAGAAATAACACAAATTTCTATTAAGTATTTTCAGCTAGATTGCAAATGCTTCTTATGAGAAAATTAATCTTATTCAGAGCATACATTAAAAAATGTAAGCAGAAGACTTCAAATACATGGAGAGTTATTGATGTGCTGTATGCTTCATAAAGTTTATTCCTCATATCTGTTCTGCTATTAATATAAAAGAATTATATATTAAAAATACAGAGAGGGTTTTTAGATCATTTAAAATCCATTAAAAGCTAAGATATTCTTGTAATTAATTTTCTGCTGAGATGAGAATTCAGAACCTTGAAATAACTTGCAGATGGGCATTGTCATAGTGAAGAGAACCTTTGTCATCTTCCAAGAATCATTTTACTCCCTAGTAAAAATTCAAGGTACATTTATGTCTCACAATCAGGGTTGGTGGGCTGCTTCTTGGAAGGAAGATTGGGTGTCTTTCAATGCAATTTAATTTTAATATTTATTGAACTTAAAATGTCTTTCCTATTAACTTAGTCTTTTTAAATGGAAATACCCCTTGGAAAGAAGGTATTTGTCAACTTAATGTTTTATACTTTGGTTCTTTTCTTGATTCTTCTTTTTTTTTTTTTTAAGATTTTATTTATTTACTTGACACAGAGAGAGAGAGCCAGAGAGAGGGAACACAAGCAGGGGGAGTGGGAGAGGAAGAAGCAGGCTCCCAGTGGAGGAGCCTGATGTGGGGCTTGATCCCATAATGCCGGGATCACGCCCTGAGCCAAAGGCAGACGCTTAACGACTGAGCCACCCAGGCGCCCCTCTTTTCTTGATTGTTGAAATAGTGACATGGAGCAAGGCAATTTATTTTGTGGTAATAATAATTGGGAAAAAGTGTTATCATGGCACATCGTGATGAACATTGTCACTAGCATAAGTTTGTCACTGGGACAATTTGTTATTTATTTTTGTGAAACAAATTACCCCCAAAATTACAGGTATAAACAATACACATTTATCACCTCATTGCTTCTGTGAACCATGAATTTGTGAGCAGTTTAGCTGCAGTCTTCACAAGGCTAGATTGGTTCCACTTTCAAACTTAGTCACCTGACTATTGGCAGGATTTAGCTCCTCCCATGTTTTCGAACTGAGATGTCGGTCCCTCATAAGTATTGTCTGGAAACTTCCCTCAGTTCCTTGCCACATGGACCTCTCTATAGAGTAATTTACAACAAGTCTCCTTGCTTCATCAGGGCATGCAAGAGGGTAAGAGAGATTGCCATCAGAAAGAGAAGGCTAGCAAGTGGAAGTCACAGAGCTTTGTAAGTGATTATGGAAGTGACATCATGTCGCACTTGGCATATTGTAGTCACTAGGTCCAGTACACCCTAATAAGGCTAATAATACCAGCAGGATGGTTTTTTAGCTTATAAGATGAACGATGTATTCATTTAAAAGCATATGGCAGAACTTCGGTTTTTACGGTAAATCACAGAGTATCAGTCTGATTGCCTATGATGAACTGGAATGTTTCCTCTGCCATTGAAATATTTTCTCACATCCAAAACGAAACAAAACAAAACAAAACAAAACCCACATTTTATGGTATTACCCCTTCTCTCTATAGAGAGCTTTCTTGACAGAGCATTCTGCACTCAAGAGGTCAGTTTTCTCACTACCAAGTCACCCCCAAACACCAGTACAGATAGACCCCTCCCCACCATTCCACCAAATCGCTCTATTGTTTTCCATGTCAATAAATCCAAACGACATTGTTCAGCCTTTATTAGTTGACCTGGTATCATCATTTTACACGATTGATCCTCTCTGTCTTGGAACAGGACTTTCTTAAACTACACAGCACATTCAACACTGTGTAGCCTATAAAGTCACAATATGGTCATAAGGGGTTCACTGAGACAGAAGCATCTCTGTTTTCTTTTGTATTACTCTGAGACCCTAAGTACTGTTGCTACAGAAAGATGGGTCTTTGCGCCAGGAGGAGCCTCTTTTCCTCAAAGCCAAATAAATAGTGATGAAAGCTCTTCAGAGAAGAAAGAGGCTGTGGGGGCAGAGAGATCCATCTGGCTCCAAAGCTGCATTCCTGGAAACAGAATTATCACACATGGTTCCATTCTGCCATTTTCTCTTTACCCCAAGGGAGCCGAATGACGAAGAGTAGAACATCTGAGGAACAATTTCTTAATGAGGAGTGAAAAGAATTAATTACTAAGAACCATATATAAAGGTATCTACCATAGACTTACATATTTTCTGTCCCAATATATGGTTTGCGAGAATTCCTCCAGACATAATAAATGTATTGTTTTTGATAAAAGTAACACATATTGACAGAAATGACTTTATTACCAAATGTTGATTTTAGTATTACTGCCAACCAAGCACACTAGTTATAAAATTACATGTATTCTACTAACTGCTATTTTGGGACCACGATATTTGAAACAGGTGATTACTAAATGTGTTGCGATTTTTCTAGCATATTGCTTATTCAATATTTGATGAGTGTTACTAGCAACTATTTGGAACAGAAACACCGAAGACAGGTATGAGATATTTGGCCAAGATTTTGTGATTATACGTGAAATATTTTGACAAGAGCTATAGGGAGAAAACTTTAGCGACAAAAAACAAAACAAAACAAAACAAAACAAAAAAACCCACAGGATTTTCTAGCAGGAAGTTAATGTGACAAATCAAGCCGACTTATTTCTTTAAACAACTAGATAATCTGAATATATTTCGAGTCCTGGTGAGCATCTTGATCTCTGTTAATACCAAAGACATCACTTTGGGTACCAAAATAGTAATTTCAAAATAATATAGAAGTGGCTTTTGAATTACTTTAAATGAAAACATTTTTATACACACAACATTATTAGTACTTTCTGATAACATAAACATTATCCCTTGTATCATTCTTTGGTTTTTACTATTCTTTTAACATAGGCCTTTTTATTTCTATTATACCAAGGGCCTAGGACTTGGAGATTTTGACATTTGTTTTCTAATTCTCTGGTCTTTAGTTTCCTGGTCTCTAAATGTGGGTATGGGACTCAGTGCTGTATAACATCTCATGTGGATGTATCCATTCTATGAGTTGATGAGCATCAGCTCCTTCAGAAAAAGATTTGCACCATTCTTTTGCTTATTTCTAATGACACTTAGTGTGTGGTAGGTGGTTCATAAATATTTGGAGAAAGATGATTAAATTAATGCATGTTAATATTTTATATTAACATTATTTGATATTTATTGAATCCCATTGTATGTTAGGTAGGATCCTGGAAGAGAAAAAAGACATTAGGTAAAAACTAAATTAATCTGAAAAAACTGGATACTTTAGTTAATAATAATGCATGTCTTTGTTCATGTACCATACTTTGTAAAATGTTAACAATAGGGGAGGGGTATATGGAAACCCTCTATAATGGCTTCTGAATTTTTCTATAAATCAAAAACTGTTTAAAAATGGAAGTTTATTGAAAAGCAAACAATTTTTTTATTTTATTCATTTGGGTATGAAGATTGTCCTTTTCTTAACCTTTATTTTCCAAATAATCCTTAAATTATCAGTTAATTTGTCCTGAGAACTTGTTAGGAAATATTTAAGCAATAGAAAATTAACTACATTTTTGTTCTATACTAAGCATATCTGGGAGGTATGAGTTTATCCTTTAAAACTTCAGGCTATTTTCCCGCAGATCAAAAACAAAAGTTGAAAAACAAACCCTGTTCTTATCTATCTCTCCATATCAGCACATTTATTTTTTACTTCAACTTACAAATATGTCAAGATTCTAAAATATCAAATGATAAGAAATGCAAACCAGCAATCAAGAGAAATTCTTACACTCTGCAAAACAAACGTGTCACGTTATACCACTGCCTTAAGAATTCCAGGTCAAAATAGGGTGTCTTTCATTGTTAAGTGCTGTCAAATAAGATAAGATAAAAATTATGCCAAAAATTATGAAAATATACCTCATATACAAGCAAGATTAACTTCTCCAGATGACCTCAACTTTTCTACAGAAAATAAGCACTGGTTTACACTACTTACACAAATTTTTCTAAATCCTAGTCATACCATACATTGAATTATCTACTCTAAATTATTTCATCTCATTTAGAGTTAACATTATTTAGAGCTAATATTATGTTTTCCTTTAATAGTTATGCATTTAAAACATATCTACGTATGTATTATTTATATATATCTGTATATCTCGACATATTATCATTTACAATGTTCTTTATTCTTTTCTGTGAGTTTATAAATTAAATTTATCCCACCTTGGGTCATTTCCCTTCAGCTTGAGAAAAGAGTTCCCATGTATTTTTTACAGTATATTTCTAAGTAATTTGTTAATATTCTTTGCAAAAAGGATGCACTGCTATTATCCCTATTTTATGTATTGTGCAAAGAAGAGATATAAAGAGGGCACAGACACAGTGAAATAGCAAAGATCAATAGTAGATGTGTCCTAGGTAGGGAGCAGTTATACAATCTAAGAACGTATCAGGTCAGATGATGAGAAGGAATATCTCCTGCTGAAGAAATTAGGTCATAGAATATGTCAAGTGTTCAGGCAAATGGCAATAACATAAGGCAATGTTATCAGAAACTGAGTACAAAGTAAGGGCCAGGTTGTTTGATCATGGCTATTGTCCAGCCGGTAGAACTAAAAGACCAGATGAAAATAGAAATTCAATAATTCTGAAAAAAAAAACAAACACATAGTTTTGAACAATAGCTTTGAATCCACAAATCGTGGCCAGAGTTCAACATTTGGAGGTTAAGTGGCCTAAGTGTGAAAAATGAAGGAGTGTAAAGGCAGTTAGAGAGATGATTTATTTCTTGAAATAAACCATTTTATGGAAAAGATAAATTTAGATAGATATAAAATCAATTTCAAGTACTTAAATATAAATCCTGATACTTTGCCTGGAAGCGGAAAGAAGTTAAATGATCATACTTAGTTAAAAATTAAATCTGTTTATCAGTGTAAGTTATAATCCTTTTATCAATGAAGAAAAATCAGAGCATGTAATATATATGCTTAGATGTAAGATGACAAAACACCCGTAATCAAAGACATGATTAAATAGAATAAATGGTTAAAACACCTTGTTAAGTAAAATGAAAACAAAAAGTAAATAAATCTGTAATGCAGTGTGAATCTTGTTTGTGGGTTATTAAACAATCTAATTTTAAAAAAATTAAAGTCATTAAACCCTGAATACAATGAAAATAATTGAATAAACTTGCTCCTAAACCTCAGATGAAATTAGTCAATTTCAAAAGTCATGGGAGGATGTAGTAAGTACTAGTGTCTAGAGTCCCAATAAGGGGCATGCATTTTTGTGAAATGATTACTATGTAAATAGATGCTTTGTTAAATTGAGCTATTTTAAATTATGCTACATATTTAATCATATTTATAAATACATAAACATAGGGCAGTAAGGCATACATTTTTTCAAAGAACTGAATACATCAAAAGTATATTAAAATATATACAAATATGGGATATGACTACATTTAACCATAAATGTGTTTCTAGTATGCATGCCATATATATACATATACATATTATATATACACATATACATACATATATATATGTATATATATGTATGTTGTTTTAGGTTCTTCAGTGTAAACTATGCTCTGTATATTATTGCACCAACTTCTCTAAGATGGGATTTTTAAGTCTGAAATAATCGTTCTGATATCTGCTGTAAGGCATTGACTTTCGTGTAATGCTTGTAAATTATGTTGGTATTGTAATTATTCTTTCATGCTCTAGTTTACAATACTTTAAAAGTCCTGTGCACATAATAGGTCAATAAATATATGTTGCATGAATGAATGAATGAATGAATGAATGGCTTTATGAGGTACTAAAGATGCTTTCTCTACCTACAATACGCTTTCCCCTAATCACTGCTAATTAAATCCTTGTGCATTTTTTTAAGGCCTATTTTAACTGGTAATTTTTCTGTGAAAACTTTTCTCCTCTTTCATACACTGCTTCACTTTCTTTAAGCTCCGTAACACTGTAGCTTTCTAACATCACTCGTATATCTCTGCTTCATATTCTTCAGTCCAATATATCCTGGCCACTCACCTTTAAAGAACCTGTCTTACTCAGGTAAATGCATTCTAGGAACATTAAAAAAAGTAACACCCCCAAAATATCCATGTATAAACATCAGCTGTCAGCACTGCTCTCAATTCTTGCACCTCCTTTTTAGCTATATTCTTTCTTATCTCCCTACTTCCATTCCTGTTGCAATGCAAAGTACCATCTTTGTATTGATCATCCTACATCTTTCTTCTTGCTTGGCTATGACAACCTCAATTTACTTCATGGTACAAATTTCGTGACCTGTTCCTTAATCTCACGTCCCTCAGCAATGGGTCAGATGCACTTCTCAACACCCACTCTCATTCTGACTCCTTCAACTCTTTGGATATAATAAATGGATACTCTCTCCATCTTTTCTTGTTTGTGTTCCTGTCTCAGATTGTAAACTGTTTCTATTCTTCAGTTCTGCCACATAAACTTGGGTATCTCCAATTTCTATATTTCGATTTCCTCCTCAGCAAAATAGTGAATAAACAACATAACACTGATAAGAGGACCTATATCCATTTTGAGTAGTATCTGGCACACATGAAATGCTCTGTAGAAGGTTGCCATTATTAATATTTTAAACCCATGTACATATTCATTCTACCTTATAGAAAGCTTCTATTCATGTCACATTCCAAAGAAATGCACTTAATTTTCAGAAGAGTTCTTTCATAACCAGATATGTGCTTGTTACCTCTGCCAACCTATATCCATCACATAGCAGTATTTCTAAAAAGATACGTTTATATTCCATGCTTGCAGTTTAATTTTCCCTGTTCCATCTTTAAGTCAACTCCAAGTAAGATTTCTTTTTTTTTTTTTTTTTTTAAAGATTTTATTTATTTATTTGACAGAGATAGAGACAGCCAGCGAGAGAAGGAACACAAGCAGGGGGAGTGGGAGAGGAAGAAGCAGGCTCCCAGCAGAAGAGCCTGATGTGGGGCTCGATCCCATAACGCCAGGATCACGCCCTGAGCCGAAGGCAGACGCTTAATGGCTGTGCCACCCAGGCGCCCCCCAAGTAAGATTTCTTTCACATAGTTTTACCGAAACAGGTTGTAGGTGGCCATCTTCATGCTTAGGTTAATAGTGAATGGCTTGTGTTCATTTTTTAATAGACTGGTTTTGAGAGTAGATTTAGGTTCACTGTGACATAGGTCAGAAGGTGCAGAGATTTTCTATGTACCTTCTCCTCCCATGGATGCATAGCCTCCCCATTATCAACATCCCCCACCAGAGTGGGCCATCTGTTAAAACTGATGAGCCTGCACTGCTACATCCTTATCACCAAAAGTGCATAGTTTATATTTCTGTTCACTCTTGGTGTTGTTCCGTCCAGGGGATTGGACAAATGTATAATGACATGTATCAACCATTATAGTATCATACAGAGTAGTTTCATTGCCCTAAAATCTCTCTTCATTTTTGTAAACGCTTCAGTAACATTTGAAAGGATTACCATCCCCATCCTTCCCTCCAGAAACATTCTTTTCTTTGTCTTCTGGGATACTGTATTTTGTTTTCTTATCTCACTGTCCCATCTCAGTCTTCTTTGCTGGCATTCAGTTCCCCAATAGTCACCAAAATTCTACCCCCATATTCTTTTCATTGTATTCATCAATGAATATCTTCAAATTACCATATCCAAAAAGTACCACTTATTTCTATTAAAAATCTTCCATCAAAATGCTGTCTACTAATGTCTTCTCCAACTCAAATGATTCTCAATTGTAATCACTATCTATCCACCTGGCATCATCTTTGATTCCTCTATATCTTCTCTAGCTTCAGAATATATCCCTAATCTGACTGGTTCTCATGGCTAATATTCAACATGTTCTGGCTCCAGCCTAAGATCTAAATTCTCTCTCTTTAAATTAACTCTAGTATTGTGTATTTATGTATGTGTGTGCGTGTGTGTGTGTGTGCGTGTGTATAGCAGCAGCCCTGACTTTTTGTTTGTTCCTTGAATACTTCAAACATTCTTTTTATCTTCTCTGATAATTCATACCTGATAGATTCTTTCTTCTAGGAATGCTCTATCTCCAAAATTAAATAGTTTATACTCAGATCTCAAATCAACTGTCTTCTCAGACAACATGCTTTCAGAAAACCTAATGAATATAGCTCTACAGCCATTGTCATCCATATTACATATGTTATCCTCCTCCTAACAATTGTCAAGGCCAGAATATTATGTTATTTTCTTTTCCCCCCAAATATTTGTTATTTATCTGACCTACGTGGAATATAAGATCATTGAGATGTAAGATCATCTGTTTTCTCTACCTTTTAATTCATTGTGCCAGGAATAGTGTCTGACACATAACAGGGGTTTAATAAATGTTGGCTGACTGACAAAAAAGAGTGAGCAATGAATTTGAGTGAGTTATTGGTGGAAATGTTTGAAATTGAGTAACTTCCTTCTTGAAACCAATATTTCTAAATCAAGTATTTATTTTAAAAACATTGAGCAATAACATTTTATTACCTTAGAGAATAGTGAGGAAAGCATGTGTCTAAATGAAGTTGGACTTCTTAAGTATCTGTACCCAGTCCTCGGCAAAACAGGCACTGAATAAATGTTAGGCTTGTTTTCTTCCTCAGATGCTTTCTACTTCCCCGCATATTCCCCTGTAAGCTGGACTGCTTCTCTTTTTACTTCTCACTAGACTTCATATTATTAAACAGTTCATTTTTCCTATCTTCAAATTTTCTCTCTTCTTTGATCCTTCTGTTTACAAACATTGTTGGAAGTCTCTCATGCTAAAAACAGAATAATAACCTGCCTTCTGCTTAAGTTTCCCTCCATTCTTCTTCCTGCTCTTCTTCACTAAACTTCCAAAAGAAGAAACAATACTATTCCCATTTTTGTCATTCATAATCAGTCCTCAATGAATTGAAATCCCTCTAATATTACCTGCCTACTTAAATCCCAGTCACTTCATTCACAAATCTATTTTTTTCTCTGTGCCTCCTACTTGTAACTCTGCAATATTTAGCACCATTGATTCCTCTCTTGCCATATATATCCTGTTCCCCCAACTGAGGTTTTAAAATTCTATCTTCTCTTGGTTTCCTTCTACATCCATTTTCTTACTACCTGTTTTTTCTCCAAATCAGCAAATTTTATAGCTAATCTTTGCTTTGCCTGTACATTGTGGGGACCCCCAGATATATTTATTCTCTGTTCTCTTCTTTTTTTAGTTCATATACTTTCATGGATGAAACTAACATCTGTACACGTAAACTCTCGGTCTTAAATCTTTGTTTCCTATCTCACTAAGATACTGCATATGCAAACTACCAAATCCCAAAAGGATATCTCTTCTTGGATGGATAAGGATCAGATTAAACATTCAAAATTCCATACTTTTCTTTGGTTCCATTTTATTTTTATATCTATTACTTTTCTTTTGAAATCTTCTAAAAATGACTTCAATATTTACTTTCTTAGGAAAAATAGCTATATTCAATTTTTTGGGCAATATCTAATTGTAAATCATATGTGATTTAAGCACTAATCATACCCACGACTGAGAAGGCTGTAAGGAATTTGCAGATACTGAGGACTTTATTTCAACCTCAATTAGTTTCCAAAATCATGGTTTGCCATAAGCCACTAGGGAGTGAATTTCCTGAAGTGGAACATGCCTAATTATTTCTCTTATATCCTTGGTATCCATTAAATTTTGCCACAATGAGTTCTATGAATTCTACGCAATTTAAGCATTTTAGATAATATCAAGATTAGAGTCCTCTAATGATTAGGACCAGGAAAAATGAGACATGACTTAGTGTTACACTAAAATAATATCTCAAGTTGATAAAATGTTAGTTTTTTAATGTGTTTTCATGATAATATACTTCAGGTCTGAATTGTTAATGAAATCAAGATCTCAAAGTATTCTCTTGTATTGTGAATTATGATCAGAAACCTACCTGATTTTAAATTGCTGCCTTTAACATATAATATGTACAAGGTTTTTTTTTTGTTTGTTTGTTTTTTTGTTTCTATCTGTAGCATAGGTTACTGTTTATTAGACACAAAACTTATAATGGATCAATTTATAATAGATGAATGTAGAGGGAAAAAAAAGGAACCCTGTGTAACTATTGCTACACACTTTCACCTTTTCTGCTGTTCTATAATGTACCTGATCTTTTCCTGCAGAGATGAATTACATTTAGTTTTGATTACAGTAAAAATTTCACTGGGCTCATGTTAAAAATCAGTTACACACCAGGGAAAAGAAAAGAGTTTTTTGGAAGTAGATTTCACTTCTTCACATGACTGACATGGTAATGAGACTTTACAGTGGTAACATTTCGGGCTATTTTGTTTTGCAAGTTCAATAAGCTTTGATCTCCCTGCCGTTCTTTAGGACCTTTATTACACAAATAATGTTGAGACTAAAAAGACAGTTACTTATCCAAAAGTAAATGGAAAAGTTTGTCTTGTAAGTTGAGCATTAAAGATATGCTTCAAAATATTCATGTGCAGGAATCAGTCTATCAATAATTGACAGACAACTACCTCAAGGCAGAGACATGCTTCCTTCAAAAATGTATGTGATTATTTATTCATTTACCACTTTTTATTATTAACTGGGGATGCTCATTGATTTTACCCCTAGGTATATATACAGAAAGAAACAGCTTTAATCACTTCTCTACCTGATTGATCCTTTCATGTCATTCAGATAAAAGACTGAATAAATAGGACGACTTAATGCTTTGATTCATAGGTCAAGGCTCACACTGTTGTGTCTCTGGAAAGAAATTTCAGAGCCATGAAGTCATCAGGAGAAACAACTTGGCCTCCCTCTAGATACATTTAAAGTTTTTTGGGTTTTACTTTTTTTAGCAGTAAAAAATATCCTTGATACTATTAGACAAACTTCAATTAGAGATGATTAGGTTTTTAATTAGGTATTTTTGGGGGTGTAGCAAATCAGGAGAAGGTGGTACTACTAAATAATAATAATAATAATAATAATAATAAATACAGTGAAACTATTACCACTATTTATTGAAGATTTACTATGTGCTAAATACTGCTTTAAGTTTTCTTTCAAGCTTAAATAGTTTAATCCTCACAGATACCTTCTGAAGCACTATTGTCATCTTACAAATGGGGAAAATGACTCACAGAAAAGCCATTGAACTTTCCCAAAGTTACTCCATCAATAACTGAAAAAGCTGGGTTATGTAGTCAGATAGGCTGCTTCCAGAGTTTACAATAATCAATAGCAACTTCTAGTTTTAAATATTCACAAGGTGTGCCAGCGGACTCTGCATGTGCTGGTGTGGAACCTAGACCCAGTGGCTAAAACTCAGTCTAGTTATGTTCTATCATTGATTGTTGGGTTGGATTCAATCGCAGACTTTAGCTCCACCTTTTAGATCCAGTAGAGAAATATTTTGACATTTTAACTCAAAGGTCATTTGCATTATATTTTGTTTTTCTTCAGCTTTACTAGATAGAGAATATCAGATCATTTTATCAAGGATTATTCAAGCAACTAATGCCTCAGTCATATCCATATTGTAATATAAACTTCATAAATTATTTTAAGAAAAATAATGATATTTACATTTAGCTATAAATTCAACAATTTTTCCTCATTATGCTAGTGAAGACTCACAAGAGCACAGAAGTGTTAAAACAAAATTGAAAGCATATTTTAATTTTCAAATATATAGAGGATATATCCTCTATATATTTGAAAACTTCAGTTTCATTGGATATAAAATTCAAATTAGATCTTCACTTTCAAATGTGGATGGGTTAAATGTATTCCTGATTTAGAAACAAGAAACTTAATGATATCATTTAAAAGTAACATATTTATTATACTTTAAATTATAATGTATATGTGAGTTTTAGGATAAAGATAAGAAAAGACCAACATAGCCAAAGTGATGTTAAAAAGAAAAGCATAGTGGAAGGAATCACAATCCCAGACTTCAAGCTGTATTACAAAGCTGTAATCACCGAGACAGTATGATATAGGCACAAAAGCAGACACACAGACCAATAGAACAGAATAAAGAACACAGAAATGGACCCACAACTATATGGTCAACTAATATTCAATAAAGCAGGAAAGAATACCCAATGGAAAAAAGTCTCTTTAATAAATGGTGTTGGGAAAACTGGACAGCAACATGGAAAAGAATGAAGCTGGACCTTTCTTATACCATATGGAAAAATAAATTCAAAATGGGTGAAAGACCTAAATGCAAGACAGGAAACCATAAAATCCTAGAAGAAAACACAGACATCAACCTCTGTGATCTTGACCACAGCAGCTTCTTACTAGACACATCTCTGGAGGCAATGGAAACAAAGGCAAAATGAACTATTGTGACTTCATCAAGATAAAAAGCTTCTTTATGGTGAAGGAAGCAATCAACACAACTAAAAGGTAACTGAAGGAATGGGAGAAAATATTTGCAAATGATATATTGAATAAAAGGCTAATATCCTGAATGTACAAAAAACTAATCAAAATCAACACCCAAAAAATAAATAATCCAGTTAAGAAATTGGCAAGAAGGCATGAACAGACATTTCTCCGAAGACATACAAATGACTAACAGACACATGAAAAAATGCTTAACATCACTCATCATCAGGGAAATACAGATCAAAACCCCAATGAGATACCACCTCACACCTGTCAGAATGGCTAAAATTAGCAACTCAGAAAACAACAGATGCTGGCAAAGATGAAAAGAAAGGGGTACCCTCTTGCACTGTTAGGAATTCAAACTGGTGCAACCACTATGGAAAACAATATGGAGTTTCCTCAAAAAGTTAAAAATGGAGCTACTCTACGACCCAGCAATTGCACCACTAGGTATTCATCCAAAGGATACAAAACAGCTGATTTGAAGGGGCACATGCATCCCAATGTTTATAGCAGCACTATCAATAATAGCCAAATTATAGAAAGAGTCCAGATGTCCATCGACTGATAAATGCATAAAGACGATATAGTATATATATTTATATAAGTATACTTATATGTATGTATATAACTGTATATATATCTTCTTTATGCATTCATCAATGAATATATATAGAGAATAGAATATTATTCAGCCATCAAAAAGAATGAAATTTTGCATTTGCAACAACATGGATGGAACTAGAGCGTATTATGCTAAACAAAATAAGTCAGAGAAAGACAAATATCATATGATTTCACTCATATGTAAATGTAAGAAACAAAACAGATAAACATAGAGGGAGGGAAGGAAAAATAAGATAAAACAGAGAGGGAGGCAAACCATTAGAGACTCTATAGTTAAGAGAACAAACTGAGGGTTGCTGGAGGGGAGATGGGTGGAAGGATGGACCAAATGGGTGATGGATATTGAGGAGAGCACTTGTGGGAATGAGCACTGGGTGTTACATGTAGCTGATGAATCACTAAATTCTACTCCTGAAACCAAAACTATGCTATTTGTTAACTAACTTGAATTGAAATAAAATTTAAAAAAATAAATAGATAAATTCAATGGAATCCCTATCAAAATTCTACTGACATTTTTTACAGAAATAGAAAAGGCAATCTTATAATTTTTATGGGGCCATAAAGGACCTCAAATAGCCAAAGCAATGCTGAGGAAACATCAACAACACAAAGCTGGAGGCATCACAGGTCCTGATTTCAAACTATATTACAAAGCTGTAGTAATCAAAACAGCACGGTACTTGCTTAAACATTGACACATAGACAAAAGGAATAGAAAAGAGGGTCCGGAAGTAAAATCCTATCTATATAGTCAATTTATACTTGAAAAGGGAACGAGGAATATCAATGGAGAAATAATACTCTTTTTAATAAATGACAGTAGGAAAAGTAGGTAACCGCATGCGGAAAAAGGAAATTGCCTTCTAACTTACATCACTCTTGAAAATTAACTCAAAATGGATAAAAGACTTAAAAAATGGATAAAAGACTCAAACATAAGACCTGATACCATAAGACTCATAGAAGACAGGAGAATGCTCTTTACATTGGTCTTGGCAGTGATATTTTGAATACGACAGCAAAAGCACAATCAAAAAAGCAAGAATCAACAAGTGAGATTACTTCAAACTAAAATATTTCTTTATAGCAAAAGAAACAATCAACAAAATGAAAAGGGAACCTACAGAATGGAAGAAAGTATTTGCAAACCACATATCAGGTAAGGGGTTAATAACCACAGTACATAAAGCACCCGTACAATTCCATAATGAAAAACAGTGAAAAAATGGGCAGAGGAACTGAATAGACATTTTTCCAAAGAAGATATCCAAATGACCAACAGATACATGAATGAATGCTCAACGTCACTAATAACCAGGGAAATGCAAATCAAAACCATATGATATCATTACCTCACACATATTAGAATAGCTCTCATCAAAACAAGAGATAAGTGACCATGAGGTTTGGAGAAAAGGGAATCTTTGTACACTGCTGGTGGGAGTGTAAATTGGTTTAGCCACTATGAAAACACTATGAAGTTTCCTCAAAAAAATTAAATATAAAAATATCATATGATCAATCCAGCAATCTTGCTTCTGGGTATATATTCACAAGAAATGAAGACAGTATTTTGAAAAAATAGCTGCATTCCCATGTTTATTGCAGCATTATTCACAATAGTCAACATATGGCAACAACCTGTTTCCATTAATAGATGAATGGATAAAGAAGAGGTATAAATAAATACAAATACAAATACATATATACAAATATATACACTTGTGTGTATATATATACACAAATAAAGAATTTATGGACAGATAGATAGTATTCAGCCCTGAGAAAGAAGGAGATCCTGCCATTTGAGATAACATGGATGGAACTTGAGAGCATTATACTAAGTGAAATAAGTCGAACAGAGAAAGACAAGTACTACATGATTTCACTTACATGAGGAATCTTAAAATACTGAACTCATAGAAACAGAGTAGAAGGGTGGCTACCAGGGGCTGGGGTGTAGGGAAATTGACGAAATTTTGGTGAAAGAATATAAATTTGCAGTTAGGAAATGAATAAGTTCCAGAGAACTAATACACAGCATTGTGACTATAGTCAACAATACTGTATTATATAATTCAAGGTTGCTAAATGACTAGATATTAACTGTTCTTACCACAAAAAGGAAATGATAATAATGTGATGCAATGGTGATATTAGCTGACACTATGGTGATTAACATATTGCAGTATATAAATGTATCAACGTGCTATGCACCTAAAACTTACGCCATATTATATGTCAATTATATTCTAATAAAAGATATGTAGTTGATATATTAGTCTACCCAAATATAATACATATACGTGTGTGCAAACATTTGAAAATCAGAAGAAAACACAAACATTATTTCATTACTATTAATTTAAGTTTGACTTTTGTTATTGGATTTTAAATTTCTTTTCAACGTGGAGGCTAGAGATTTAGGTAATTGCATGATTATTTTAGCAATCACTAACAGACTTTATGTTAACAAGTAACTTCTAAAATTTCTAGATTAGTTAGAAGGATAAACTTTACAGTAATTCCAATTCTCTCTGATGTAACAGTACACAAGAAATATTAACAACCCATAAATTTGACCTCTTACCTTGGTATGCTACCATACTTTTTAACTACGTGTCCTCTCTATGTCTCTCTCTTCCACTGTTCCCCACTTTATTTCAATAAATACCTGATATTAGGTATCCTAAATTTGCAATGAGATAGTTACATTAAAGATGTCCTAACTGATGTTTATATCTCTTATTCTCACTTTGATTGTAAACTGAATATAAATATGTACAAATAGACATGTATATATTAGGCTGTATTGTAAAATATCCAGGCTTAGATAACTAAATGAATGAATAAATAATAATCCCTATTTTTTTTCTATTTTTTACAAAACATACTTGCTTGCACAGTCTTGGGCATAATAAGTACACTATAAAAAGCATACTATCATCAATATGCTACCAAAATATAATGTCTAGATATTGGATGATGTGATTTTCCCTAAGTGTAGTTGTTTGTATATATTTGTTTGCTTGTTTTTAAAAAAAAAAAAACAGGGGCCTTTACACATCAGGCATTTTGCTAACTATTTTATCAAAAATGGAATCCATATTAATCACTTCTGACACTCAACTTCAGTTTCTGTAAGCTACCCACTGAGCAATTCACAAAAATGAACACTGAATCCGTGTTGACATGACAGGATCACAGACAGAAGATGATAGAATATATCGGATACACAAGAGCATAGAGTGCTATATCCTTGTAAATTAAAACAAACAAACACTGAAAACAAGGGTAATTCTAGCATGGCTTTCATATCCAAAACCTAGTTTTTGCCTTATCTCTTTCTGTGACCTTAAGCATAACTCACAAATTCCATGTCAGTCTTCTCCAGAAGCGAGCTCAGTGTTTGTTGTTGTTGTTGTTCATGACCCTGCACGTCAATGTAGGAAAGTCCTACTAACCTCATCCCAGATGAGTCGAATTATTCAACAACAATTTTTTTTGTTAAGACAAATTTTCTAGAGAAGTTTTAGATTGACATCTAAATTGAGGAAAAGTGTAGATATTTCTCACATACATACTCCCTGCCTTCACAACCATAGGTAGCCTTCCTCATTATCCTTATCCCTCATCAGAGTGGTATTTTGCACAAATGATGAACCTATACTGACACATCATTATCATCCGAAGTCCACGGTTTACATTACAGTTCATTCTTGGTGTTGTACATTCTATGGGTTTGAAAAAGTATATACTGGTATGTATCTATCATTCTGTTATTATACAGAATATTTTCATTGCCCTAAAAATCTGTGCTCTACCTATTCATTCCTCTGCCACCCCTAATCCCTGACAACCATTCGTCTTTTTATGATGTCCATAGTTTTGCCTTTTCCAGAATGTCACATGGTTGAAATTATACAGTATATAAACTTTTCAGATTAGCTTCTTTCACATAGGAAGATGCATTTAAGGTTCCTCCTTGACTCTTCATGGCCTGATAACTCATGCCTTTTTCTCAGTAAATAATACATCAATGTCTGGATGTACCACAGTCTATTTATACATTCGCTAACTGAAAAATAGCTTGATTTTACTTCCAAGTTATGGCAGTTATGAATACAGCTGCTATTAACATGAGCGTGCAGGTTTTTGCATGGACAAAGTTTTCAAATTCTTTGGTAAGTGCCAAGGAGCATAATTGCTGGGTCATATGGAAGGAGTACATTTAGTTTTGTAAAAACTGCCAAACTGGCTTCCAAAGTGGTGTGAGCACTTTTCATACCCACTGTCAATGATTTGGTTCTCGTTGCTTCACATCCTCACCAGCATTTGGCAGTGTAAGTGTTCCATATTTTGGCCATTCTAGTGTGTATTGTATCTCACTATTGTTTTAATTTAAATTTCCCTGTTGACATACGTGTGGAGCATCTTTCCATGTACTATTTGCCATCTATATACCTTTTTGTTGAGTTGTCTGTTGAAGAATTTGGCCCATATTTTAATCAAGTTGTTTTCTTGTTGTTGAGTTTTAAGAATTATATACTTTGGATAGCCATCTTTTACTAGATATATCTTTTGCAAACATTTTCTCCCAGTCTCTGGCAGGCCTTCTTGCTCTCTTGATGTTGTCTTTCATAGAGCAGAAGTTTTTTGTTTGTTTTGTTTTGTTTTAATGAAACCCAATTTATTATTTCTTTCATGGATTGTGCCTTTAGTGTTGTATCAAAGAGTCATTGCTATACCCATAAAGTCATCTAGAATTTCTCCTGTTATCTTCTAGTTTTATGGTTTTGCATTTTTCATTTAGGTCTATGATCCATTTTGAGTTAATTTTTGTGAACGGTATAAGGTCTGGGTCTAAATTCATTTTTCTGCATATGGATGTCTAGTTGTTCCAGTATCATTTGTTGAAGAGACTATCATTTCTCCATTCTATTGCCTTTGCTCCTTGATTAAAGATCAGTTGACTATATTTATGGGGTGGGGTTCTACCTCTGGTCTCTCTATCCTCTTTCTATTCAAATATTACATTGAAATATTTGTCTCTTCTTTTGCTAATATCACACTCTCTTGATTTCTGCAGCTTGATAGTAAATCTTGAGTGTCAGTTCACTGATTTGTTCTTCTCCTTCAATATTGTGTTGGCTATTCTGGGTCTTTTTTTCTCTCCATATAAACTCTAGAATCAGTTTTTAAATATCAAAAAATAACCTGCTAGGATTTTGATTGGGGTTGCATTAAATCTATAAATTGCATTAAGAAAAACTGGCATCTTGACAATACGGTGTCTTCCTATTAATGAACAACATGGAGTATCTCTAAGTTTATTTAGTTGTTTGATTTTGTTGATTAGCATTTTGTAGTTTTTCTCATATATGTATTGTACATATTTTGTTAGATTTATGTCTAAGTGTTTAATTTTTGTGCACTAATGTAAATGGTATTTTGCTTTTAATTTTAAATTCCATTTGTTCGATACTGGAATATAGAAAAGCGATGGGTTTCTGTATATTAACCTTGGCTCCTGCAACCTTGCTATAATTGCTTATTAGTTTCAGGGATGTTATTGTCTTTTCTTTCGGATTCTATACATAGTCTATCATGTTATCTGCAAGCAAAAAAAAGAAAAGAAAAAAGTTTTAGTTCTTTCTTCCTTTAATATGCCTTTTGTTTCTTTCCTTTGTTTTATTGCACTAGCTAGAACTTCCAGTACTATACTGAAAAGAAGTGGTGAGAGGAGGCATCTTGCCGTGCAACCGATCTTGGTGGGAAAGCTTTGACTTTGTCACTATTAATTATGATGTTAGCTGTCAATGTTTTATAAATATGTTTGTAAAAGTATTTGTAAAATATATTTGTAAAAATATTATTTATTAAGATGAGGAAGTGTGTCATCTATTCCTAGTGCACTGAGATTTCTTTAAATCATAGATGGGTGGTTATTGGATTTTATCAAGTGCTTTCTCTGCTTCTGTTGATATGATCATATGAATTTTCTTTTGTAGGTTGTTGATGTAATGGTTTACATTAATTGATATTCTAATATTGGACCAGTGCTGTACACCTGAGATAAATCTCATTTGACCATGGTATATAATTTTTTTATACCAGCATCAGAACTCATCTGAACCCTGTGCTTTCTGTTTTGGGAGGTTATTAATAATGGATTCAATTTCTTTAATAGGTGTAGACTTATTCAGATCATATATTCCTTCTTGCATGAGTTTTTTTTTCAGATTGTGTTTTTTAAACAATTTGTCCATTTTATCTAGGTTGTCAGATTTGTGGGCATAGAGTTGGTTATAGTATTTATTTATTATCCTTTTAATGTCCATAGAATCTGCAATGATATTTCTTCTTTCATTTCTGCTATCAGTAATGTGTGTACTCATTCTGTTTTTTTGTTGGTTAACTTGGTTAGAGACTTATTGATTTCATTGATCTTTTCAAAGAACCAGCTTTTAGTTTTGTTGATTCTCTCTATTGATAACCTATTCTCAATTTCATTGATTTCTGCCCTAATTCTTATTATTTTTTTTCTTCTGCTTACTTTGGATCTAATTTGTCCTACTTTTGCTGGTTTTCTGTGGTGGAAATGTTGATGATTGGTTCTAGTAGATCTTTCCTATTTTGTAATATATGCTTTCAATGCTATAAATTTCTCTCTTAGCACTACTTCTAATGGATCCACACATTTTGATAAGTTGTGTTTTCAGTTTTCTTTGGTTCAAAAGATTTTCAAATTTCTCTTGAGATTTCTTATCATTTGTTATTTAGAAGTCTGTTGTTTAATCTCCAAGAATTTTGAGATTTTGCAGCTATATTTCTTTCATTGATTTCTAATTACATAAATTACATAAATTTCCACTGAGGACTGAAAGCAGAAATTATTTTATTTCTATTATTTAAAATTTGATAAGTTGTGTTTTATGGTCTATTTTGCTGAATATAGCATATGTGAGCTTGAGAAAAATATGTCTTCTGATGTTATTAAATGAAATCACCTATAGGTGTCAATTATATCCAAATGATGGTTGGTGCTCTATTCTACTGTTGTTGGATAAGTAGTGTGTAGATGTCAATTATATTCAATTGATTGATGATGTTGTTGAGTTCAACAGTGTCCTTACTGTTTTTCTGCCTGCTGTATCTGTCCATTTCTGATAGAAGGGTTTTGAAGTCTCCAACTATCATAGTGCATTCATTTACTTCTTTTGTAATTCCATTAGTTTTTGCCTCACAAAGTTTGATGCTATATTTTAAATACATACACACATTAAAGGTTGCTATGTCTCATTGGAGAATTGACCTCTTTATCATTATGTGATACCCTTCTTTATCGATGATAACTTCCCTTGCTTAGAAGTCTGCTCTATCTGAAATTAATATAACTACTGTTTTCTTTTGATTAATGTCAGCAAGGTGCATTTTCTCTATCCAATCTATGTGTCCTTATAGTTATAATGAGTTTCTGTATATAATTTATAGTTGGCTTGTTTTTTTTTATCTACTTTAACAGTCTCTGTCTTTTATTGGTGCATTTAGACAACTAATGTGAAAAGTGATTCTTGATATAGTTGTGTTAATATCTGTATCCATTTGAGTGCCTTGTTCTTTGTTCCTTTTCTTTTTGTCTTCCACTTTTTTCCTGCCGACTTTAGTTTTAATTAATCATCTTATATGATTCCATTTTCTCTACTCTCTTAGCAGTATACACATACAGCTAGCTAATCCAAGTCAAATTTCAAATAACACTATACTACTTCAAGGGTGTTGTATCTTTTAATAACAAAATAACCTTCATTCCTCCCTCCCTTATCTTGTGTAATTGCTGTCATTTATTTCACTTATGTGTAAACATACATACGCCTCTCTCTCTATATAAGCATCAAATAGATTGTTGGTATTTTTATTTTGAACAAATGTTCTCAGTTCAATTCGGAGTAAGAAAAATAAAAGTTTTTTTAAAATATTTATTTACTTATTTTAGTGAGAGAGAAAGAGAGAGAGCATTAGTGGGAGGGGCAGAGGGAGAGGGAGAGAGAATCTAAAGCAGACTCTGTACAGAGCACGGAGACTCACTCGAGGCTCAATCCCAGGACTCTGAGAACATGACTTGAGCCTAAGCCGTGCTTAACTGAGTGCACCACACAGGCATCCCTAAAAGTTTTTATAATACCATCACTTATTCCCTTTTATGGTCTTCCTAATTTATGTAAATCCAAATTTCCAACCTATATTATTTTTTCTCTCTCTAAAGAACCTTCAACACTTCTGGTAAGGCAGATCTACTGGCAACAAATTCAATTTTTGTTGGTGTGAGAAAGTCTTCATTTCTGCCTCACTTTTCAAAGATAATTTCTCAGGTTTCAGAATTCTAGTTTTTCTTTTTGTTTTTTTCTCTACACTTTAAATATTTCTCTTCAGTTTCTTCTTCCTTGCATGATTTCTGAGGAGAAGTTAGGCATAATTCTAGTCTGTGTTTCTCCGTTTATAAGGTATTTTCCCTCTGGTGTCCATTAGGATTTTTTTTAAGTCTTTGATTTTCTGTAATTTAAAATGATATGGCTAGATGTAGGGCTTTTTTTTTTTTTTTTTTTTTTTTTTTTTTTTTTTTGGTATTTATCTTGGTTAGTGTTTTCTGAGCTTCCTGTGTCTATGGTTTTGTGTCTAACATAAGTTTTGGGGAAATTATCAGTTCTTATTAAAATATTTCTTCTGCTCCTTTTCTCTCTTTTTCCTCCAGGTAGTCCAGTCACATACATGTTATACCTTTTATAACATTTTTCCATAATTCTTGGATATTCTCTTTTTTGTTTTCCAGTCTATTTTTTTCACTTTTGCTTTTCAGTTTTGGAAGTTACTATTTTCATGTCCTCAAGCTTAGAGAGTCTTTCCTCAGCCATATCCAATCTACTAACGAGTCCATCAAAAGCACTCTTCATTTCTGTTGCAGTGTTTCTGATCTCTAGCATTTCTTTTTAGTTCTTTCTTAGAACCTTTATCTCTTTGCTTACACTACACATCTGTTCTTGCATGCTGTCTACTTTATCCAGTAGAGCCCTTAAAACAATGATTATTTTAAAGTTCTAGTCTGAAAATTCCAACATCTCTGTCATATCTCTGTTCTGTCTCTTCTGTGTGGTTTTTGTTGTTGTTGTTGTTGTTTTGTTTTGTTTTCTGAGTTTTGGTTTTGGTTTGGTTTGGTTTTTTGTTTGTTTGTTTGTTTTTCCTTTTGGTATACCTTCTAATTTTTTTCTTGATGGCTGGACATAATGTACCTAGTAAAAGAAACTGCTGTAAATAGGCTTTTAGTATTGTGGTGGTGAGGTATAGGGGAATAGAAAGTGCTCCATAGACTTATGATTACAAACTTTGTTAGTATTTCTAAGTGTTATCTCCCTGCTTAAATGGGACAGGATAACTAAAGTGAGTTGGAGTTGGTTATTTTCTTTCCCCCAGGTCAGTTAGTCCCTGATACTACCCCAGTATGTAAGGTTCTGGTCGACTAGTTTCCCCTGAGTGCAAGCCTAGTTAAGAACAGAGTTCTCTAGTATATTACAGCATGGCTTCCTTTCCTCTTCTGCTGGAAGCATTAGATTCATCTTCAATATTTACCATGGGAACCTGGTTGAGATCCTGTAAGTAAATCTCACCATATTGTGTGTGCTCCCCTATGACCAGGTTCCCCTGAGTTTTTAACTCTCAGAGTTGCCCATACTGATTTTCTAGCAATTTGTCATTTACAGTTCAGATTTTCCTATCTGGGCACTAGCTCCTATTGTGTTTCCTCTTATGAATCTCTGCTCCAGTAAGCCGTGACTCCCTGTATTTGCCTGTCTTTCTTTTCAATCTTGGTGACAATGGCTTGCCCTGTGTTCTGCCGTCTCTTGCATATCCAAGAAGAGTTGTTGATTTTTCAGTCTGTTCAGCTTTTTATTTGTCTTTAGGACAGGATGGTGACTTCAAGCTCCTAAAAAATGGGATTAGAAACCATAAGTCTGCTAATTTTGTTGCTGGTAAGTGAGATTTGTAACAACAAATTTAGAGATGATAGAATTAAAGGAAAAAAAAAGAAGACAACTTTTCAGAAAAAGGCAAAGAGAAATGTACAGAGAAAGTTTCCTGTGGAGGAGGTTGCATTTAAACCAGGTTAGGTTCTAACAGATATGATTTTGATCAGGTGATAACTGATAGATTTTTGGCAAAGAAACTGAAATATATTGTAAAAGATCCCATAGTTTCTCAGGATAAAAGTGAAAGATACAAATGAAGGAAGGGTTTTTAAATCCTTACATGTGGAACTGGAAGCCAGAAGACTTCCCAACTTTCAATTTTTCAATGCAGATCTTTTGGTACATTGATACTATGCTAGTTTCATTCCCATTTTTGTTTACCTATTTATTATTTACATTACTATTAACTAGACCCTAAGTATAATTCTGCTCATGTCTGTATAGACTGTTTATCTATCTTGTTTGACCAGCCCTAGTTCTGACCCTATGAATTGATGTTTGACACCAGCCTTTCCATTGTGTTATGTCCCTTCCTCAATTCTGGATCTAATTATAGCAACTTTGCTTTTGAGCTCTTAAGAAAATATTCATTTTTTGCATGTACTATTTTTTCCATTATCAAAACATTGAGTATGAATCTAAAACGTATTGAGAGCTATTTCAAGTTGAACATTAAACTTTTGCTACATTAGCATTAAAATATAACCCTGCTACTTGTATTAAGTGATGATCATTGGTTTCTTTGCCTTTAAGGACTATTCATCTCACATTAAATAGATATTCCTAGGAAAACTCTCAAACCACTTTTTTTTTTAGTCATTTATTCTTTGATATTCATTCTTCCAAGTCAAATATGAAATAGAAGAATGTTAGGATCCTTTTTTTTTTCTTTTCCCGTATCTTTTAATACATTTGTCTAACTTAGAGTTAGATAGGCTCTAAAGTTGTGGGTTTGGAGGTAAGTTAGTTATTTATTTCCTTGTTCATAAAGATAGTACAAAAGTCCATGATTGGATTGCTGAGAATATTGAAGAGGGAAAGCATAGAAAATGCCTAAGAATGTCATACACATTAACTACAGGGTGATATTTCAAATGGGAAATTGTAGAGTGCAAGGAACTAATATATCAAGAATTTTATAATGGGAACTCAAAAACAGTAGTGTGAAAACAATATGTAGGAAAGTGCTTTAAAAAAATGGTCTCAAGTTCAAACCATCCTTTACATTTAATTTCTTGTTTCAAGATTTTCTTTTTCCACTTCGATGAATCAATATAATGCAATTCCAACAAAGGATCTTATAAGAGTAAGACAGTGTCTTTCAACTTACCTTCATAGTTCAGAATTCTTCAATGTCACCCTATTATTTTTGGAATAAACATTATACTGGAGTACCATTAATCCTTTCTAACATCACTTCCCACTAGGACATCCACAAAGATTCTCTTTTATTCCTTTTCTTTTTTCACACCTAAATTGATGACATTTGGGATGGTTGATTTTATGTGTCGTGATTAGGCCAAAGGTTACTCACATATCTGTCAAACATTTTTCTGGGTATTTCTTTGAGAGGGTTTTTGGATGGGATTAACATTTAATGAATATAAGAAAACATATTGCCCTCCCTAGTGTGCTGAGTCACATTCAATCAGTTGAAGGTTAGAATAGAACAAAAAGACCGAACCTCCTCCATGTGAAAAAAAAAAAAAAGAAAAGAAAAAGAAAGGAAAGAAAGAAAAGAAAAGAAAAAAGAAAAGAAAAGAAAAGAAAAAAGAAAAGAAAAGAAAAGAAAAGAAAAGAAAAGAAAAGAAAAGAAAAGAAAAGAAAAGAAAAGAAAAGAAAAGAAAAGAAAAAAAGAAAAAATTCTCTCACAGATTTCCTTTGGACTTCATCTGTGCCACGGCTCTCCTTAGTCTTGAGCCTTCTGGCCCACAATGTGGATTTGGATTTGCCAATTATCATAATTATATAAATTAATCATTAATAGGAAATCTTTTTCTATTTATCCACATATCTGTGTGGTTCTGTATTTCTGGAGAGCCATAACTAGTATGACCTCTTTTAATTGCCGTAGTGCAAAATAAATGTTCTTACAACATTTGCCATTATTTGGCAACATTTGAACTGCTCAGTAATCTTGAATTAGACAATTAATTTAAACTTTACCATCATTCTGCCTTTGGACATAAACCTGGGTAGTTTATCTTATAGTCTACTAGAATTTATATAAACATCATGTTTATAAATGCACCAGCTGGTTCCAGAAAAACAATACAAGCTTAGAAAAACTTATTTCATCATACTATTATATTGGATTTCCATTGCTTAATATATAAACATTATGGATTTACCTGAACATTCTTTATTCCTCTACAATAGTCCCCTCTTATCTATGGGTGGTATGTTTCAAGACTCCGAGTTGATGTCTGAAACCACAGACAGTACCAAACCCTATATATACTATATTTTTTCCTATATATTCATACTTATGTATATATAAAGTTTAATTTATAAATTAGACACAGTAAGAGATTAATAATAACTATTAAGATAGAACAATTATAACAATATACTGTAATAAAAGTTATGTGAATGTAGTCTCTCAATATATTTTATTGTACTATATGTACCTTTCTTGTTCTTGTGATGATGTGAGATGATAAAATGCCTACATGACGAGATGAAGTAAGATAAATGACATAGACATTGTGATGTACTGTCAGGGTACTAATGGCCTTCCGACCATACATCAGGAGAATCATCTGCTTCCAGACCATGGTTGACTGCAGGTAATTGCAACCACAGAAAGCAAAATGAATAAGGGGCACTACTGTACTGCTTTTTGATACAATAAATATTTCCCGAATTCCCTCAATTATCCTTTTATATTTTGGGTTATGCTTTCTATTTACATTCTTTTAGTGGTTATCCATGATTTTTAAATACTTGCTGGACTTAACAAATGAAATGATAATCAGTATCACTCAAGCCCATAAAATAAAATAATCTGCAAAATTTTCCTTCTTATTACTCCCTTTTAACCTTGAAGTTGTGCCTTGCGTTTTCTTTATACTTTCTCTACCTTCAAACCTCATAGGGAATTGGATATAATGAAGATAATGAATTAGAATCAATGATAATGCTAGTTATCACATTAGAGGACCAATTAGAGACACTTGAAATATTTCTTGAATCTTCATAAAGTCCCATTGTGAATGACATGATCAACCTGATTTAATAGACCAGGAAGAACTCCGAGAAATTCAATAATTGTTTCAAATCTTAGGGACAAAAACGGGGCAGAGAAGGAGTTTGAACACTGGGTTCTATCACTAAACAGTATATATCTTTCCTTTAACACCATATTAACAAATTAGGCCTAAATTTTGTGATCAAGTTGAATATAAAGTCTGGGTGTTTTCTAGTATGAGTATCACACTGAATGTTGAGGCAAATATTCAGACACTGGACATGTGCAGATTTTTGCCCTAATTTTTGTTTAAATGTTTTGGTTTTCTTTTAATTTTAGGCATATATTTACTTTCAGTCAAATATTGAAACAGTTCAAATTGGGAAAAATAAAACAAATATTCAGACACCAAGGCAAAATATTTATAAAGGACAAATCTATGAAATTATTAATCAACAACAAAATAACACATGTTAATGAACTAATTTTCCCTAGTAGAGAAAACATAATCCTTTTTCTGACAAGTATACATCAGCTAAAGCATTTCAATTATAAATATCAAGTAAAAGCCTATTAAGTGTGGGTAATGATGTATATAGCACAAGTTTGATATTAATATTTCTATCTGCACTACTGAATAATAAAATCATAGAGCTTGGAGAATCCAAATTTTCTGTATATTAAATAAAGCCTGTCTATACAATTAGATGGAATACAACAAATTTAATAGAGCAAAATTTACTTCAGCAACATGAAAAATTTTTTTGAGAAGGTAAGTTCTTGTAACTTGGGAGAGATAATTTTTTTTCCTTTGTTTCTGCTGCTTCTTCAAGGTCTTTGATAACCAGAGGCTGTGTTTCAGAAATTTATTATTAACTAAAGGAATGCATTGCATGAGACAGGATATTGCTTAAAGAACCATATAGCTTTTAAAGTGCACAAATAAAGCTAGCTTGAGTTGTGTTTTTCCTCTCCAACTCCCTGAAAATCCAATGTTCTTATATATAAAGAGATGATAAAAACAAAAAACAAAACAAAACAAAAAACCCTCTTTCTCTTCATGCTCTCTCCCAGGAGAAGAAAGAATTTGTCAAAGCCACAGTTTTAGAGGCTTTCTATGCTCATCAAAATTTTGATAACCACTGTAAAAAGGAGACAACAAAAAAATTTAAATATGTGACTGCTCTGAATCCCAGAGTGTCCTGCAGATACTTGTGGTAGAATTTCATAAAATATTTGGTTCAATGAAAGGTAGGCCCTGGGTAAGCTTATATTCAATCAACATAATTTGATTTTATTTGCCACTTAACAAACTTTGTAGTCATTACTGAGTAATGCTGGCCTCTGCTTATTTTCCATGCCAAATCAGCATACTCGCACATTCTGTATAGATGTCACAGGAAATTAAACCTAAATTAATGATTGTATAAATTTCTGTGTATTCTTCTGTCTATAATTGACAGATTTCCAACAGAGTTTCAAAATGTATAAGTAATATATTACTAAGATAGAACTTTCATGTTAGCTCTGACTTTTGCTCCTTCATGAAACTTTGCATTTAATCCTAAATTTTGCCATCCTACCAGATGTTAATATTACTAATAATTTAGGTAATTAATTAATTAAAATATTTTTCCAGCAGAAGTGTCTTCCCGGATTACTGACTTGCACATAATTGAGGTTGTTTTTTTTTTTTTCATAGACACATTTTTCACAGAATTATCTAGGTGATGAAATAAAGTGTTCTCAAGTGAAAATAGCAGACTCTAGCTTGAAAAAACTCTGCACAGAATCTATACATGTAAAAAGAATATAACATCAAGTTCTGGTTGAGCAAAATATATTTAATATTTTCCAATTTTTTCAAATGGGTCACAACATCATTGGAAGAGTCTCTAAATACATGTCAATTTGGGTACCTGAGAGCTGAACTCAAACAATCCCAATAAGGTATAGCATAATCTCTTGTTAACAATCCTAAAGCTAATTGCTTTATGAAAGTTAAAATCATAATATCTGTGAGTGTAATTAAGAAGACTACACTTAAACAATACTTGTAAAAATAACGACTAAAAACAATTTATTTAGATGAAAAAATAGATTGAGAAATTGTCTTTTCATTTTATATCTTGTTAAACATTCTATTCATCTCTTCCTATGCTATAGGTTTCATATATATATATATATATATATATATATGAACATCTACAACCACTGACTGTGGAAAAATCACATTGCTTGAGACTTTATGGTTGTGATGTCCATTGGCATCCCATTGTGGAGGTTAACTAGTCAGCTGAATGTCAAACCTTACCAATTATCAGCCCTAAGTATAAGTATAATGACATATCCGCACATAGTCTTTTCATCACAAGTGACACAATGATTTGAATTGCTCCAAGGTACAACTTACTTTTTAAAATGTTCTGTATATTTTTTAAAGAAGTTGCCAGTAAATCCCTGCAGTGTTTCCTTTGGCAACAGACCAAGAAACAACTTTAAGTGCTGAAACACTGAGAGATGTTGACAGGGTCACTTCAAAGAAGCTCAAGGGATTAAAAAAAAAAAAAGGATATGGTCTTTCTTCTAGGTTCTGAAGACATGTTAAAAATAAAATGTACTGGCCTATTTTGTAATGCTGATTTTGTCGATAGAACACAACGATGCTGAGTAAGTAGAATCTAAATAACTTCACATTGCTCCTTGCATGCAGTAGAGTAGGTTGGGACAGTATTTTACAGGACTTTTGTAAGACTGTCTTAATAGGAACACGAACTTATACAGAAATGTTTTCATCTAGTTTCTGGGCATTTTTTACACATTCTAAAATTATTCAATGGGTACTTCATAAAATCACAGACATTGTTTAGATTCTGGAAATATGACCATAGAACCATAACTCCTACTCTCATGGAACTTACAGAACTAGTAGAGAGACATATAAAAAAAGTAAATGTCAAACCAAAAATATCATTACAAACTGCGCAAAGTACAACTGAGGAATCTGGAGGTAAAGGATACCAAGTGGGATATTGGTTAAATGAGATGAGTTGTGAAGGTCTTTTGGGACATGAGAATTAGGTTGAGACACTACAAACAAAGAGGATGAGCCAGCAATGTGAGTGTGCATGCGTGTGTGTGTGCGTGTGTGTGTGTGTGTGTAATGTGGATGTCATATCTCGGGCAGGAAAAACAGTCTCCTCAAGCCTAAAGTAGGAAATTTTTGGCATATTTGAGCAACTGAATGTAGGCCAGCAAGCATGCTAAGTGACATGAATAAGAGAGGCAGGATAATACTATTTTTTCACAAAACCCAATTATCTTTTAAAAATATTTTTAAAATAACAAAAATCCATTTTTTAATTTACCCACATATTTACCATTTCCAGTGCTCTTTATTTTCTCGTGTAGACTGGATTTCTATCTGGAATTATTTTCCTTTCTTCCTGAAGGACTTGCTTTAATAACAGCCCATAAGCTGGAAGAAGAGAAGTAGAAATCCAGGACTGTCAGATTCACACATTATACCTGAGAGGTATAATATTACTTAAAGAAAGACAGCAATAAGTGGAAGACGTATACTATAAAATCTAAGGCAATTACAAATTTATAACACATGTAGGTGTAGCTAATAATCAAACAAGGAAATGCAATAGAATAATACAATAACTCCATTAATTTGAAAGAAGGCATAATAAGAGTAAGAAAACATCAAGTAATTGAAAAAAGCAGACAAATAATGGAGGGTAATAGTCTTGTCAATAATTTGGATTTTTTTCCAAGTGAGATAGAAAGGTTCTGAATGCTATTCAGCGAAGAGGTAACAAAATATGATTTACTGTACCAAAAATAATGCAGAAAGAAAGAAGAAAGAAAGAAAGAAAAGAAAAAAGCACTGGTGGCTGCCTGAAAAAATATGAAGATTTGGTGGCTGCCCAGAGACTAGATTATTAGAGGAGGCAATTTGAATTTGGGAGCTATGTTAGCAGGCTGCTGTTGTAATAAATAGACTAGGGTAAAATGTCTCCACTAACAACTCAGCTAACATAATAAATGTAACAGGCTCTTTCTGTGTCTGCACATTTTCTATCAAAATTAAAGAATAATTTAATTCAGAATATTCTCAAACTAGTAGAGCTGCTCCAGGGCATGTGCAGACTCTCTCCTACAGATTTGAGCTAAGAACATTTACCTTTCACACAAATTGCAGTACAAAATCCTTCCAAATCTGTTAGGTATCTGAGGCTGAACACCTTCTCTCCTCTGTTACAGAAATCAGCTGCTTTAGTACATATAATATTTTCATTTTAATTAATGGAAAATAAAATGGAAAATGTTAATAAGCCGTTATCTCAAGGTGACTTTCAACATACAGTCCATTCCAAATTTAAATTTGATCATAGTTTCAGACTTCCTTTTTTGGGCCATGGTGAAGTAATAAGGACTGAATTTAATCTCCTGCCTTAAATATAGCAACAAATGGACACATATATGAAAAAATAGATTCAAACATTGTATAATAGGCAACACAGGACAAGGACTGAGAGAGTATAAAAACAAACAAGGTGAACTGTCATACAGTTTCCAATGTTACTGCCTAGAGAGTTTCCAGGCCACAGAACCGGGACAGTAATCCAAACAGACCCAGAAGTCTCGAACTGAGGAGAGGGAAGTGAGATGTTCAGGTTACCAGGTATTCAGAGTTCACAGAACAGATCTCTGTCAGCAGTGAGAAGAGAGGGGAGAGTTCTGCAGAGAAGCAAGCTCAGATCTACACAGCATTACCTTGTAGACCTCAGGTGAGTATGGAGCAGCACGTATCTGTGAATATGCATGCTCAAGCTGGGGCAAGGAGTGCTCAGAGGATACAATAACCACCAGGGCTTACAAGGCTGGAAACAGTCTCTGTCCCCCCCCCCCCCCCCCAGCAAGGGAAGAAAAAACTTGTAGCAAATACATGGGACATTAGATAGAGTATGCAGAAAGCTATGGCCTCATTAACAGCAAAAAATTATCCCCGGACTGAAGTTTGCTCTTGCCCTACCTATTTTATGTAAGCCTTGAAAGGATTAAATTGCTCTCAAATAATTAATCTGTGTTCCAAAACAAAGGTCAAGTGCACTTTACAAATACACAAGTATCCGACATGAAAAACCATTATTTTAGAATGTATTTGACATTTTTAAATGTCAAATTTTCACTCGAAATATAACAATCAGGATCCTCAGGTATTTTCTGTATTCATATGTATCTGTCTCCACCATGACATACTGTTGTATGTTCTCTTCATTTTTCCGTAATGTATCAGTGAAACTCGCACTCTGTCTCAACTGAACAGACATACCATATCCCTCTAAAGTGAAGCTTATTTATTTGTTTGCTTTGTTTTGTTAGCAGACCTTCTAAAATTTATTAAAATTTTCCCTAAAATTTCCTAGCTATAGATTCTGCTTCCATGGTAACAGATTAAGCTCCTACTAGACCAAGCCTTCCATAGATAACCACTATAAACTCTGAACAAATCACAAAACAACAACAAAAACTACAATCACCTTAAGGTATTAGAAATTGTACAAAAAGTAGGCAGCTGGCAGAAATGAGAAGGTTAAAACTATCATAGAAAATCATTATTATATAGATGCTAGAAAGTGGATGGGGACCTTGGAAATATGAGAGCTGAAGACAAGGAGCCTGGTTTCTACATATAAACTCTGCCAAATTTCTGGCTCTGTCTGAGCCAGGTAGGTACAGGACAGTTGAAAAAAAAAAAAGAAGAAGAAGAACTGATGTTGGATCTGTCATTCAAAAGAGAATATGCAGTATGTGTCTAATCACATAACTTATCTGCTTTTAAACAAAATGGTCAGCACTCTTCTGAGGAATATAACAGTATCTGCTCTGTAATATTCAAAATGTTCAAGGTACAAGGCAAAAGTGCACAGCATATTAAGAATCAGGAATACTCAGGAATTCTCACAAGAAAAGCTGAGCAGTGGGGTAAAGGCTTAAGATGACCCAGATGTTGATATTAGCAGAAAAAGATTTTAGAGCAATGATTATAGCCATATAAACTGACCCATATAATCCTGAGATAAAGGAAAAATAAAGATAAGAAATCTCAGTGGATAAAAAGAAGCTATTAAAACACCCAAATGCAAAAATCTAGGACTAAAATATGCAATCTCTGAAATTTCCTTCCTGTAGATTACTGAAGGAAAGTGAAAGCAAATATCAATCAGCTTGTTTTATATCAATAGGTTACTTATACCACAAGATGTGTTGAAGGAAACTAAATATAAAGTTATTTTTAAGTAATCCTCTTAACAAGAAAAGACATAACCAATTATGTGTTATAGAAGTTCCTTAGCAAGCTAAAAGAATTTTCATTACAAATATTTCACTTTTTGAAACAGTTCTGTTATTTGGCAGTAATAAGCCCTGTATCTCTCTATATTACAGTACTTAACTGAATGCTAAATGATCTCTTGTTTAGGTGTAAGGGGATAAAAGTTTTCTGTCTGCCCAGAAGTAATTTATATTGTAATATTTATATGGTAATCACTCAATTAATGATGAATGAGTGAGTAAGTGAGTGAATAATTCTGTCTGGTGCTAAGAGGAGTGTAAAATAGGGGCACCTGGGTGGCTTAGTCGTTAAGCATCTGCCTTCTGCTCAGGGCGTGATCCCAGCATTCTGGGATCCAGCCCCGCATCGGGCTCCCTGCTCCGCTGGGAAGCCTGCTTCTTCCTCTCCCACTTCCCCTGCTTGTGTTCCCTCTCTCGCTGGCTGTCTCTCTCTCTGTGTGTCAAATAAATAAATAAAATCTTAAAAAAAGAGAGAGAGAAGTATAAAATATAGAAATAAGATCTATGATTTTATCCTATATTCCGGAATATTGAAAAAAAATTAATCACATTTTAAAATTGATAAAAGGAATATATAAGCATAAAAACTGAAAACAGAAAAATTTGAATTGATTTTTCTGTCACTCTATTGGGAAACAGAAATTATATAAATGAGGGGCACCTGGGTGACTCAGTCAGTTAAATGTCTGCCTTTGGCTCAGGTCATGATCTTGGGGTCCTGGGACCGAGCCTCATGTCTGGCTCCTAGCTCAGCTGGGAGTCTGCTTCTCTCTCTCCCTCTGCCCCTCCCTCCACTGTATTCATGTTCTCCCTCTCAAATAAATAAAATCTTTAAAAAAAGAAACTATACAAATGTAATAAGTAGCTAAGTGTGTTATTAAACAAAATGAAAAGGAGGTTCATAGTGGCATAAAGCTACAATGTCCAGTACGCTAGTGTTACTATAAAATGTCAAAATAAGGGGCTTTAAAGTGCCAGATAAAGTAGCTTAAGATCGGCTTCTATCCACCTTGTAGTAAAAGGTTTGCAAACTTGGGCAGAGAATGATATTAAAGTGTCTGAAATTAATGACAATATTCCCATTTTTGAAAATTTGTATACGGGGACATTAATCTTAGTAAGCTCTCTACTGACAATACTGGAAATGATTGAAATTGCTTTTTAAATCACAAGAAAATAGCAAAATTCAGGAAAATATATGTGTTTATTGCTTTCAAAATTTAACACTTTCTTTTAGACTGGGAAGCATTATTTTCCAAAAAGCTCAATAATTTGTTACAAATTGTATGAAACACAAACCCAGAAAAGTTTTGGCTTTAGTTAGTTAAACTGCAATAGCTAATGAAATGCTAATCCCAAAGCTTTCATCAGGCCAATTTCTGTGTAGCTCCCCGATTTGAAAAATTGGCATAGTAATGTCTCACCCTAGGGAAAAATTATATAATCAAGATTAAAGAATGGTCATTTTAACTATTCAATTTTGGACTTTATCTCTTCATATAATACTTCCTTTTTTTTAAATTCATACACATATTTATTTGCTAAAGAGTTATTCAGCAATTACTATGTGTTGAGCATTATTCTTGAGCTGGAGGACAAAAATAGACAGTCTTTGACCTCAAGTGCCATACACTGTGATAAGAGAAGAGAGCAATAAAGAGAAAACAAGTTTTACATATTTATATATGTATACATACATATATATGTGTGTGTGTGTGTGTGTGTGTATATGTCATCAGATGGTAACACATATTCTGGAGGAAAATAAAGCTTGGAAGGAGATAATTTATTTGTTGGAATGTGTATTGGTCACAACCTTGCTGTGTGCCTTCTCAGACATCATTCTGTTTTCTTTTTCTTAGTCATTACCTTACTTGCTTCAAATGGCCCCCTCTGCTTTTGGACTTGGCTGAAATACCCCATCATGAGATAAAGGATCTGGAATTCTGAGCAGCCAACTCAAGAGGCCAGAGATGATATGCAAAAGCATGGTTGAGACAGCTGTCCATGGGGTAAAAACTGACCAGCTTTGAAGATAATCCTTTCTCCTTTTTCTCTTTAAAAATTGATTTCTTCCTTGCAACCTTCATGAAAAAGCTGGTGCCGTGTAAATACACTTCAGGGCAACTTGTTGACTCTTAACTCCCTGCAGGGAATGTGGTAAAGAACAATATCTCATTGCTTTCTTTTCTTTTCTCCTTCATTACCCACTATTTCTCACTCAAACTCCCGTAGGCTTAGAACTCCCAAATAAAGTGTTGGCACTTGACTCATTGCTGCAGGCTCTGCTTTGCAGGAATTGCTACTCCAAATGTGAATAGGGAACAGTACCACCTAGGAACTTGCTACATGCGGAATCTCTGGCCTCACCACAGGCCTACTATAATGGAATCTGCAGTGTCATGTGATCTTCAGCTGATAAGTACACACAAGTTCTTGAGACACAACTCTGCTCTGTATAACTTTGTGGCACTAGTCTACAATGGCACTAAGTACAGGCAAGGAGAATAATCACTTGGAAATTGTTATAGCAATTTTACATTACCATAAAATTTCTGCTGTGTTTTACAAATACATCATTCTGCGAAGGTCTAAAAATTTAAGAATTGGTCCTTTAATGTTGATGATTCATGAAGCACTCTTTTAGAAGACACATGATAATAATCAATTTCAACATTAAATAAGGTGTTTAAAGAAAACCACATTGACTCACAAAATATATCCAGAGACTTAGGCCTGCTCAAATATTTATAAAACGTTAATGTGCAGCAAGAAAGACAAATGCATCTATTGGTTCTAAAAATCTTCACTTCCCATGATGCCTCATGAGCCTAGGTATAAAAATCAGGAAACAGGGATAGTATATTGAGAATGCAGAGAGTGGGTACTTAGGTGGCTCAGTTGGCTAAACATCCAACTCTGGATTTTGGCTCAGGTCATGATTCCAGGGTCATAAGATTGAGCCCCGAGTAGGACTCCATGCTCAGCAGGGAATCGGCTTGAGATCTTCTCTGTCACTCTCCCTCTGCTCCTCCTCCAGCTTGTGCTCTCTCTCTCTCTCTCTCTTTAAAATAAATAAATAAATAAAATCTTTTTAAAAATAAATAAAATAAATGTTTTATATGATTTGAAAAGTAGATATCATCTTGGCAAAATAAAATAAAATGCAGAGAACAATGTCTTAAAAGATTTTTAGGCAAAAATTTTTAATTGAAAACATAATGATTTGATATCATTTCACAACATATACATATATCAAGTCTTTATGTTGCACACCTTAAATTTGTATAATGTTCTATTCAATTATAATTCATTAAAACTGGAAGAAAAATAAAATGAGATAAAATTAGGGACAACGTCTAAAGAATTTCAGGTTAATATCCTGAGTCTATCACTTACTAGGTAACTGTTATCAGACCAATTACTTAATCTCTCTGAGTATATATTTTCATTTGTAAAATGAACATAACATTTTTTGCACCTTAGGGATCTTGAAAAAACTTGAATAAAGGGTAGTTGACATAGTCGATGATTAATAAACCTTGTTTCATCATAAAAAGAGGATAAGAAAGAAGAAATTGGGTATGTTTATATCTAAGAACTTGAAAATATAAGTGAAGAAAAGAAGAGTTTGGAATGGAAGCAACTTTTTAAAATCCTTTTAAAGGGATTAAAAGGAAACATGTTTCAACTTTCCCATAAATCTCTGCTACTATATTTTCCCAAGTTTCCTTAAGTTTTTCCAGTAAAATTCTACATTCTATTTTATGTGTCCTTATTATGTCATTTTCATGGGGTGTTGGAATAATCATTGGACTGGGAGATATGAGATCAAGACTTTAGTCTTGACACTTCCACATGATCAAATAACTTGACCTCCTCTTAACTGTTTCTTCAACTCTAAATGAGGGATTTATAGTGGATTATCTTTAGGACTCCCACCAGCTCATAATGAAATGTTTTATATGATTTGAAAAGTAGATATCATCTTGGCAAAAAAACTAATCAATGGCTTTGTGAAGACCAGTTTTCTCAACATCGTGTATTGAAGCAGAAAACTCTCTCTGCATAAATTATTCTGGTTGTCTAAAAGCAGTGTACTACTTACAGTTGCAGAGTGCCCAACCCAGAGATTTACCAAACATTTCTTCTATCTGATATTGTGGTCCTTATATGATTATAATAACAAAAAAATAAATAAAAATAGATTTCACTCAGTGCATTCCACTGAAATTGATTCATTTAATGAGTTTTATATTGGAGCACTAAATAGGATTACAACTGCCTGATAAGTAGATAGAATAGGAGTTGGTAACACTCTATCATTGATTATTCTTCTTACAGGAAAATACATCATAATAAAGCATGTTTTTCATATGCATGCATATTCAACATTTATTTATTCAGAATATTCAGGGTATAGAAAATTGAATACAATGGCATTTTCTGACTAATGATGAAGCCATGCATATCATCCGCATGTAATTAATTTCAAAAAAATCAGAGGCAACACAATGTATTTTGTCTTAAGATATACTTAACAGGATGCCTGGGTGGCTCAGTCAGTTAGGTGTCTGCCTTTTAGCTCAGGTCATGATCTCAGGTCTCAGGATCAAGCCCCATGTACGGTTCCTTATTCAGTGGGGAGTTTGCTTCTCCCACTCTCTCTGCCCCTCTCCCCAGTGGTGCTCTCCCTCTCTGTCTCTTTCTCACTCTTAAATAAATAAATAAATCTAAAAAAACCTAGGGGTGCCTGGGTGGCTCAGTCAGTTGAGTATCCAGCTCTAGATTTCCCTAGGGTCATGATATCAGGGTCCTGGGGTCCAGCCCTGTGACTGGCTCTGTGCTCAGTGGGAAGTCTGCCTAGGATGCTCTCTCTCCCTCTCCTTCTGCCCTTCCCAGCCCATGCATTCTCTCTCTCTCTCTCTCCCTCTCTCAAATAAATATATAATTTTTTAAAGATATACTTAAAATCTATAAGCAAAGTGTATATAGTTTTAGATGAGTCAGAAGACATCTTAAATCCTTCTCAGGGTGCCTGGGTTGCTAGGGCAGTTAAATGTCTGGCTTTGGCTCAGGTCAACATCTCAGGGTCCTGGAATGGAGCCCTGCATCTTGCTCCCTGCTCAGCAGGGAGTCTGCTTCTTCCTCTGCCCCTCCCCTGCTCCTTCTCTCTTTCACTCTCTCTCTGTTTCTCCAGTAAATAAATAAAATCCTTGGGAAAAAATAAAATAAATCCTTTTCATGTCTTAGTATAACTAACCTGCCTATCAATTATCAATCAGTGTTAGTGTGGGGGAAAAAATCTGTCAAAAGGGAATATATTGCTATTTAAATAACAGAGAAAAATTATGTTTAGCAGAGTATCACTGAGTTCTAGTTAGTGGCCAGCCATGTGGCTAATTCCCTAGGAACCAGGTCTCAACATAAGAGATGATAATCATTAATGGGCTTATTGTTTTAATGGTTCATATCCCTCTATGTTTGCATCAATGGTAGTTTTCCAATAATCAGAGAATCTCCTACTATTCAAAATCCCTTCCTTTCTTCTTATACCTCTTAGGCCAAGAGACTCAATATTTATACTAAAATTTGTTTGTAAAAGCTATAAAACAAAATGAGATGCTGCATTAGTAATTAGTTTTGATTGCACATAGTAAGTAAAGAGTATAATGGCAGAAATCTGCTTAGTTTCCTAAAATGCAAACACCAGTCTTGATATTAAAATTATTTGCAATTTTGTTTCTCTCAAGTTTGTCTTCAATACAGGCATACCTCCTTTTACTGCACTTCACTTTACTGTACATCACAGGTACTGTGTTCGTTTTTTTGTTTTGTTTACAAATTGAAAGTTTGTGGCAACTCTGCCTCAAGCAAGTCTATTGGCACCATTTTCCCAAAAGTATTTGCTGACTTGTGTCTCTGTGTCACATTTTGGTAATTCTTTTTTTTTTTTTAAGATTTTATTTATTTATTTGACAGAGATAGAGACAGCCAGTGAGAGAGGGAACACAAGCAGGGGGAGTGGGAGAGGAAGAAGCAGGCTCATAGCCGAGGAGCCTGATGTGGGGCTCGATCCCAGAACGTCGGGATCACGCCCTGAGCCAAAGGCAGACGCTTAACCGTTGTGCCACCCAGGCGCCCCACATTTTGGTAATTCTTGCAGTATTTCAGGCTTTTGAATTTGATGACTTTGAGGGGTTCAGAACTTCAGTGGAGGAAATAACTGCAGATGTATAAATAGCAAGAGAACTAGAATGAGAAGTGGAGCCTGAAGATGGGACTGAATGGCTGCAATCTCGTGATCAGACTTGAGTGGATGAGGAGCTGCTTCCTAAGGATGAACGAAGAAAGGGGTTTCTTGAGATGAAAACTACTTCTGATAAAGATGCTGTGAAGATGGTTGCAATGACAGCAAATGATTTAAAATATTACCTAAGCTTAGTTGATGAAGAAGTAGCAGGTTTTGAGAGGGTTGACTCTAAATTTGAAAGAAGTTCTACTATGACTATAATGCGATCCAACAGCATCACATGCTACACATAGTTCATTAAAGGAAGAGTCAATAGGTGTAGCAATAGGTGTTACTTATTTTAAGAAATTGCTACATGGGCAGCCAGGTGGCTCAGTTGGTTAAGCATCTGACTCCTGATTTCCACTCAGGTCATGATTTCAGGGTTATGAGATCAGGCCCTGCATCAGGCTCTGTGCTGGTCATGGAATCTGCTTAAGATTCTTTCCTTCTCCCTTGGCCCCTTTCCTCCTCTCTCCCTCTCAAAAGAAAAGAAAAGAAATTACTACAGAAATCCCAACCTTCAAAAACCACCACCCCAATCAGTGAGCAGACATCAAGAGCCTTCACTAACAAAAATATTACAACTCACTAAAAGCTCAGATGGTAGTCAGCATGTGTTTTTTAAAGATTTTATTTATTTATTTGAGAGATAGCGAGAGAGGGAGCACAAGCAGGGGGAATGGGAGAGGGAGAAGAAGGCTCCCCACTGAGCAGGGAGCCTGATGCAGGGCTCCATCCCAGGACCCCGGGATCATGACCCAAGCCTAAGTCAGATGGTTAAGGACTGAGCCACCCAGGTGCCCCATAGTTAGCATGTTTTAACAATAAAGTATTTTTCATTTAAGGTGTATACACTGTTTTTTAGACATAATGCTATTGTATACTTAATAGACCACAGTATAGTATAAGCATAACTTTTATATGCACTGGAAACTCAAAAAATTCTAGCTTCATTGAAATATTTGCTTCATTGCAGTGGCCTAGAACCTAACCCATAATATCTCTGAGGTATGTCTACAAATGTTAAATGGCAATCAATTGGTTAAGACATAAAATAAAGGAAAGGAAGTAAAATGTTTAAGAGCACTGAAAACACACTACGTGTTTTTTGTTGTTTAAACACAATGTCCTTAATAAACAACATATATAAGTGCTAGCCAACCTTCATTGTAAGATTTATTATACAGCCCCAAATTTTAGATTGATGGTATCATATATTACAAATTATTTTAATTTTGGAAGTATGAGATAATGTAATTTTGAGGAAAAAAAGACTATTTAGGATGATTAATGGAGCATCGTCCTATAAGGTAGGTTCATTAGCCTATAAATTTAAGGGACTTATTTCATCATATAAAATGAGAAATTGAAGATAAGTTAAATATTTGCATTTCTTTATTTTTATTTCTGTGTCTTTTATTTAGATTAACAAGAGGAAAAGGGAATTCTTTGAAAATAAAATCATGTTTGTATATGCATATTTGAATATAACATATATGATATAATGTACATTTAAATATAAATATATGTGTATGCATACATTTATGGGTGTATACGTATGTGTCTGTATGCCTGATATTCAGGAGATAGTGCATTACAGTGTAGGGTGTTAAAGAACTGGTAACGATAGCTTGATTAGAAAGAGCTTTGTCAACAAAGTAAAGAGATTTGTCAAGAAAGTGAAAAAGAAAATGCGATACTTCTAGGAAATTTGATGGCATGTAACTGCTACCAAAACGAAATAGCATGGAATTAGGGAAATGTTAAACATAAAGTAAAATGCTAATGGTGAGATTTAAAAAAAAATCTTTATATGCAATTTAATTTAAATGCAATAAACTCAAGAAAAAATATTGTATTTTGTCAAAACCTAAAGTTATTATGTATGTAAAGTAAGAGAAAAAATCACATATAACAATAGGATAGATAATGATTAGCACAAGGTAAAAGAAAATAAGTAGAATTGTGAAGTTGTATTAAAATTAGATAAATAATGCTTTAGAGTAAATATATTTTATGACACAGAGTACATAGCTGCTTATTAAGATGTATTGCACCTAAAAACCAAAGACATCATGAACTCCTTTGAACTTAATGAAAGAACATCGAAAGCTATAGAGTGATCAAGAACGACATCAGCAAAAATGGTGGAGTAGGTTTCTCCAAGGGTCTATTCCACAGAAACATCAAAAGTCAAGCAAAACAGAGCAGAACTTACTCATACAGGCTTGTGTTTGTTCTAATTTATTTGGGGACTGACTTAAGTGTTGACGCAAGGTGCTCATCTTCTTGCACCTAACTTGGAATTCATCATGGAAGAAAAGTGGTAGATATTTCTTGAAATCATTTTAAGGCAAGCAAACAACCCACAGCTCTTTAGGGGAAAAGATTAAAACTTAGGCAAACAACAGCCTGAGAGAAAAGCATGGCAGAGACTTCCTCATGGATATTCAAAAAGTGCCCTTGAGTACTGGAAAATTTAAAAATTCATGCACACATCCAAGGCAGAATGCCTGTTCTGTGGAGACCTGAGAAGACCCTAAGTTTTCACCTTTGATCACTAGGCTCAGAGTAAGTAAAAGCTAAGACAGAGTTAGAAATGGCTGCGCAGTATTGAATGCATACAGAGCTAAGATGCAAGTTTTGTTTTTCTTCTCTTTCTCTTTCTCTTTCTCTTTCTCTTTCTCTTTCTCTTTCTCTTTCTCTTTCTCTTTCTCTTTCTCTTTCTCTTTCTCTTTCCTTCCTTCCTTTCCTTCCTTCTTTCCTTCCTTCCTTCCTTCCTTCCTTCCTTCCTTCCTTCCTTCCTTCCTTATTTCCTTGCTTCCTTCCTTTCTTCCTTCCTTCCTCCCTCCCTCCCTGCATTTCTTCCTTCCTCCCTCCATTTATTTCTTCTTCTTTCTTTCTTTCTTTCTTTCTTTCTTTCTTTCTTTCTCATGTTAAAAATCCCTAAATGGAAAGTTGTGTACTCACTTCACATCAGCTATATCTGAAATGTCTCTATTGGCAGGTAATTGGTTTTCCTTACAGTCGCAACTCTTCCCTCTTCTTCCTTCCTTCCTTCCTTCCTTCCTTCCTTCCTTCCTTCCTTCCTTCCTCTTTCTCTCTCCCTCCTACATTAAAAAAGAATAAGGTCTCAAATTAGTAATATCTTTAGAACTCTAGGAAATAGAAAAGGAAGAGCAAATAAAACCAAAAAGTAGCAGAATGGAAGAAACAGTAATGATTATAGTGAAGGTAAACAAATAGATAACAGAGAAACAATTGAGTGAATCAAATAAATCAAATCAATCACTTTTTGTACCTACCAACCTTTGTCCCAAATTTTTCCTTAAGCTCTTTCCATCTTGTCTCTTAACTCAGGCAAAGGGTTTCCATCCCTTGATGGAAACCAAAGCTACCCTTCAAGGAATACCAACAACCTGGATGAAGAATTCCAGCTGGCCCAGACCACCTAGACCAGTTTGAACTCAACCTCTCACTCATGCCTGAGTAGATAGACCCATGGAGTGGGGAAGGGACCCACAGAGAGACTGACAGTTACCTTTGCTTAATTATAATACTAAATTCTTCACCCAAAGAGGAGCACAACCCTCATTTACATAACATAAAATATTTGTATAAGCATGTTTCCTTAAAGCATATGTGCCACCTTATGCCCACATCTAAGTACAATGACAAGGCTCCCCTATTTATTCACCCTTACCTAAGGGAAAGAAACCCATCCACCCTTGCTTGAGGAGTCATGGCTTTGGAAGTTATTCCCCTTTGGGAGTTATTTCCCTTGATGTCCTTATTTGGTGCAAATAAGGTTTACTTTGCAACAACTCTACCTGGTGTTTTCTACTGTGACTCACCGAGAAGCAAGCTCATATTAGTTCAGTTACACTACCAATCTCACAGAAAAAGAAAAGAAAAGAAAAGAAAAGAAAAGAAAAGAAAAGAAAAGAAAAGAAAAGAAAAAAACCTATGTGGGAGTAGTATGAATAACTATATGGCAACAAATTATACAAGCTAAATGAAATGTGCAAATTCCTGGAAACACACAAATTACCAAAGAAATATAAAATTTGAATAGTCATATAATATGTAAAGAGATTTAATCAGTAATCAAAAATGTCCTAACAAAGAAATGTCTAGAACTGGGAAGTCTTCGCTAGTGAATTATATCAAACATTTAAAGAAGAATTAACATTAATTCTCTTAAAATTCTTCCAAAACCTAGAAAAGAAAGAAATACTTCTTAACTCATTTATGGAGGGGAGTATTACCCTCATACAAAGTCAGATGAAAACACTGGAAGAAAAGAAAAATGTAGTCAAATTTCCTTTATGAATATAAATGCAAAAAATAAAATAAAATATTAGCAAATGAAACAGTATAGTAAAAGGACTATATACCATAAGTGAGATTTATCCCAAGTATGTAAGGATGATTCAAAAGTAAGAAAATAAATCAATGTAAAACACCATGTTAATATAACAATGGAAAAAGCAACATATAACCATCACAATTGTTGCATTAAAAAGCATTTAACAAAATCCAATGCTCTTTTATATTAAAAAAAAAACACTCAGAAAGCTTGAAATAGAAATAAAAAGGAAACTTCCTCAACATGATAAAAAAGCATTTATGAAAAAGAACAACGCAGCTTATAAACCAACTCTAATACATGTATTCAATGGAATATTATTCAGCCACAAAAATAAGTACTGATGCATACCAATGTGTAGATGAACTTCAGAAATATCATTTCAAGTGAAAAAAGTCACATTAAAAAATCACATCCTATGTGATTCCTTTTACATGAAACATTCAGAACAGATGAAGCCACAGAGATTGAAAGCAGATTGGTGGTCCCCAGGGGCTGAGTCTTGGCAAAATGGGGAGTAACTGCTTAATGAGTATGTGTTTTCCTTTTGATATGATGAAAATATTTTAGAATCAGATAGAGGGGTAGTTGCACAATATTGTGAAGGTACTAAATGCCACTGAATTGTTCACTTCAAAATGGTTAATTTGGGGTGGGTGAAATGAGTGAAGGGAGTGAAAGGTAAACTTCCAGTTATAAAATAAATAAGTCATGGGGACGAAATGTACAGCACGGTGGCTATGGTTAATACTGTATTGCATACTTGAAAGTTGGTAAGAGAATAGGTCTTAAAAAGTTCTCATCTGAAACTAATAATACAATATATATTAACTAACAAATTTAAATAAAATCTTGAAAAAAGTTCTCAACGTAAAAAAGAATTCTGTAACTTCCGTATGGTGACAGATATCAACTAGACTTATTTTGGTGATCATTTTGCAACACAGTTGACCCTTGAACAATGCAGCGGGTAGGGACAGCAACCTCCTGTGCAACTGAATACACACTCTAACTTTGACTCGCCCCCCAGACTTAAATACTAATAGCCAACTACAGACTGGGAGCCTTACCAATAATATAAACAGCTGATAAACACATACTTTGTATGTTATACTTATACTTATCACATGCTGTATTCTTACAATAAAGTAAGCTAAATAAAATAAAATGTTATTGAAAAAATCATAAGGAAGAGAAAATACATTTACAATACTGTATTGTATTTATTGAAAAATATCTGTGCCTGTAAGTGGACTTGCACAGTTCAAACCCATGTTGCCCAAAGGTCGACTATATATACAAATATCAAAGTATTATGCTATACAGCTGAAATTAATTTAATGTTGTATGTCAATTATACCTTAATAAAGAAATAAAAGTAAATGGCTAATTTTATATTCAGTAAATTTAATCTCAATAAAATATTAAAAATATACTGTGCTCAATTTTGGAGATACTTAATTGCTAGAAACAAAATAGCAGTGGACGGTCAACAGACACATAAAAAGATTTTCAAAATTACTAATCATCAGGGAATGCAAATCAAAACCAAAATAAGATGTCACCTCATACCTGCCAGATTGACTATTATCGAAAAAGACAAGAAGTAACAAGTGTTGGCAAGGATGTACAGAAAATGAAACTCTTTTACAATGTTGGTGGGAATGTAAATTTATGTAGCCACCGTGAAAAGTGGTATAGCGTTTTCTCAAAAAGTTAAAAATTGAAATGCCATATGATCCAGCAATTCCCCTTCTAGGTATTTATCTGAAGGAAATGAAAACATCAATTTGAAGACATATATGCACTTCTTTGTTAATTGCAGCATTATTTACAATAGTCAAGATAGAGAAACAATCTAAGTGTCCATCAATAGATAAATGGATAAAGAACATGTGGTATAGATAGATGATAGACTGATTGATCGATCTACACACACACACACACACACACACACACTAGAGTATTATTCAGCCAAAAAAAGTGAAATCTTGCCATTTGTGACAACATGGAATAACAAAAGAGTATTATGCCAAGTGGAATAAGTAACAGAAAAGGACAGATAACTGCATGATTTTACTTATATGTGGAATCTAAAAAACAAAATAAGGGAACAAATAAAACAAAACAGAAGCAGACTCATAGATGGAAGAAATGAATTATTGGTTACCAGAGGGGTGATGTTGGGGCCTGACAAAAGAGGTGAAGGGAATTAAGAAATTCAAGCATCTAGTTATAAAATAAATAAGTCACGGGATGCAATTAATGTACAACATAGGGAATCTAGTCAATAATATTATAATAACCCTGTATGGTGACAAATGGCAACTAGACTTATCATGAGGGTTATTTCACAATATATAAAATATTGAATCACTATTATGCATACTTGAAACTAATAAGATACTATATGCCAATTATACTTCAAAAGATAGCAGTGGATATTCTAACACATCTCTCAATTTTTGACAGACTGTATAGACAAAACACATTAGACTAATTTATTTTATTTGATCAAAAATGGTTAATATACCCTCTACCTTAAAAATTAGGAAAAGAGGGGTGCCAGCTGGCATGCGACTCTTGATCTAAGGGTTATGAGTTCGAGCCCCACATTGGGTATAGAGAATACTTCAATAAATAAAACTTTTTTAAAATTTGGGAAACGAGCCTCCTACTCAAGGTTTCACTAAATCTTAGATAGATGGATTGGATAGATAGATGATCATGATAGATAGATAGATAGATAGATAGATAGATAGATAGAGATATAGACTCACAGAAGTTTTCAATAAATTCTTCATAATAGTTAGATTATGTAGTAAAACAACTATCAACATTTTAATAAAGGACTTAAGGTAAAAACTCATATTCTCTAGGGCCAAAGAGAAAATAAAAACTTCAGATCAAGAATAGTTAAGAAAAAATAATGAAAATATTTATATGTTAGTAGACATTCATTTTTTATCTCCTATGATGAAGCTGTCACTGTTCTAATTTTTACTTCTTGCCAGAAATATCCCATTTAAAACTCATGGCAATCTATTAGGTGGATCATTGTAAAAATGAAAAGATATATATATAAAAGTGATAATATGGTCTGACACTTTTCATGGGTAAAATAAGTGGTTGCTGGGTTTTTAGGATCAGTGTTATTAATGAACATCGGTATTGGAATGTTTATTGGAACTTGAGCTATCTCCGCGTGATCCAAATAACTATACTGAGCAGAGTCATGTTTATAGTCAAAACCATAAACATGAAGAAATTCGTGCAGTAAAAATGTACAGAATGAGAAGAAACCAAAAGAATATCAACAACTTAAAGAATGGACAGAGGGGGAACCTGAGGAGGAGACTCAGAAGTAAGAGCCAGAGCAGAAGAAAATTACAGTCTTACATCTACCGTAGGTAAATACAAATCATACATCCTGAATATGGAACCCTGCACTTAAAGCAACGGACAGTGATTAAAATGGCGACCTGTCTGTAAATCAGGAGGATATTGGTGCCTCTCGACAGCAGTTCCAGTACTATAGTAGAGGAAGAGGCCAGACTGCAGTGGAATAAGAATTAAAAAAAAAAAAAAAAAGGCATGAAAAATAAAGAGAATAAAAAGTGAAGGGACTCTAAGTTACACTTCAACAAGATTGCCTACAAAAAGAAGGAAAGGACAGCATATAAATCAGAGAAGATACAGGTTCAAGGAAGGATTTTTGTTAGACTTATCGTTTATTGGTTGCTTGGGTTTGTTTTTAATGAAGTTCACTCAAACATCGGTAGTGATTTAACAGATCTGGTAGAGATAAAGACATTCTTCAGTAACAGAGAGAAGAGATAATGGATGGGGATATTGATCTGTATCTATAGTATGAAGGACTGCACTTGAATAGAGGGAAAATGTGCATCAGAAAGATGAAAAGGATGTTTTCATATTATTTGCCTGACTTGTCCAAGGGCTGCGGTACATTTGTAGTTAATGTATAAATATTTTCTTTAATGTAGAATGCATCATATCTAAATGTCAAATTCAACAAAAGAAAACATATTAGATCTCTGTTTTAGGGAAAGTAAACAGACACTAAGTTCACGCTTTTTTTTTCCCCAGAAAATTTCTGGGATTCCCAAATTTGAAAAGTGTTATCATGAATCAACATTGTTCATTCATAGACTCTATAAACATAAGATTAAAATAAATTGTTAGTGGTTTAGAAGAGAGTACAGTATTTAGCAGCTAGAGAGTTCAGCCAGTAAAAATCTGAGTTTTGTTCTTTTAACTAGAATTTACTATTTTTGTAGACTTGTTTCTCATCTTTCCAACTTAGTAGTGTGTATTTGAATGTAAGCATAGTAACCACCTTTATTTTGCTTGCTTACTACGGAACATCCACTGGCATCATTAACTTGAGTATCAATTAACAGTCAACATTGTTACTCTAAAAGTTACAGCCTTTAATTTATCTATTAGAATTGAATAGTCACCCAGAGAATAAAACAGGTATACAACACTTATACTATGTTACCTTCAATCTCAAGTGGGAGACCTTCCAAAAGTCAGTGAGCAGTTTTATTACTCATTCACAGCTGTGATTCCTACCAAAGAAAATAAAATTGATGGAATGATTTTTGTCTATTCCAATTTAAATTATTTTTTTAGTCAGAGCCAAGGAGGAAGGAAAAAATCATGTTAAAGAGAAATCTGTTTTAGCAGATATTTTACTCTTGAATATTAGATAAATTTGAGATAGAATCTTAATTAAACTCTCCCTAGCCTCATCAGATTAAGTGTTTAAAGCCAGCTTATTTATTGGGAAGGTCTGTCCCAGCTTTTCTGGATTAATCTCAATCATTTTCATTAGTGAAATCTTTAATCTGTTCTTCATTACAAATGGACGGGGAGAGATTCACATCTATTGGATCGGAGATATAATCTTGGGTTTTAAACTGCTTGGTAAATTATTTAGGCACAAGCATATTAGAAAATTTAAAGACCCAGAGTCCTAGACAATAATAAATCTGCTTTGATTTAACATTTTTTATAACATTCTGTGCAATATTACAGCATCTGGAGGGGGAGTGGGTATATTTTCTGGTACTGTGTCTTGCCAAGCTTATAAATTTATACGTATTTTATAAATCACATATAAAGGATTACCTTTCCAAAATTAACTAAATTAGGGAAGCATTGGTAGATTTTTTTTTTAAATTTTTACTTATAGTTCAGACGTTATTGAGCTCTTTTATTTAACTTTCCCTCTAAGGAAATTATCTAGTGCTCATAATTTTTTTTCCAAGCCCTTAATTAGAATACATTATAGAATACACCTTGCATTGATCCCTCTTATAGTAAGTATTTGTTACATAATAAATTTTCCAAATGTTTATGCAGCCTCCTGAAAGCAATTACTGTAGCAGCTTCCATGGCTAAAGCCAGACATTTTTCCCTCAGAAGAATTAAGTGTAAAAGATTCTGGAATAAGTATGGAATCAAGGATCTTGCATTTAGGTCCTTCCTTGTTTGTTTTCTTTGTTTTGTTTTGTGTGATTTGCGGAAAGCACTTACCTTCTGTAAGTTTAGATTTATCATTTTTAAATGAATACAAAGCCTTGCTTTGTTTAAGGGGTGTTGCAAAGGTTCAGTAACTATAAAAGAAAATGGTTTGAAACTCTTAAAAATAATGTCTTATAATAAATAGCCCTGAGGGAATTTTGATAATTTTGTTTGATGTGTTTTGAACAGCATATATTTTAACAGATATCTGACCATGAATATTATTTTTATTTCAGTTTCTACAAGTTGTCTGGCACATACAAGCTGGTAAGATCTACTATAAAAATTTTACATTAGTTATTATTTATATTAGTTGATTTGGCTGGATTCATTTTAGAAATAAAAGGCAGGTTGAAACATAACTACCTACAAGATACTGAAAAACCTACCTAATTTATTTAAATGAATGTCTGAGAGCTTAAAAAAAAATCCTGTTTTCTGTTGTATCTCACTGTGCTTTATCAAATGTGTCCTCTTTTTCTTTCCTTTGTCACCGTCTTTTTGCTGTTCCACATGCTATCTGTACAACCTTGGGCAAGTGAGTTCTTTCACTAACCTCATTTATGAAACAGGAAAAATAATTTTACTTCATAGAGTTTTTTTTCAGCAACATGCCAGTGCAGAAAAGCAGTTAAGACAGCACCTGAGTTCTTAGTAATTTTTGATAAATATTTGGAAATCAACCATTGTGTATTGCACTTGATATGTTTTAGCACTATCATGCTAATTATATGAAAGAAATCACTTTATTTCTCAGAAATATAAAAGAAAGGTTGTTTTTTTTTTTTTTCAAAAAATAGACATGGGTGTCTTACTCTGACAACATGTTTTATTTTATTTCTTTAGGCAGTCATCACATTTTTATGTACCTTACTATACATGCTACTCATTTGCCAATAATAAATTATTCTGTGTCCAGAGCAGTACAGATACCTGAATATTCATGTAGGAGAAGTTTTATCCAAATTCTAACTTCCATTTCCCCCTGGTTCTTAATGCAATTATCTTCAATATAGTAGATTCTCAAATCTTGCCTGTAATTAAGATTTTGAATGAAATCATATGAATAAATAAGTTAATGCATTTATTTTAATAACACAAAATGATATCAGGATCATATTTTGTTCTCACTTTTTTAAAGATGATATTTTCAGCAAGGAACTATTTCCTACCTCAAATAAATTAATAGTATTATGCATTTTCCTATTAATGAGGGCCCCATAAAGAAAAGCAAATTTAACTCACATTTCCAAATCAAATAATGTTTATTACTTAATCTGTTGAAAACTTCAAAGTCATGATTAATCCTGATTTATTTTAATGAATTTTCACTCATTTTATTTGGATAACATAAGTTCTTTTAACATGGCATAAATTGTATCATATCGTGTTCTTTTAGCAATAATCAATTTATAGAAGTTTATTGATATTTCTCTCTTTTTAAATTTACTAGTAATATTAATTCTGGTTCTTCTGTAAGAGCATGACTTAATCCATGATCAAAGGCTTAACAAAGATTTTTGTTTTCTCCCTTTATCTGACTATCGTGACAATTTACAGTCACCATAGGCTGGGTACGTAGTAACTCATTACATAATTGTTGAGCAAGTTATTGCGCAAAGACTGAGACCTCCGATTTCACAACAGATTTTATATCCTGAGCTATAAGAGACAACACTGCTGTAATCTCTATCCCTTTTTAGACTTCGTTGAGTTTTTCTGTTGCAGTCCAGTACTTCAGAACAAGTTCACTCTTCTCTTTCTCACAATACCTTCCTCTGAGAAGGGTCTACAGGCCCTGAAATAGAATCAGGGACTAGCATTGCATCGAGAAACTCATAACCGTGGCAGTCAGAATGGTGGAGGAGAGGGTCAACTCTCACAGCAAACTTAAATACACAAATATATCTGACTGTTACAATGCCTTTTAAAAAGGACAAGTCTCTCAGTAAAATTAGCCTTATCTCAAATGAATCAAGTTGTGCAAAGAAAGTGCAAGATTGCTGTGCAAGTCTACCTACCTCTCTAAGTACTTAGTCTTCTTGAAATGATCGGATGGCCTAGCTTTGTAACCAATTTTTCAGGTTCAATATTGTCATATGCAGTTAATTATCTTCCTTTAGCTTCTTTTCTTCTGTCCATTATCACATCAGACAAAGAAGGCAACTTCAATCCACAAATATTCCATTTATTTCTAATGAATATAAACCAAATCAATGGGAGATTGATCAATTTTGTAATTTCATAGCAGATTCATTATTCAAAACCTTTCTCGTGTGACCTCATATTTTGTTGCACCCATATCTCTGAAACTCATCTCTGGATTTGCTTCCATGTTTAAGATAGCTAAACCATATGTTGCTTTTCTTGTAATTACAACTGATTGTATATGCTTTTTCTCCTTATATAATCATGATCAAGAAGTGAGGAAGGCTCCTGTAACTTACATAATCAGGAATGGTTCCTGATGCAATGACTGTTGGAATCCCTCCATCTGTTCAAATTTGAACCTTGTTCTTGGCTTACCTCATTCTTACAGCTGCAGGAATGTAAATCCCCTATAGCCCTCTCAACAGTGTTCTTCCCTCATTTCCCTTTATAGTCTGGCTGATCTACAGATATTTCCTAAATTTACTAACATAGCCCATTTTTTTGCTACTAACTAAAACTCTTCCTCCAATAAAATAGATGTCCCTTTATAGTCTTTACTGCCGATAGTGGATTGAATTCTGGCCCCTCAAAAGATATGTCTACCAGTAACCCGTGAAGGTGACTTTATTTGTAAAAATGGTTTTTCAGATGTAACTAAACTAAGGTAATTGAGATGAAATAATTTCAGATTGAGGGTGTTCCTTAAATCCTATGACAAGTGTCTTAGAAGGACAGAGGGAGATTTGAGGTCCAGAGATACAGGGGAGAAAGCCATATGAAAACAAAAGTAGAGATTAGACTTATCCTGACATAAGCCAAGGAGCACATGAAGCTATCAGAAGCTGGAAGAGACAAGGAAGGATTTCCTGCCAGAGACTTTGGAGAGAGAGTGCCTCCCATGACACTTCGATTTTGTATTTTAAGTCTCCTTCAGAACTGCACCAAATTTGTGGGAAGCCTTAGGACACTAATACACTGCCACTTGTAAAGAGTCTTTGAGGGTGCCTGGGTGGCTCAGTGCGTTAAGTATCTGCCTTTGGCTCAGGTCATGATCCCAGGGTCCCAGGATCAAGCCCCAGGTTGAGTCAGGCTCCCTGCTCAGCGAAGAGTCTGCTTGTCCCTCTTCCCTGCCCCTCCCCCCTGCTCGGGCTCTCTCTCATTCTCTCTCAAATAAATAAATGAAATCTTAAAACAAACAAAAAAAAAAGGAGTCTTTGAATGATTGTGATTGTATGTATATCATAAAGATAATAAAGAAAATAATGACCAAGATTCAGACCATGATTCTTGATGACGAACTGTTTCTGAAATGTCTTTTGTATTTTAACATTCAATTATTTGACGGTTAGAACAGTAAAAAGTACATATATTTATATATGTATTGAAAAATTTTAAATTATATGAATTCTGGACTGAGCCAGAAAAATTCAGGAAAGTCAGAAAAGAAAAACATACCAGAATAGGCTCTCATAGTTTATGCTATAAACCTGTGGCAAATGCAGTTGCAAAAATCTTTACTCAGTGATTTACTCAACAATTGTATATTGAGTAACTATGTTCCCAATCCATAGATCTTTATGACCAAATTCTTACGATAGTCAGATGCAATGAGAAAGCCAATCCTAATTTTTGGAAAGAAGAATGGTTCCACAGAGCGTGTATTGGTTTATCATCATTTCATCAGTAAGCTATGCATGTGGAACAGAGATATCCTTAAAAAAAGATACATGCTTTCACAATACAACAAAACATCCACCCTTATTACAAATACAGACAAACATAAATTAGCACTACACATCTAAGTGAAAGAATAATCAACCATGCACTATTTCATCTGAACAATTTCAAGTACATTTTCAGGCTTGCACTAGTAGCCAAATGCCTTCTGAATAAACGTAATCCGCTTCAGAGCCATCACGATTGGTGATGCGAGATTTAGACTTTTTATGTACACCACATTGGAAATTACAAATCATTTAGATTTATAAATTGTATCCATCCTTTCGAATTCAAGGAGAAATGTGTTGCTTCCTGCCAGGCTTGGGGCACAAGCAAGGTCTTTTAGTTTGTTGTCCAAAGGAGTGAAGGGTTTCTTCTACACACACAAAAGAGTACTTGGAGTTTTAGCCACTGCCTTGTGTTTTGACTGTGAAATGTTAATCCGTTTGCTGTTCATAGAGATTACAGCGGGGAGAGCCAGGGCAGTTACAGTTGGGTCCTGACACCCTGGCACGCAGCCTGACTGGATATTGCAGAGCTCTAAAGCTGCCCGTCAGGAGATGGGACACAAAGGTAACAACTGCCAGTTAAATCAAATTGCTTAGAGTAAATTGGACAAATTTTGTTAGCCTCTTGCCTACCTTGGCCCAGAACCACATAAGCAAGGGCAATGATGTTAACTTTAGGATTGAACTTGTGGCTGAGCAAAACTAATTCTGTAGATGCTTCCAGCAACTGTGTTAGGCTGATTAAAAGCAGCTCCATGGTCAACTCAAATTGTTTTATGTATTGATGTTTTGTTGTCGCCAAATGAGTTGTTGTTTCCTAGGGAAGGGGACAGAGGTTCAAACAGCGGTGTTCCATTCAGGGTGTTGAACAGAGTGCTAGGCACATAAAGACGCTCAGTTTGTATGGTTAAGAGAATCGAATGAATTTATTCTTTAACTCAAACAAGCTCTGTTGACTCAGACTTTCTCTATAATTACACAACAAACCAAATAATGTGTTAAAGATGTGCTTTCTTTGTTGACAGCCATGTAGCAATCTTGCACACCTCTTCCCAGTTAAGCTGCCTAAATCATTAAAGCATGAGCCATGGCAAGAGATTCAACTCAATAATATTCTTACTTACAAATCTACTTTTACTGTCCTGATGAAATTTCTTCTGGTAAGAAGGGAATAGGACCAAAATGTGCTTGTTCTTCTCCATTACTAGGCCACCGTGAGCTAGATATGTCAGCTTATACTGCTGATGTGTGGAACAAAGCTCAACTAATTGGTCAGTTAGTAAGTGGTAGATACAATGTCACATCTTCACACATTCTTTCTCTCCCTTTCTCTCTCTCTCCCTATCTTCACCTCTCTCTCTTTCTCTTGCTCCCTTTCAAGTGCTCTCACCTGTATTTTGTTTACTTTTGCATGTTTACAAAATTACAATTGTTTGTAAAATTTTGAAAATGATTATCCTACTGACGTTGCTCTCTGAAAGTTTTTTCTTTTTTGTTCCCCCATATGTTATGTTTCTAAGGTATATCCATGTTGGTTCATTAATTTTACTACTCTATAATCTATGGTGTGAATATAAAGTAATTTTTTTCATACAGCTAATGGGAACTTAGGGGCTTTTTCATTGTTATTATGAACACTGCTTTTATGGGTCCTCTTATACATGTCTTTGAGTTCAGATGTTAAATTTTTTCTTGGGAATATACTCAATTGTGAAATTCTTGGATGTGTGTTTATAACTTTTTTTAAATAGTTGAATAATGTTTCCAAAAGAGCTGTACTAATTTAAAATTTTAGCATCAAAATTTAAGAAATTCAGATGATCTACACTTTCTCAACATTTGATATTTTGGCTCTTACTTTTTGTTACTTAAGTGGTTTTTGAAAATGCTGTCCCAACTTGGACATGATTAAATTCAATATCCAATCAATTTAAAATATTTATATTATTTTTTTAGACTTAAAAAGAATATTTATAATGAAAAATGTCAACAAATATGGGGAAGTTTAACAAGAGAACTGAACTTATGATCAAACTATAGCAGTCAATTTCAACTAACAAACCAGAAATAAATAATTTGAAACATAATGGTAACTGCATTATTTATAATAGTAACAAAATATATAGTGTAACTGGGAATAAATGGAGCAAAAAGATATGCAAGTTCTGTGCATGGCATATATTAAAACTTTACTCAAAGACAAAGAAAACCTTAACAAATGGAGAAATCTAAATAAATTGAGAAATTTGTAGGTATAAAGACAATAATAGAAAGATGAGAATTTTACCAAAGGGAACTATAGAGTCAACACAGCTCCGATGAAAATGCCATCAAGGTTATACTGCTATTTTGTTATTGCTCTTGAAAAGTTGTATTAAAATATATATAAAAAATTTAATTGCTAAGTGTAGTTAAAATATTTTGAAGAATAACAGCAATAGGTGGAAAACTACCCTAATAGATATCAACGTTTATTACAAAGATTTAGTTATTAAAGTAATATGGTGCTGGGAAAGCAAAAGATCCAATAGAATGAATAGAAAACCCAGACATGGTCCCAAATGTATATTGTATTTTGATATATGACATAGGTACCCTTGCAGATCACTGGAAAAATGAAAGTCCTTCAGTAAATGAAACTGGAAAAATTGATCATCAATGTGCAAGAAAAAAAAATTGTAACTCACAACACACAAAGAAATCAAGTCCAGAAAAATGAAGAGTATCAAAACAAATCTTTAAAACATTAAAATGAATGGGAATAGCTTTCCAATCTAAGGATAGGGGAAAAAATTAAAGATGCAAAATGCAGTGACTAATGAAGAAAATTAATAAATTTGACTACATTGAAAGCAAAAAACAAAAAAGTTTAATAAAATTAAAATATAAGCTACCAAATTTAAGGAGATATTTATAAAAACTATATAACCAACAGCAAATTAGGGTACAGTAGATAAAATGCTCATACAAATAGAAAATTCAATTTAAAAGGGGGGTAAAAAATAGGAAGCAATTATCACTCATAAGCATATTTAGAGATACCTAAGGATATTTGTAATCAGGGGAATTAAATTAAAGACCACAACTTTTTCAATACATATTTTTAATGCATGCACTGTTAAATTTTATTTTGTTTTACTTAGTTGAGTGCATCTGTGGGTGTGAGAGAAGAATAAATTAAAATTTCCAAGTACACAACCCAAATTAAAACATTGTGTCTAAAAACATTTAAGATTTTTAACATAGAGGGGTGCCCGGTGGCTATCAGTTAAGCATTTGACTTTTGGTTTCAGCTCAGGTCATGATCTCAGGGTCCTGGGGTTGAGCCCTACATTAGGCTTTGCACTCAGCAGGGAGTCTGCTAGAGATTCTCCCTCTTTAAAATATCCCCCCACCCTTTAAAATAAATAAATAAATATTTTTAAAAAGGATTTTTAACATAGAACAAATGTCTTAATTTGCAGCTGGTTTATAAGAACCAATTAGTTTGCATGTAGACAGACCCTACATTGACCCCCAATGATTTTCTGCCTCCTGATGTCCACACATTTGTCCCCCTTGAGTGGTCAAAGTACCTGTGACTGCTTTCTAGCTAAGAAAATGTGGCAACTCTTATGGGATGTCATTCCTGTGATTAAGGTTTGTTACATGGCAAATGGGATGGCATGTCACTCCCTTGATTAAGTTACCTTTGTGACAAAGTGAAAGGATAGTGCATATGTAATTAAAGTCCCAAATCGCTTGACTTTGAATTCATCAAAAGGGATGTTATTTGGGGGTGGACCTGACAACATAAGGTGAAAGCACATTAAAAAGGGACTAGGGCTTTCTGAGGTGAGAGACATTATCCTTCCTGACCTTGAAGAGGCACACTTCCCAATTTAGAACTGCCTATGGAAAAGGCTGTCTGGTGGATGGCTGTGAGTGGGCTCTAGGACAGGAGAGCAGATTTCAACCAAACAAGCAACAAATGGGAATACTCAGTCATACCACTGCAAGGAAATTAACTTTGCGCCCATTCCACATGAACTTAGAGGCAAATCCTTCCCCAGTCAAGCCTCCAGATGAGAAACCAGCCCAGCCCTGCGTGCCTGAGAAGAGTATGGAACTAAACTGTGCTCAGACTCCTCACCCACAGCAATCCTAACATGTATGTTGTCTAAAGCCACTATAGGTGAGGTTACATGTTATAAAACATAGAAAACAAATACATCTTTTCAATTAGAAGTGAATTGTTTGGGTTTTGTTAGCAGAACATCTGGATCAGAAACCTTTCGTTCACTTAACAAATATTTTATGAGCATCCTCTAATGTACTGAGCACTCTTCTAGGCACTTGGAGTATATCAGTAATATAGAACTTATATCTTGGATGGGTAGACATCTTCTTAAAGATGATAATTAGATGAAAAAGATGAGAAACATTAGACAATAATTAGAAATTTATATAGCATACTGGAAGACAATAAGTACCATGGTCCCAAGGAAATGTTAAGTACGAAGAAAAGATCATGAATATGGGAGGCTACAAGCTGCCCTCTTTGGTACTATGTCTAGATAACTTCCTCTGAGCATATACTTTAAGAATATTGGCTAATGTCTTCCAGCAGAAGCAATAGCTTAGTGCTGTGACTTAAGGAAACGGTCTGTCTACATATCCAAGGAACAGCAAGATAGCCAATACAATTGGAACAGGATGAGCTGGAGGAAGATTGTATAAGAGTTGCACAGAGGGCATGCAAAGTGTGAAAGACAGAATCACAATAGATCAAAGTTTTCAGCCTTAGAATGCTGGAAGGCTAAAGTTGCCATTAATTTTATATGTGGAAAATAGTGAGCACCTAGGTTTTTGTGGGAAGACTAGAAGTTCATTTTTGGACATTGCTGTGTACTGAATTGTGTCCCCCCAAGATTCATATGTTGAAACCCTAACCCCCAAGGTGACAGTATTTGGGATAGAGGTTATGGGACAGAGATAATTAAGTTTAAATGAGGTCATAAAGGTGGGGTTCTAATCTGATAGGATTGACCACTTTATAAGAAGTTAAAGCAAGAGGAAGATCTGGCTCCATGCTCATACACCAAGGAGAGGCCATGTGAGGACACAGAGAGAAGGCTTACACCTGAAAGCCAGGAAGAAAGGCCTGACCAGAAACAAACTCTGCTGCACCGTGATCTGGGACTTCCCATCTTAGAACTGTGAGAAATAAATTTCTGTTGTTTCAGTTACCTAGCCTATGGTGTTTGTGGAGATCCAACCAAGCAGATTAATACATTTTAAAGTTTATGTGGTTTTTAGCTAAGTGAAGATGCTGACTCACTGTTGTTCATAACAATCCTCTGCCACTTCAAAAAAAATACATATGCATATATATAGAAACAAATATATTATTTTCAAACAAATTACCTGAAGAGGGATTCCTTCAACTTCTTCAATGCATGTTGGCATAACTTTCTATTAGTGGTTAGAAAATCAATTCTATACATAGGAGAGGCGCTACTTTCAATGCATTTCATTTTAATTTCTAAATGTAAATCAGTGTGTGAGTGTGTGTGCAATGTGCACGTGTACATCTCTATAGTGGGAAATAAAAGAGAGGGAGTAGCTGTTGCAAATCTTCCAGTAAGCAGATTTTAATAGTCACAAAAAGGTGAAATTCACCTGGAAGACATTCGAAGCAGTGTAAATAGAAAAGAACTGGTTAAATTCAAGCACATACATTTGTTTTATATTGCTCTAATTTGTCTTCATAAAAACTCAGAGGGTAAACAGAAAAAGCAAAGTTAGGGTCTTCAGGGGCTGACAGGTTAATGACAATCCTGCTATTAAAAAAAAAAAAAAGCTGCGTAGTGAGGACATTTAGGGGACAACAGGGGGTACACATGCATGTGGAAAGAGTCCTTGCAGTATGAACTTAGAGACTTTTACCTTCTCTTTCAGGTTTGATAGTCAATCTTGTTATGAGAATAACCTTATTGTTCCTCTGGCTCCTTTGGGTACTTTGCTTGAAATAATTTTGTTAGAAGGCACAGTGACTGAACACAGTTTTACTGATTCTGAATCGGCAAGCCGAAAGACAGAGGTGTTTACAGACTTGAAGGGACTTGTTAGCTGGATGTCAGTCTCCAGTGAGATTTTCTTCTGTTTTGTTTTCCGACCTATACAAACCTTTTTCTTTGTTCTCATGCTGTTTTTATTATGATAGCATATGTCAAATTCTTATGAGAAAAAAATCTCGTAGATAATTTTATGCAAATTGTTTCTGTTTTTAAAGCCCAGAAGTGGTTACAGTACATCCAATGGCATATACATTTATACAATTGGGCTAAAGGGAAGATTATATCATTATTTAAAATGAAGGTATAATCAAATAGGTAAGTCAGTCAAGTAAGACCAACTGAGACAATGTAAGAGCTTAAGGTTTTTTAAGAGGCTGACATCTGGGGAAATCTTTCCCGTATGTGATAGGAGTTTGCTAGTTTTTGAAGGCTTGGCTATACTGAGAACACCTGCCAAGTAGGAGATCTGAACATTGTCAAATGCGCAGAGTTCTGAAACTTATATTCAAAGAACATTTGAAATATGATATAGGAGGGAACTCACAGACAGACACAAATGTAGATGACAATTATGGTTCAGTCAAAATGAAGGCAAAAATTCAACTTCCTGTGAATATACATGGTTTTTAGGCCTGAATTAATACAAAAGTAAATGTGAATTTATCATATGCTATGGCTTGAAACACTAAAATTAGAACAATGAAAGACATGGGACCATGGGAAACCCTTGCTTTTTTTTTTTTAAGAGATACAATTCATGTGTCACACAATTCACACATGTAACAATCCAGCAATGTGTTTAGTACATTCGCTGAATTGCATATATTCACTATTAGTAGTCATTCATTTCTCCCCAAACTCCCCCAGCCCTAGGCAACCACTGATCTACTTTCTGTATCTAAAGATTTGCCTGCTCTGAACATTTCATTTAAATGGAATCACACAATATGTGGTCATGTGTATTGGGTTTCTTTCACTTACCATGATATCAAATTCATACATATTGTAGCCTGTATCAAATACTTCTTTGTTATTATAACTGAATAATATTCTATTGTATAGATACACTACATTTTATTTATTCATCCAATGATGGACATTTGGGTTGTTTCTACTTTTGGGCGATGATGAATAATGCTGCTAAGAGCATTCATGTATAAATTTTCATGTGGGCATTTCATTTCTCTTGGGTTTGTATCTACAAGTGGAATTGCTGGGTCATATTCTGATAGGCAGTTAGATAGTTTTGTGAGACCTGGGTCCCACAGGAAAGGAGATAGGGGGACGAATCCTGGGCGGGAGACAACAGAGACCTGCAATTAGGCATATCCTGCCCAGATGGCCAAGGGAAATTCCAATACAGAAGCCATAGGACACGCATGAACAGAAAGAAAAAAATAATAATAATTCAATTAACATTGTGATTTGGCCTAAGTAGTATCTCATTATTGTTTTAATTTGCATTTCCCTCATGACTAATGATGTTGAGTATCTTTTCATGTATTTATTTGTATATTTTTTTTAAAGAAATGTCCATTTGGCCTATATTCATTCTTTATATATTAGCACATTCACTCCATTTTTTAAAAAGAATTCCTCCTTGGGGTGCCTGGGTGGCTCAGTCGGTTAAGCATATGCCTTTTGCTCAGGTCATGATACCATGGTCCTGGGATAGATCCCTGTATCAGGCTCCCTGCTTAGCTGGGAGCCTGCTTCTCCCTCTCCCTCTGCCACTCCCCCTGCTTGTGCTCTCTCCCTCTCTCTCAAATAAATGAATAAATAAAAAGAATTCCCCCTTTCCTTAAAGCAGATTTAGGTTCATAGCAAAATCGAGAGGAAGATACAGATACGTCTCTATACTCCTTACCCCCAAACATGCATAGCATCCTGCATTATCAACATTCCCCACCAGAGTGGTACATTTGTTACAGCTGATGAACCTACATAAACACACCACAAACGCCCAAAGTCCATAGTTTTCATTAGGGTTCACTCTTGCTATTGCTACTCTATGGGTTTAGACAGATGTATGTTGATATATATATATCCATCATTATAATATCATACAGAGTATTTTTTTTTTTACCCTAAAAATCCCCTTTTCAAAGCCTTGGTTTTGACTTGAGGTAATCACTGGGTGAGCCACACATTAAAAAAGAAAGAAAGAAAGAAAAGGTGGTGAGAGAGAAGCAAACAACTCATTCTCTATCACAATGATTAGTTTTAGCAAAAGTCTTGAATTGCAATATTTAAACAAAATTTTGACATTTAAATTATGCCAATCAAATTATATTAAAGTGAATTCTGAAACAATCATTCTTCTAATATTTTATAAGTTTAGGAATTATTTTAAAAAATACAGTCCTGGTTTATCTTTTCTGAGAAGAGCTGGATTTGCATATTTCTATTTTGCTTAAAGCACTTGCATGTATATTTAGATGGAGGAAAATGATAAATACTTAAATATATGCCTAAAAAGCAGGAAATTGTATACTGTTTGCACATGATCTTTCCAGAGAAAATGTTAGGAAATAACTCTATAAAGTATAATAAATCTTCTACCCAAGATATTGTATTATAATTACATTAGTACCTTTATTTTTACTCTGCATTGGCTGAAATAACTTTGTAGGGAATTTTTCTTAAAAACGAATAATCACCAGTAATTTTTCTGTCTTCCATATGTGTCTTTACACACATAGGTAGATTCCTATTTTAATAAAAGCCATCATAATTTCAAGACCTATGTTAACAAGGCTATTTTTGTAATCAGCAATTAGTCAAGCAACATCATGTAACAGGTTCCAATATTTAGAAAAAAAATTTATGAGATATAAAATGTAAGCATTAGCTTTGATAAGATGCTTAATTTTTATAATCCAATATTTCTGAATAGAGTTAACACTTTTATTTTCTAACGTGCATTTTAGTATCTATTTTACATTAACAATAAAAATTTTTACATATTTAAAAGGCACTAAATTGATACTATTTAAGAGACTTTTTTTTTTTTTTTTGTAAAATGTGCAATCTGGATGTGGAGCTAGAAAAACAAGTCTTATGTAATCTATGGATCTTCCTGGAAAGTCTCAGGTTTTAAGTTTCTTCAAATCATGCAAATCATTGCTTGGTTAAGCTTACCAACAATTTGTTTTAACTTTATATGTAAAAGCTAACAAAGCAAATGTTGCTTTACACTTTGGGGAAAGTAAGCGCTGGCAATATAATATAAAAAGACATGTTCCTTAATCAAAAATTGTTTATAATCTAGTGGAGAGTATTGAGACTGCTAGCTAAATGTTAAATTTCAGTAAAATGCAAAGAGAGGAATGCTTTACTTTTTCACACTAGTGGAACATTACCCAATCTGAGAGCTATGTGGGAAACTCACCTGCAAGATGATACCAGAACTGAATCTTGAAGAATGTAGGTTAGGTCAATAGACGAAGCACAGTTTTCTTGGAGCAAGGACTCCAAATAAATAATGGCACAACATAGAATTCCATGATGAATATGCAATAAGCCTCGTTACTGTGAAGTATGAAGCAGAAGAATAGTCAGTCGGACAAAGTGGGAAGGATAGAGTTGAGGATATGAGTATTGGAGAAAAGAAAAAGGAGATAGCAACAATCCAGAGATTTCAGAGACAAAATATAGGACAATTTTAATATTGATGGTTGGAAGCAAATAAATTCAAGAAATATTTTGGAACTAGAATTAATATTGGATGTAGGAGGGCAAGAGGGAGACTGATTGAACGTGATAGGTGAAAGAAAAGTATCTAAGGCTACACTAAGTTTCTGAGTTTCTCATGTAATTATATTACTCCCCAGCAAAGGAGAATCAGGAAGAACAGCACACCTCGTAGAAAGATGGAAACTGTGTTTTGGGGACAAGCTGGGTACAAACAGGAAAATATATACAACAAACTGAATGCAGAAACCTGAAACTCAAGAGAGATATAGAGGTAGAGACATGATTTAGAACACTTGGCTGCAAAACAATGGAACCCTAACAATTTCTTAAATATGATCCCCAGAGTAGATCAATAAATTCTTATCATTTGAACCATCGGAAGTTTATGCTGGGTCTCTAAATATAATGCACAAGTAGAGGTCATGTCTTGCCAGGATGAACAATATGTTCTCCATCATACCTGAAAAAAAGTACAAAATAGTGTGTGTGGAAGTGCTGGCTTTGTAGAATTGTGAGTGATTAAATGAAGAAACACATTCGATGGCTTCTATTTTCTCAGTGATATATACAAGGTCTCAGATTGTTAGTTGACTGAAAGAAAAAAATATTAGTTTCAATGAAAAAGAAGAAAACATATAAGTTTATTTCAGAAACTAAAAAGTCAACCTACTACCAGATCATGGTAGGATTTTCCATCATAAATGAATGCCCAGATGTGATTAGAGTTATAGGCTTTTGAATGGAGAGTATCTTGATGGAATCAATCTAATCACAGAAGTCCTTAAAACCAGAACCTTTTCAGCTGAGGTTAGAGAGAGGTCTGAGACTATGGAAGAGTCAAAAAGATGTGACATGAGAAAGACTGGACCATTGCTGGCATTAAAAATGGAAGAATGAGACCATGAGTCATGGGAGGAGGCAGCCTCTAGAACATGGAAATAACTCTCAATTTATAGCTAGAAAGAAAGCGGGATTCTTAAGGGGAAAAAAAAACAAAAAGACTCCTGTGAGTCTTTCTCCTGTGTGTCTCATTTACTACTCACACAAAGCACGTTACTTCTGGTCACCAAATGTGTGGAGGTTTGTCTTCCACACCAAGCAATTCTCTGTGACAGCAGCTGGGTGTCCTACAATTTAACTCAATTCTAATGCTATCTACTTGGAGATAGTGTCATATCCCAGAGGTTAAATGCTTAGTTCCACAAGACCACCCCCTGCTACTACAGATGCCAATAGCAAATAGTAGGTACCCAGGTTACCTACAACTTTTGTCCAGCTTGGCTACAAATCGAAGGTTCCCACAACAACATTATCCTCAGCTTGATTCATTTGCTAACGCAGCTCACAGAACCCAGAGAAATACTTCTTTAATGTCTACTGATTTATTAATGTGATACAGGATACAGATAAATAGTCAGATGAAGATTTCTATAGGGTGAGGTCTAGAAGGGTCTTAAGCATGGGAGTTTCTATCCCCACAGAGTTGGGGTGTGACTCTTTCCTTGTGTGGATGTATTGCCGACCTGGAAGTTCTCCAAACTCCATACTACTGGGATTTTATGGAGACTTCTTCACATGGGCATGATGAATTATTAAACACATTTCAGCTACTCACCCCTCTCTGGAGAGGTTGGGAGTGGGGAGCGAAAATTTCAAGCTTCTAATTATGGTTTGATTTTTCAGGTGACCAGCACCCACCCAGGAGTCATGCAGGAAACCACCTAGTGTTGCCTCATTTGAACAAAGGATGGTCCTACTGAGAAATAGGAATATTTCTTAATATTTCACAGGGCTCTTAGTCCAAGAATTACAAGGAAACAAATTCTGCCAACAACCAGAATGAACGGAAATGGATTCTCCTCTAGAACCTACAGAAAAAAACACAACCTGCTAACATCTTGATTTTATGCCCTGTGAAATTCATATCAGTCTTCTGACCTATAGACTGTAAGCTAATAAACTCATGGTTTTAAACCACTAAATTTATGCTACTTTTCAATAGCAGTAATAGACAGCTAATACATACTTCTTGAAGCTCCCTCCATGGACTGATGGAATGCTTTTTCTACTGTTATGGCATCTGCACAACATTGCTTCTGATCAATAATTTATTTCTCAACAAAAAAAGTACAATGATGGGAACATGTCCATGAGATTAACAAATTCTTCTTTGATTCCCATAATCCGGAATCTGCTGGATTAACACAAAATTTTACTGGTTTATTAAAACTCAGTTGTGGAAACAGTTGGGAGATTAAGACCTTGAAAAAAAATAGTGTTCTATGAATGCATCACCTACTTTGAAAAAGAGACATAGGATTGTCCCATCTATAGCCAAATAAACAAGTCTGGAAATCAAGAAATAAAGTGGAAGTGGTATCTCTAGCTTGTAAACATAATAACCCCTTCACACACCTTTTTAAAAAAGTCCTGTCCTGGTAACTTTTCATTCCGTTGGCTTGGACATCTTAGTTCCCAATGGTGGGGGTGGTGGTGGTGGGGAGATTTTCTGATACATTTTTCAGAACAATTCCATTGAATTTTAAAATGAGATTGCCATCTGGCTTTTTGCAGATCCTTATGTTACTGAAACACAGGCAAAATAGAGACCACTCTACTGGCTGGATTGACCACAATTACCAAAGGAAATTGACTTGTTCGTTAAAAAACAAAGACAAGGAGGACAATGTCTGGATTCCAAGGAACTCTATGGACATCCTCTCGGTGCTTCCGTGTCCAATAATCACAATTAATGAAAAACTACAGAATCTCAAATTCAGGATTATAAAGGACTCAAACTCTTTGGGAATGAAAGTTTGGGTTCAATCCAGCTGACATCCTAATTGGGTAAGGGAAACATGGAATGGATAGTAGAAAAACTCAGAAACAAAGACATGGTTTTGTTTATTTTCTCTTTCTTGTTATGTGTATATGTTTGCAAATTAATTATTTTACTTTTTCTTTCTTCCCCTTACTACTTTGTAAACAAAGTTATTGGAGTTTAGTTTTAAATCAATGAAACCATGACTGGATTTGAAGAGTAATTAACATAGTCACAGACAGATTCAATGACTGTTGGGACTGTGTCTTCACACCTTGGGCAATGAAGTGTGAGAGCTTCTTCACTTGTATGAAGGACAGCACTTATGTGAAACGTAAATGGGTATGCAGGAGTGTATGCAGTAACTTAGCAGCCAAAGGAATGATCTGTGCCAATTTTCCATTTATTTCCTCACGGTTTCATATCCACTTCTCTTTGCCCTACTTGTGAAATGTTATCCTTTGTCAATAGAGGGCGCTAGAAGGACACTCCAAGACCAGAGCAAATCAGTGGGCTGTATAACTTTTCTGCAGCGCAGTTGTCAGCGACGGATGTATGGGAGGCTAAGTAGTACATAATATAGCAATGGGTACTTACCCAGCATGGGCACAGTGAAAAGACTATGCCCTGCTAGCTACCTCCAATTCATTTCTCTGCTCCCAGTGAAACAGGTACTGTGGACCCCCCTGACCACACCCTCTTAGGAGGCCTGTTCCTGGGTCAGCCAAGCCCCCTAAAATGAGATCTGAATCTCAGTTCCTTCTGTACTTGTCCTTAGCTCTTGAGGCAGTGGCTGCTGTGGGTAAGTGCTATTTATCTATTCCTGGGAATCCTCTTTTGTCCCTTGAATGATCTGCCACCTTTCACAGTTAAGCTTCTTTATATTAAATTTTACATGTCTAAATTACAACATAGTTTTGTCTCCTGGTTTGACACTGACTGACATATATGTGGATTGGTTAAGAAAGAAAAATTTTCGTAAGATATTATAGATGAATTTTTTTCAAGGATAATTGTTTAAAATCATCTAATCTAAGAATTGTTACAATAATAATAATTTAAATTTTGATAATAAAAATATTGATAATTTGAAATGACAATATATTATTTAAGTATGGAAACTTACATACCAAAGCAGGCATGGAATTATCACACATTTGTAAATTACAAATCCTAATTTTTCTGTTATTCCCTAACAAAATTTGAGAATTTGAAGTCACAAAGCACTTTGCAAATAAACCAATGTACTAGAAATTACAGAACGCATTTTTGTATTCAATTACTCTTCCTTTGTTTTGTTTTGGTCTTTTTTGGATTGCATTTATATCCAGGTATTCTTTGACTAAAATACGGGTGCTGTGTACATTGTCAATCAAACTATGTCAAATAGAATGATCAAAAGATGTAAAATAATAAAAATTTGACAGAGATGACATAGGGTTAAGACTTCAAGGAACAGCATGACTTTCTCTTGACAGTACGCAGGACAAAGTACTTTTACTTGTGATTTTCATTAGGGGTCATTTGTATACTTCTTTCTTTTATAAGCCTTTTCTTCTTTTTTGTATTATTAGGGATATGTATAATTACCATTAGGACAAGGGTTTCATATTTTTCCCTCTCTTCAGATAAAATAAAATGAGACAGCTTTAGAAATAGGGCACAAAAATCTGAGTCAATAATATGACAGTGGAAACTATCAAAAATGGGTCAGAATAAAGAGGAATCATTGAGGATTCATAGCATTTTACTGGATAGTTGGACCATCCATTAATATGGAAATGTGTTTCTTTGCCTAAAGGAGATTACGGTCTAATTAGGAATACAAGAGAGCTCAGTAATCAACACAAATGTGTGCAGGTAAAAACAAGTTATGACAAGGGCTAGTTGAAGGGGATTTAGGGATTATGCTGGCAGTCTGAAGAAGGAGCAGAAAATGTCAAGAAGAATGAATAGAATATTGCGGAATATATTTTCATAGCTGATCAGATGTGTATATTTAAGTGTCATTTATAGGCATTCTGTGTATGCGAAAATTCCATAAAAGCAGAAATGATGATAGACATGGTTTAGATGTTGATACTGTAAGTATTTATTCAAAGTAATCGTCTTCTTAAACTTTCCATTAAAAGAGAAATATAAGGATGAAAACATTTTAAAGTTTTCAGGATTTTCACAAAAATGGATCTTGCAAGTTTATGAGTTCACATTTTAAGGAGCTCTCCCTATCCCTTCAATCTGGCAAACACCTACCACCCACACCCCGATCTTCATATCAAGACATAATCTGCTCTCCAATAAATGAGCAATCTGAAATTCCCTAATTACAATTAACCTGTTTCTGTTGGATGAAAAATACATAGCTTGCTTTCAGAAATTGCTTTATCTTGGGTCATTATATTCTGAAAGGTACAGTTTAATTTACTTAAAGGTTTTGTCATTTGCTTCTGAAAAACCCTGTCTCACATCTCATACTCCTAATAGATAAGGTACATTAACTCTGTGGAGTTACAACCATAAGCATGATGTCCTGATAACCCCAAATCCAGAAATATTATTCAACACTTCTTTATAATACCAATAATTAGCAATGGCATGTTTAATTGGCTATCTAGCACCAACCACATATGTATTATGATTATTACAATTTATAAATCGTTATATGGTAGAGATTGCTGGCTGCTTATGACGTCTTTCTCTTCTCTGGCACAGAGTAAGTCTCTTTCCCAGCTTCCTTCCAGTGTTTTAGTCAATGGGATGGGAGTAGAAATCGTGTTTGCCACTGATTGGATTGGCTCCTCTAAGCTTCCCCTATGTGCTCTTCCATTTTTTGTTTACCCTTATCACCAGCTGAGATAGAGATGAACTCTAGGGAAATCTTGAAAGTCATGTATTCAAGATGGTTGGTCAGCCTAGGTCCTGAGTCTGCCCTGTTCCACTAACTTCACCTCCTAAGAACACACATATTCTAGAGCCAATTTTTTAAAGAGTAACATTGTTCCAATAATCTTTACTTTCTGCTAAACACACAGACACACACATAGATATTCATTCAACTTCTGTATTCTGATACATCATGTTTTACATAAAATATTAGCATGAATTGTAATTTTTGTGGATCTGTTTGATCTGAATCTGTCTTATATTTCAAGCACATGTCATTGAACTTAGTTTTCACTTTAGACTTTGCCAATTCCATCACATTTCATATCTGTTTTCTAGATAGAATCTTTTCTCATTCCTTTTTTTTTTTTTTTTTTAGTATTTATTTAGAGCGATATTGCCTTCTGGAAATAGGATGTCCCAGGCACATCCTTTTCCCTGCCCCAAAATCCAGGACTTGCTACTCCCCAGGAGGCCCTGGGCTTCTTTGGTGAGGAATAGTATAAAAATCTGCATTATAGGCACAGGGGAAATCAAGCAAATAGAACGTCTTAAGCTTATATCATGCTACTGGTTAAACAACTGACTTTCAAACTACATGTTACCATAAGGCAAAATTTACTCTCATTCCAATTTATCCATATTAAGCAGGACTATCTCAAGGCCATTAGTTAGGAAATACTGGTATTGCAGGACAGGGAGAAATCTTTAAGCTCTTACATTGTTGATGATTAATTTTTCCACAAACCTTACTTTCAATAAGATTTTCTCTTTACATATCACTTTTTCACTTAACTTAAAGAAAAAACACACTTGAATTCATGAATGTTTTGACTTGGATAACACTTCTGAAGTATAGAAAAACTGTTTTGTTACATATAGATACTAAGACCTGGAAAAGCAAATAACAATTTAAACAGTGAAGTTTGAACTCAGGTCATCAGATTAAACCCGCTCCTTTTTCTACCTGTGTTATTTCTTAAATTGTCTAGTTCATATCAGAAAGATGCTCCCCCTTTTTATTTATAGAGGTACACGTGATCTTCATTGATGTAGTTTACTCCTGTAATAGCTCCAGGGCATGTGCCTTTTTATGTCACTATAGGTCTGACTGCTAGACTTTCACCAACAATCCAGTTGTCTTCTTGAACTTTAGATTCGGCCTCTCCTGAAGTTAGGTGTGATCATACATTGAATTCTGCCAAAGGAGTATGAAGAGAGTGGTGTGCTTTTTCTGGCCAAAGCTTTTAAGAAATAGGTGTGACTTCTTCACACATTCTTTCCCCTTCCGTGGGCTGGATACAGATAATAACAAAGCTGACGGCCACTCAAGGGGCGCCTGGGTGACTTGGTTGAGCATCCAACTCTTGATTTTGACTCAGATCCTGACCTCAGGGTGCTGGGATGAAGCCCTGTGTCAGGCTCCTTGCTCGGTGTGGAGTCTGCTTGAGGATTCTCTCTCTCCCTCTCCCTCTGCCCTTCCCCCTACTCCCTCACTCTCTCTCTCTCTCTCAAATAAATAAACAAATCCAAAAAAAAAAAAAAAAGGAATAATAGCCACTTGAGATGAAAGAATCTGCTGTTCTTGCATCACCACATAAAGGAGAACCAATTGCCAACAAAAATGATCTGTTTAGAACAGTGACACAGCATTTGAAGCATTATGCAATTTTGAACATATTTGCTACCATTTTCCTACACATATTGAATATTCCATTACAGAATTTCCAATTTTCTCCAAATGCCATCAATTTTCTGAAGTCTAAGATTGTCTTTCCACCTGCTTTATATATCTTTTATCATCTATTTCTTTGAAGATCGCTCTCTTTTCCTTTGTCTTCTTAGCTTCCAGCCTCACTTCTCTTTCACAGGACATACCACATAATATCACATACAACATACAATTTCCGTCATGTTGTTCAATAACAATAACAATATTCATCATCTTTAAAAATCATAAAAGCACTGTTGTAATTAACTATAATACAGATAAGAATCAATCCAGGATACAATTATTTCCAAATGTTTGTTAATGTGACCATAGGGTCAACTCTATAGCTGGAAATAAAAGACTACAACTCTGTGCCCCAGTGGACAACTTTCATAAGGAAAATATCAAGGTATATGCTCCATTTGTCTGACAGTATGATGAGCCACAGCTTCAGAAATTCCACCTCTGGAACATTTATTCAACCATGGTTTACCTACCTAACTTCATATTAATATCACAGCTCTTGTGGTCATAATATTGTTCCAATGGGATAAAAACCAATTAGTTATATAATTTTTCATATCTAAACCCAAAAGCAAAATTGTACAGATCGATTGATTTTGAGTGCAAAAATCCAAATTTCTAATCCATGATATATTTTTTATCTACTTTTCCCAATTTTCATGCCATGGTGACTGCACTCCAAGTCAACATAGAAAAAGCTCTGGCAATTAAAAGGTAACCCCTTTGAGTAGCTGTATCATTCCTCATCTGTGGCAGTTCATAATAACCCAATAAACCATAGAAAAGTTTATTGAACCTCACATAATAAATAATGGTAAAGGCAAAGATTTTTTCAAAATTAGTTGCATTTACATATTCAATTTCTTCCACCATTTTGGTTAATTTACTGTAAGTTGCACTGAACTAGTAAACTTGCCAATGTTATGCACAGCATTTCTTTTCTTTCTTTCTTTATTTTGTCTTTTTAAGCCATAATTTGTCTATCTTTAGCAATTACCATTGAGTCACAATTTCACAATTTACTGGGTCATCCAGAAGTACAAAATTAATTTGGAAGCACTGTATTTGTACAAGAGAAGCTTAGACATAGATGCTTCCCCCCCCCCTTAGGTTAGTTCTTCAGTACCTTTGAATTTAAACTCAAATACCAATGATTAAGTTATGCCTTATTTGTAAAATACATAGTTCTGTTTACCTAAACAAGTAGCATTCAGTTATCCTTTACATGGCTGTAAGCACAGAAAAATGCTCTTTTTGTATGTATTTTGTATTTTGATGGGTAGATAATTTGGCAAATGTTTTTTCCCCAGAAGTTTTATGTGAGAAATCATTCCCCCATCACCCTATATGTTCCATTCTCTTCCTATCCTTGAATTCTTCAACTATATATTTGTTTTTAGGTAGACTTATCCCTCTCTGAAGTCAGCATTCCGCCTCCTTAATTACCCACCAATGAGGATGTTTAATGAATACTATCTAAATCTCAACTTTTATCTTCTGATCTTTCAGTAACTTTGAGTATCTTAGGTACTGGATCCCACTTTCCAAGGCACATTATAATTTGAGGAAGAGTTCTGGAAAGTGCCTCTACCGCTTTTTCTTTTCTTTTTTTTCTTTTTTTACACATGTATAGTATCAAAGTCTCATACCATACCATCTGCACCCACGTACATGCAAAGCAGGCTTGAATTGACCCCTAGCACTCAAAATCAGCATTTTCAAGTATGCACATTTTGACCTCTTGACCAGACTATGTAAATCCTGTGTGTTGAATTTTGTTCCTGCCTGACCATACTGTAGAAGAATGCGGATGAACATATGCAGTAAGGGTGTATCCGTTGGATTTTATTGGTTACTGGAATTCCTTCGATTCCTATATTTGTAATTTATACCGGGGGTGGGAATGGTGGAGAGACAGAAAAGCCCCACCAGCATCTGACAAGAATACTTTCCTGGCTTGAGTTTATAATTATATTAGATTTCCCATATGCCAGTCCATGAAATAACATATATTTCCCTAAACCTGCAACAAGGTCTGTATTTATAGTTTAATCCATTTTTTTAAAGATTTTATTTATTTATCCGACAGAGATAGAGACAGCCAGCGAGAGAGGGAACACAAGCAGGGGGAGTGGGAGAGGAAGAAGCAGGCTCATAGCGGAAGAGCCTGATGTGGGGCTCGATCCCAGATTGCTGGGATCACGCCCTGAGCTGAAGGCAGACGCTTAACCGCTGTGCCACCCAGGCGCCCCAGTTTAATCCATTTTTGTAAGAATATTGTAAACAATGTGAATTTCATTTATTAAGTATCCTTTTCCTGTTAAAAACCTATTTCATTCCAAGTATCTATGGGTAGATTGAACAGGCATTTCATTTTTCCTGAATCTAAACATACTGTTACCTTGAAATCTGTAATCCCTTTCAAAGATAAGCATTGACACTATAGTTGCAGTTTTCCCCAAAACCTTAAGAATGTTATTTTAACCACACATTGCTCAAAATGCATATGCCTATGTGCATTAAATAGTGATCTTTACTTCTGTCAATTTTATGGTATCCACACGTTATTCTTTAAAAAAGTATTTTCACTAACAAACACTTATTCTTGAAATTGCTATTCACTAAATAATAATAATAACTGAAAGTTTCTGAGGACCTACATGCACATATTTTGTGTATATAATATCTAATTTTCACACAATTCTGAAACGTAGGTATTATGCATATTTTCTAGATAAGGAAAACGAATCTCCAAGAGTTGAAATATTAACCCATGATGACATGGCTAATAAATGGTAGAAACAGGGTTGCAATCCATATTATTTGTCTGACTCTAAAGGTCATTTCCAATCCCAAGCATTTTAACTATTATTTACAAAAAGATTTAAAAAAAAAAGAGAGAGAGAACCTTGTAATCACATTTAATTCTATGCATTGTTTTGTCCCGTCACTATTAGTGTACTCTATGTATCATTAAGAGCTAAATATCGGTTGGTATATTTTAAGCCAACACATGCTGATGTACTGTGAAATGTTTAGAAACGAGTTGCTCTGAAACTTAACACTTTATCCCTGTACCACTTTTTCCAAGTACAAGGTTATTCTGACATTTACCATCCATTTTACAAGAAAAGAATTTAAGAAAGCAATTTGCATATTTTTTGATTTACCTGAGAGTTAGAAGTTCCCTACTGTTAGTCATTTAGAAAGTAGGTGTACCTATTTGAAATGACACTTTCTCCTTCATAATACTTTCTGGTATACATTTTCTGGCATTTCATTAAGGGTGAATTACCTTCTCATTATACATTTTAAGGAATAAAATGAAGATCTGTAATAAGGGGCATGTGCAAGCATAGATTCAGGGAAAGGCAATGAAGTTGCACTCTAAAGAGAGTCTTGCCACTACTGAGGAAAGTTACTTAAAGTTTTCACTTAATTGAATTGAGAATTTTAATTTGATATAGTTATCTTCTTTCATATACATCAGCACAATTATGAGAACATTCTCTAAAAATAATTAAGAATATGCAAATATTATAAAAGGTAACATTAAAGTCCATATGATGTATATTTTGCTTTGTTTTAAATTTATTAATCTGGAGCAGATAGCTGGGGCTAGTTCAGAGACGCAAGGATGTGAGTTAGTTAAAGACTTACCATGATTACCATCAGCTTCTCTTCAATCTTCAGCACCAAATACTGTCTCACGATTTAACCAGATACAATGCACAATACACTCAATCATTGCGCTGGCTCATTGCTAGAAGCTTACAACTGCAAAACAGTAACAAATCATATTAAAGGATAAAGTAAAAAAATATGTGATCCTTTAACCCTACTAAAATCAAGAAAATATCCATGAAAGACTGTATTTTCAATGAAATTTTGAAGAAGAATATTTGTTATAGTCTCTGGGCAAAAGAACAGTAAAGGAAAAATATAACAACAATTTAATAATATATTCATCACTCTAATCAATTCTTAAACAAAATAGTCCCCATTAAGTTACAAACAGAGGTTTTTATAGTTGCCTAAAGTAAGTAAATGCATTTTAGGAAAAAGAGCCAATAAGGGTGTAGAGAGGACAAGGTTGTGGAAATAATAAACTAGAGAGGTAAATGGCATGTTTGAACTAATACAAATGCCTATGAGTAAAAAGTCACCCAGGGATAAGACAACAGTTAAAATTAAAATAAGAATATTTGGGAATAGTAATATTAGACAGAGACTGCAAAGGAGCAGGCAAATTGAAGAACTGGAGCTCCACTGATGCTCAAGTCAGAAGAGTTTTAAGATTAAGAGTCTGGCCTAAATTGGTCAAATGTTTAAGGGAGGTCATGTCACATGTATAGAACGTGTTAAATTTGACTTAAATTAAGATGTGATTGACAATGTTTTAAAACAAACTACAGTGATGAGAGGAAAACATATTCAGAAGGATAATGAATAAATGGGAGGTTTAAAAAAGAAAGAAGTTCCAGATACTGCTATTTTAAGGAGTCTAATATTGAAGAGAAAGAAAAAAGATAGAGTTGCTACATGGTAAAGAACAATCAAGGGTAGATGTTTTTGTTTTTGCTTTGTTTTGTTTTTTCAAATAGGTGAAACGGGTGTGTTTTTTAAATGGAAAGGAGTTAAGGACTAGGGAGTGGGTAGGCTCTGAGGAAGATGAGAGGAAGGGCATGCTGGATTAGAGGAGGCACCGAAGAAGCTAAGACGGAATGGCATCAAGAACACAGGTGGGGGAAGAAGACTCGATGCCTGGGACAGAAAGTGACAATTGAGATAAGAAAACTCTCAACACATGGGATGCCTGGGTGGCTCAGTCAGTTAAGCATCTGCCTTTGGCTCAGGTCATGATCTCAGGGTCTTGGGACTGAGTCCCCCATCCCACTCCTTGCTCAGTGGGGAGCCAGCTTCTCCCTCTGCCTGCCTCTCCCCCTGCTTGTGCTCTCTCTCTCACACTAACAAATGAATAAATAAAATCTTAAAAAAAAAAAAGAATACTCTCAACACCTATGTGGCTAATTAACAGGAAACTGAAGGAAGCAGATGAGGATAATCAGATTTGTTTTAGGAAATAACTTTAACTGAACAAACATAACACTTTGGCACTGTGTAGGTGGGCTGAAAGGAGATAATTTCTTGCAAGACGGTAGGTCTGGCAGAAGGCTATTAGCTAGACATCATCTCTGACACCTCTGAATGAGCTGACATCTCTTTCACTGTTACTCACCTTAGTAGAAAATGTGTGGTTGTACTTATTCTAAGAAATGTTTTTGCTTTTTGAGAGTGTGATAAATTGTACATGTTTTATAAGTATCTGAGACATTTAGTTGGTAAACAATAAGGTCCTTTATATCAATTACATGAAAGAGGTGAAATGAGTCATTTCTCACAGAAAATTACTCTAAATCATCATATAGGGATAAATGTCTGTCACAAAAAAACTTTAAAAAAGGGTAAGTGTCTCATTGAGTTATTTAAACAGATCTCTGAAAAGCTGAATTCTATACTTTCTTCATAATACCTTATTACATTTTACTTTCTTTTCAAACAAATTCTGTGTCAGATTTTCTCTAAAAATGGTAGTTTTTATAGAGACACCTACATCTAATTTCTCATTATTGCTTTCATTTTTGCTATATAGTTTGTTGAATTCACATTTCACATTTTTCAAAGGTATCTATATATCCTTAAAAAAAAACTAACACATTTTGATATACTCTTCAACAATGTTGAAGAGAAGGAAAGAAAACAATCCCTAAAGAATTCGAAATACCTCTATAGCATACATCAAATTCCAATCAGCTCCTTATATTGGGAAATGCTCTGCTTGGTACTTGAGTTTATATTAAATATAAAAATTTGAATAGAAATATAATATTTAAAAGAAAAAGAGACACATTAACTTTTTTCCAACTGGATCTTCACCACAGAAAATGGAATAGAGAATTTGATTTCATAGGTTTGCATAGTTCATGGCAATGGTTGCATTCTAGAATCAGACTTGAACCCCTTATATGACAAAAAGTGACAAAGTCATTGCGATAAAGCAAATTTTTCTCATAATCTCTATTAAACTTTATAGTTCCATTGAACAGACAAGGTTTACACTCAGGAAAATTGTTTTAAAAATATGTGAATATATGTACTTGGGTGTAAAGCATCAGATTTTAAGATTATTATATAGAAATACAGAAAATAAGTTGAAAATTACGATCTGAGTTTTTGGATTGCCAGAGAAACCCTTCACAAAGTGGCTCAAATTGAACTGAGATCCATAAAGCCTAGGATTTGATGGGGTGGAAATTAGGAGTTAGAGAAAGAGGGGGAAGAGAAAGAACATAAGCACAGAATCAGGAGAGTGAGAGGTACTAACTATTCACACATGACATTTGAGGGTGATGCTAAGTTGCTTTTGACTAATAAAAATCTAGAATACCAACCCCATCCTTCATGCTTCTCATTTGAAAAGGGTCGACTTGACCTTCTCTCTATTTTTAAGGCCATGTCTCCATGAGAGCTTTGCAGCTAAAGATCAACTACTTCCAGCAAAAGAGAACTCAGGACTCCTTTCCATGGAGACCCAGGCAGCTTCAAGAGTCGTACTTCAACAAATAATTTCCTTTTATAAACAGTGTAAATGTACAAAGCTTTAATTGGTAAACATTTTTTTTCCCTAGGAAAAATAATAATTTGTGGATTTTAATGAAATCTTTCAAGATATCATTCTGTTTTTTCTCCAATCTGGTATAGTCTGTATTAAATCTTAGTAAGATAAAACAGGGCATACATAAAGAAATAAATAAAACCACTGATCAATTTGGTCACATAGAAGAGAATTTTGCCATTAAAACGATCAATTTCATAAAACTCACTCATACTGGTAATTGGTTGAAGGTGTTGAATTCTGTCATTTAAATCCCAGGCACTTAGATGACCTGAGTATTCCGTTATGTATTTATAATTAACATTGTAAATATTACTTAGGAAAATTTGTGAGTATGCACAGTACTATGTACGTGTGCATTGATCATTATCTATCTATCTATCTATCTATCTATCTATCTATCATCTATCATTTATCCTCTTTCCATCAGAGAGAGAGAAAGAATAGGGTGAGTAGGATTAATGCTACCCTCTCTCCTCTTCCCCTCCTTGCTTCTTAATTTGAGGTTTTGGTAACTCATTAAATTGGCTTTCAATCTATTTTTTTCTTTGGAACGAATAATCATAACCTTCATCCAGTTCTTGTAAGGATTTCCAACAAGGCTAAAAATTACTGTTTCTGTGTTATTAAAGACATAAAAACCAGTGACATTACCTAGGAGAAGATATGCCATTCTGTTGACCCAATTAAAATGATGATTAGAAAATAAGGTATGTATTCTTGTCACATAAGAGAAATAGGAAAATTATTTATAAATGTAAAATGAATTACTCTCGTGAATTAAGATAACTCATCAGAATAAACATCATCAGTGTTTCTTTTTTTCTTTCTTTTTTTAATTTTTTTTATTTTTTGAAGATTTTATTTATTTATTTGACAGAGAGAGAGACAGCCAGCGAGAGAGGGAACACAAGCAGGGGGAGTGGGAGAGGAAGAAGCAGGCTTCCCGTGGAGGAGCCTGATGTGGGGCTCGATCCCAGAACAACGGGATCAGCCCTGAGCCGAAGGCAGACGCTTAACGACTGAGCCACCCAGGCGACCCAACATCATCAGTGTTTCTTAACCAAAACTGAAAGTGGGTGGAAAAAAAAAAAAAAGAAAAGAAAAGACTTTCTCTATGATGGCAAAATTAGTCCAAACTCCTGTTAGATGTTGTCTTCGCAGTTGTTCTTTGCAGCTGAGGCATAAAGGACGGCATTATCCAGCTATTTACAGAAATGTAGCTGCCCTGGGTACACTATGCAGGGTTATTTTTAAAAGAGATCATTTCCATCAGGTTTGGCTCTTACTAGGTCTCTCTCTATTCTCAAATCAGATTGACTCTCCCCTTAGAAAGCGAAGCTTTTTAACCTTGCTGATCTCATCCCCAGAGCTAAAGATCAACCAATACTAATAAAAGAGGATTCACAGGAGTACTTCCCCATAGAGATTCAGGCAGCTTCAAGAGTAGTACTTCAAACAAGTAATTTACTTTTATAAACAGTATAAATAAAACAGAAATAGGAAGAAGTTCACAGACTTACATCATTTCGCTTTTTTACAGCACTCTGGATATTTTATTTTATATTATGCAGGAGGTCTGCAAGCTGTTACAGTTGCTTAACTATGGGAGGTCTCCAAGCTGTTCAGGTGTAATTCAGATAAATCAAGTATTACTCCCCATTGGAGGCTTTATTTAAGATATAGCCTCAAGGTGGTACTTTGCTATCGGAATAATTATAAATTGGTAGCTGTTTATGGGACATCTACTTTAAAAAGATTAGAATACTAATGATTTCTTAATAAATATCAGAAGTTAATATTGACAAAAAAACTGCATTCTTTGTGTAATTATCTACATCAATACTTCCCAAGTGCATTTCAACAATTTATTGAATGACTTCAGTGAGCACTTAATATGCTAATGTGTATTTAAATCTTCAAGTAGGATAGCATAGAGTGTCTCCTAAACTCATTGATGGCAAATGATATATATGCACATACACATTTTACGTATATTTCATAAATCATCTCTCAAGACCTACATTAATGCACCAAAACTTTGGGAAACACTCATCTCCATTATATTATTTAAGAGCATAATTTCTGTCAAGTACAAATGAAGAGAAGCAAAGAAAAGTCCATCCACTGACCTCCTCTCTGACATATTGTTGATCAAACTCTGATTCAAACAGGATCCAATTTGAGCATCCTTCTTATAATATTTTGCCTTTGGGGAATTATTGCAGCTCCCAAGAATGCTCTCTAGAGTAGAAGATATAACTAAAATTTCCAATCATTACTAAATCCCCCAACAGAAATTATCATTGATTTTATCTCCTTTTTTAAAAAAAATTCCAGAGCTTCATGTTATGTAAATGCTTCATTATGCTGTTATACCAGTACAGTCACATGATGTTCAACATTCAAATCCAGACTGAAAAAAATTCAGTAGAATAAAGGGCTGTTTCCAAAAACATGTATTTTTATACCAAGTAATGAAAAATTCTGATAAATTAGCTGAGTCTTGCAGTATTACTCAGAATAATCAGGATCTTTGTCATCACATAGACATCTTTAAAACCATATTAGATGGCAGTTTGCCTCATTCCTTTATTTAGCACCAATTCACTTAAATATCTCTATCTGATATGTGACAAATCCTATCCACAGAGAGCTTTCATAGGATTGAGTCCAGTTGAACTGTCTGCTATTTTCTAGCAGTCCAACATAAAACCAACATTTTAGAAGTAGCTTTAGGGGTGGCTGGGTGGCTCAGTCAGTTAAGCATCAGACTCTTGATTTCAGCTCAGGTCATGATTTCAGAGTCTTGAGATCGAGCCCCAATAGGGGCTCTGCCCTCAGCACAGAGTCTGTGTGAGATTCTCTCTCCCTCTCCCTCTGCTCCTCCCCTGCCTGCTCTTTCTCTCTCTCTCTCTCTCTCAATCTCTCTAAAATACAGAAATAAGTAAAATCTTTTTTAAAAAATAAAACTAAAAGTGTGCTTTAAATGAATATATAAATACCAAATTCTATCTCAAATGATTCTAATCCTTTTTAACTTCTAGTAATTTGTTCCCTTCTATAAGAACTTCCATTGAAAGGATCAAGCCAAAGCAGAATTTTGCATTTTCACTATGCAATTCAATGAGCACAGAAAGGTACATATTTAGACTGAAAATAAACTTCAGTCATATAAAGGAAGTAGGTGAATGGTTGGCTTACCTGAATTATCTTGCACATTGCATTAACATATATCTCATATCTATGAAATGCCAGCATAGATGGCGAAGAGCTTGGTGAACTTAAGAAAAAATGGTACTAGACATGGCCCAGATGGTAAACCTCAGTTTTGAACACCAGTTCACATTAGAAATAACTTTAGCAAACTTCTTTGAGGCAAGATTTGGATGAGTTCTTTGTGACCTAACATATGATTAAATCTTTGTCATAATTTGATAAGCCTTTAATTACCTCTGCAGAAACATTAACTGAAAATATCGCCACACCTGGATAGTTATTCTTTCTCAACATCAAGAAGAAAGCTTATGGCATTTAAACCTTTCAGCTCACAACAACAAATTTATATTGACATAACTATAATTTTATGATGAATCTAGATACAGAATGAATTTTATCATGCTTAATAAATCATTTCTTTTTGCTTGTTTAAAAATGATAGGTAGTTCAATTTTACAAAGAAACTGATGCCAGGTGCCAAAAACAGGTGTAATGCAGTGGTTTAAATGCAAGTTAAGAGATAAAAAAAATGTGAACTGCCCATCCTTGACAAGGCTTATTTTTTAAGTGTAGATGCCTTTGTTTTATCTAAAAACATCAATTCCAAAATTAAGGCACCCTTAATGTTATATGTTCCTAAAATATTGTGCAATGCATAATAATTCATTGTATTTTCATATATGTTATCCACCATACATATTAATATATTTTAGCATAATATACAATATGTAACACATTGTATTTGGGGTTCAGAATAATTTTCTATTTTTATAGAAATGTAGTTATGTATTGAAACTCCATCAATAAAATCAAAGTCAAGCTGATTTCTGCTTACTCTCAACAGTATGAATCTGGTCAATATAAATAGGGAAACTACATGAAATAATTCACCCACATAATTCCACATTTCACGGTTTGACAACTTAGTGAAGATACCGATTCTTATAAAATTGAAAAATTTAAAAACTGCTTTAAAATTGCTTCTAAGTTGCTCCTGGCTGGCTCAGTCTGCAGAGCATGCGACTCTTGCTCTCTAGGTCATGAGTTCAAACCCCACGTTGGAGGTAGAGATTACTGAAAGAAAAAGAGAAAAAGAAAGAAAGAAAGAAAGAAAGAAAGAAAGAAAGAAAGAAAGAAAGAAAGAAAGAAAGAAAGAAAGAAAGAAAATTGCTTCTGATTTTTTACAGAATGATATCTTATTGTAATCATGTTGTGATAAAAGCCATGATGATTTCATATCTTTCAGAATATGAATGGGAGCAATGAAAGTTAATCTCCAGCAAGAATGCTGTGATAGAGTTAATGCTTTACTTTAAATTTGCTAAAAATACCATTTATTCCATCTTGGAAGTTCAATATGGTGAAATGAATTAAACTAAAGCACAAATTGCTTGTAAATTTTCTTTTTTTTTTTATTCTTGAAAGGATGCATTCTCTCATGAATCTATTTTAATTTGAAACAATTTTATTTTTTAAAAATTTACAATATGTATTTAACCTTTTGTCTACTGTATGTCACATAAAATGGTCGCCCTGTATAAAACTAACAGCTTTCTTAACAATATTGTGTAATGAGATTGATCTCATTTGCCCTGAAGCCAACATCTTCAGATTCTTTATTCATCAACATCTATTCAGTGTAGTCAGGAGAAGAGTACACACTGAACTGTAAAGAAAAATTCTTGTAAATAAGAATGACATATATAACATACCTTTATGAAATGGAAGCTGAAATCTGAAACACCTTCTGTTTTTAAAGGGAAGGCATTCATACCCTGGGAAAGGAATTATTTTCTCCTAAAATATATACACAGACAAACATTCAGGCTTATATTTAGGGATTCTTACATAGTCAAATCTTGAGATTCTCCAGTTGTTGAGGAAATTATCCACATGGGGAGCTCTAAAGCATGGGTTTATTTTCCAAAACGACGTAAGAAACAACAGAACTGTTGACAAAGGAGGATAATCTCATCAAGGGATGCTGTCCTAGTTAGCTCGGGGCGGCAATAGTGGGCAGCCTCTCCCTGCAGCTCCTCACGGCTGGCCGACACAGAGCTTCCCTTTCATGAAGGATGGGATGAGTTTGCAAATACTTGCAGAAAGTGGACTCTTTATGGAAATACTTTTTATAATTTGCAGAGTTAGAATGTAACATATCAGCGATTGGTATTATGGCGCAATCAAATAAATCCAAACACTAGGATTTTTTTTTTTAGTAGTCTGTGATTTTAATCAAACTCATCTATGAAGGACAGGTGCTCATACTTAATAAAATCTTTGGTGAAAAATATATTCCTTAATATATGGGTTTTGCAAATAATCCCTTAAATTCAAGAGCCTATTTGCATTTATTAGTTTCAAATACTTTACCGCAATTCATTAAATTTAGTGACCACTGTGCACAGGGTTCTAGGATTCAAGGAGCAGGAGGTGACTTCCTGAACCGCTGAAGTGCCCCGCTTTTCCCTCCTGTGCTCCTGACACCACCTCGGTTTCTCGGTACGATTTTGCCCCAACGAGCCTCGCCGCTTTGGTTGATTTTGGCCTGATGTAAACTGCCGTTTTCATCAGGACGGGAGGATTCACCACGTCCATCAATGTTTACTTGAACATTTACCAAAGGTCTCAGCCACTTCTGAGGTAGCAGAAAGGTAATGTGTCTTTAAAGGAAATTTGAGAATTTTTGATGAAAGAAAATACAGGAGGTTTGCTTCCTACAAGTCATGCATGTAACCATAGCTGTAACTTACGGTATAAGTTCAGACATGTAATTATATATAACTAGAATTATAATAACTAGAAATACCTATAGGTCTGGGTGTGTGTGTGTGTGTGTGTGTGTGTGCACACGCGCCCTCTTAAATTTCCAAAAGGGTGAAGGAGTATGAATATCTCTCAAATTCTTACGAATTGTTCTATTTTTTTTCTTTTCATGGAGTATTATTTAAAAAAAAAAAGTGTTGGAAAATGCTGGCTTGAGTAAATGATTTTGCGAAGGTAGACTAGACCGCAGAACCCTTCTACTTGTTGGGTCAGGAAACCTGGAGTTGGGATATTGTGCATATATTTCACAGGCAACTTAAAATGATGTGTTGCTGCTGTCATAAGAAAGATTCCAGAAAAGCAAAAAAATAACTGTCACTTCTGGTGTAATATCTATTGCTCCAAAATACTTTAAGTTCAGTGCTTAAATGTCAATGTCATTGAGAAAATAGTCATTCATACTTGACATCTGGTTAATATATTTACACAATTGTGCCAAATACACGTATTCCCCAGTGGAGAATCCTCTGCAATGACAAAACTAGAAATTTCTCAGTGTTGAGCATTCGTACCCCTTTATTTCTTGTGTAGCAAAATATGTATTATGTCCCCGAGTTAATGCTTATGGCAATATTGTGCTACTAAATACATATGAAATATTTAACCAGGGATATAATTTACTTTGCTGTTTTACATAGGGGCCTCATATTTGCATATCTTTTGCCTGTACAAGCAAAGTGAAACAAACTACTGAGCCGTTATTTGATTTGTACATTCATTCAAAACAGAAAGGAAAGCTACATCATTTCTATAAAATAAATCGGGCATATTCAATTGCATAACAAAATGCTTTTGATTATCCAACGAGATTATTGCTTTTATCTGTTAGAGGCAGCACTTGTCCCAAAATTTCTTCTTTCACATTTTCCACAAATATATACTTTTAATCTCTTTAATAATTTTGTATTTTTAATCTTTATCACTATATGATAAAATATATTTTCCTATCCTTATACCTTATAGTCAGATAAATATTGACTGTGAAGTAGATGGTAATATTTTACCAGAGCAAATTGTAGTGCTTTAAGAGTACAATTTGCTCTAGTTTGTATATACGCATTGTGTATATACACGTATGTGTGTCTAACCTCAATATATGTTTCTTTTTATGATAGGTTTATTAAATAAGAAATTCTAGGGGCGCCTGGGTGGCACAGCGGTTAAGTGTCTGCCTTCGGCTCAGGGCGTGATCCCGGCGTTATGGGATCGAGCCCCACATCAGGCTCCTCCGCTATGAGCCTGCTTCTTCCTCTCCCACTCCCCCTGCTTGTGTTCCCTCTCTCACTGGCTGTCTCTATCTCTGTCGAATAAATAAATAAAATCTTTAAAAAAAAAAGAAATTCTAAATTCACAGATTATGATAATTATATGCTTTTTTGAAATTAAGAGTGAAGTGTAAACTTTGCAATTATTTTCATGTATTTCTACATTTTTTATAGCCATAGTTCTATAATTTTATACTAATCTGTTATAAAATTCAGTGTTTCTTTTTGCTTACCTTGTGGATCCACTAAACTAGTTTTGTACAAGTAGCAGCAAATCATAAAGGGCATTCAGTTTACGCACTTCCCATCTGAGCATGCCTCCAGCACCATCTGCTATCCACCCCACTTCCCAGAGCCTCCTTCTTCACTGTCAAGAAATTTCATAGTTTTGGAACCAAAGTACCCATAGCTCCCAAGCAACACTTAAAGAGACTTTTTCCTTTAATTACTCTTGTAGCATTTCATCTTCTTTTTGTTGTACATTGCCGCTTTTCCAATTTAAGCACCTTCTTCACAATTCAAAGTTGTTTTTAAAGTATAAGAAAGTTCTTCATAATTCTCTTTAAAAAAAAAAGTTATTTCTTTTTTCAATGAAACCAACATTACCAGACCAAAAAAAAAAAAAAAAAAAAGGTGAATCGAGGAAATCTGCATGAAGAGGTCACCTTGAAACAGAATGAGTAAGCAAGTGAAATGAACTACAGGATCCAGTGTATCCCCCAAATCACTCTGCATTCTTAAACGGTCAGCACAAGTTTATTATTATTTTTTCCCTCCCAGGAAGCTACTTTCTGAAAATCTCTAATTATGACATTACCATAGTAATGTCCTCACCATACTGATGGAAATGACAATCTCATATATTTTGTCATATGATTTTGACCTCAGATTACATTATTTTTAGTAGTTAGGGATGAATAAGCAACTAACTGTATTAACTATAGATCCTATTTTACACCTGGGGATAAATTCGCTAATATTCTATCCATCTTCCTTTATCCTTCCCCTTATCTAGTCAGCTATTAAGTTCTATTGATATGGGCCCTCTAACAAACTCATCTTTTAAATCTCATGCATATGTTCTCTACCTCCATAAAACTATATATTGTATTTATATATGAACATAAACTGTACAGTGTGTGCTCTGATATATCGGCCCATTTGATGCTAGCATAAAATAGCTAGAAAAGTAATCTCTGTATAGAAGGTAGTGTAAGTAATTTGACTGATAGCACATTGACTGATCAGATTTCAACCATAGGCCTTCAGATTCTAATTAAAATGTTTTTGTTTTTAATTCTCTAAGTTTCCAACTATCGTCACTTAACATATTTGCCTCTGACTGATTCATCTTTGAACTAAATTTCAAATTTCACTTTGATCATGCCATAGACATGGTCAATTCCTTCAATGGGAACTCATTGAAAGTAGTTTAAAAGAAAGATTCCCCAGGCATTAAGGTTTTTTATAATGTGGTCCAAACTTGCTTTAATATGTATCCTTTCAACACTACACTACACAAACCAAATAATATCTTTATAATTAGCACTTTAACTGCTTTAAAAATAATTTGAGACACAGATTAAAGGACTAGTTAAAGACAAATCTCCTAAAACCTTTGAAATGATCTCTTCAAACATGATTTAAGTAGTTTGATTTTGCAGTGCATCTAAATCTTTCTTCATGCTGGACTTACTTTTATTCTCCCGTTCCAAATAGTAGATTTAAACCCCATGCATTGATTTTATTTTATTTTACATGATTTTATTTATTTTTAAAATTCTGTACATTTGCCAAGAGTTTTCTTTTGCAGTAATGGTTTGTTTTTACCTTCCGTTCATCTTTTAAGAGAAGAGCAAGATCCAACCTTCTTTATGACATACCCTCTCTCTATACTTCTCTACACTGTACAATGTACCCTATCCCTCCATATATGATAATTTCATTAATAATTGTAGGATCTATAGCATATATCACACAAAAATACCACATGCCATAAATTCAGCAAAACATCATGAATAATAATCACTGAGCCCACATCTATAAATTAAGATGTTTTGAGCTACAGTAATTTCAGTGACTATTACACTCTGAGAAAAACATGGTCCATGACTCCATTCATTACAGAGGCTACACCCTAACCTGTTCAGATGACCTCTGTGAAGTGTCCTCCACATTTCTGATCTTAGTTTACTTTAGCTCTTCCAGAATAGTGATAATTGAATGTATTGTTTGTTCTCAGACTTTACCCTTTCTAGTTCCTTGTCTCTTTAAAGTTTATTGAAAATTTCCAATCTTGAATTTCAGAGCAAACAATGGGTAAAAACCAAGTTATTTTCTAAACTCTGAGAGCCATGAGCAACTAATAATGCTTTTCAACATATATTTTCCTCACAAATCTATTACCTTAAGAAATAGGGATAGATGAAATTTCTTGATTATTTCACTAGGGGTTTGGTTTTTGTTTTGTTTTGTTTTGTTTTGTTTTTTGTTTTTTACATACAAGTTATTATCCTCATGCCCTTTGACTTTTTTTTTGGCCAGATTCATGTGTTGGGATGATTGCTATTTCAACAACATTGCATAAAGTCATTTGATGTTTTCAAAAGTTGTGTAATTGTTTCATAATGTTTAAAACTTCATCTGATAGCTGAGTGGAGGGTTAGATATTAGTAGTGTATTTATTAATACATTATTTGGTTTTTAATTTTTCATTAAAGCTCAATTTTCACAGCATACAAATTAGTGGTGTCACCAGGACTAAGCACAAAGAAGCTGATTTAGTTTTATAAGACAGTTTAAGGCATCATAATCCCCACAACATTTTTCAGTTTGACCGTTTAAAGATACATAATTGCTATAATATTTTTTTATTTTGACTATTATGATTATCTTGATACAAAACCAAGAAAGCTAAGATCATCATAAAACATTAAATATATTATTATATCCACAGAGTCAAAGCTACTATATTACAATATACCAAGAAATAAGTAAGTTCATTGCTGAAAATGTTATATAATTAGGAATTTAACATATCCTGAATCTTTGTAAGGTAAAAATTAAAAGAATAAGAATTTTATAACATATATAAATATGCCAGTGAAATGTTTGTATTATTTTTGTAATGTATTAGATATCACAGATTATTCTCTCTCAAACTCATCTTCAAATAAACTAAAATTAGATAATTTATCTTATCACTTTGGGTTTCATTCAATAAATATTTGAAGCACTTATTTGTGCAAAGCATTACTGAGTATATAGCTTCAGCAAGTTCAAGATTTTTTAAATAAGTCAATGTAAATCTCTGGCACACAGGCATGAGATGAATTTGAGGACTAATCTACCAGTCCTATTTTCTTGAAAAGGAGTATTTGATTAATAGTCCAACATTTTTAATAATTCATCAAAATTATCAGTGGATATACACTGAAAGGATAAAATAAAATATAGTTTCGGTCTTAAAATACTGTGGACACGAAATGAGTAAGCATATTTTGATCAAACCATTTGATTTTGATATTGTATTTATTACATTTTTCTTGTCTTGAATAAAGAAAAATCAAGATGATTTACAAAATCATAGTATCGAAATATTCTTATTTTGGAAACAATAAAATTAGAGTAAGCTAAAATCACTAATTAATTTGTAAATTATATGAATCCATTCGTAATATCTGGTGCTACACAATATATATCTTCTGAGCTGAAAAATAAGCTGAATATGAGCTTACTGATTTCCAGAACAAGTCTAGAAAGTGAAATGTTATATGTCGACAAGACATGTTATTAACCAGTAATTGCAAGATTCTCAGGAAGACGATGCTTTTTCTAATACTGACCTTTGAGAGAAATGCCCTCCATAAATCTTCCAAACCAAAATATACTTATATTGGGCAGTATCTTGAATAACATACTAAAGGCAGATGTAGTTTTTAGTTTTATGGATATTTGAATGGTTCTGCATCAGAAAAAGTATGCCTATTATTTTTTTGGAAACTGAATTTAAAACAATTCAGATCTGAGAAAGATGCAAAAAATAACGTAGTCGATCAATAATATAATTCTTTGGTCCAGTGAGGTTACACAATAAAAATAGACAATTGCAGGAATAAATGTATTACATATTCCTCAGTTAATCTTTTATGAGTGTTACTTATCATACCTGAAATTATATTATGATTCATACAGTGCTAGGTTATTTTCCCTTGAAAGAACCTACAGTAAGGCATATACATCATGTGAGTAGTTTGGAGAATATCCACATATATCAAAGATCAATTAAGCAAGTTAACATTCTCTTGAAAATTAAAGTGCATTAAATTCAATTAGAATAGATTGTTGTGTAATATGTGCTAGATTAAAAATATTATATAGTTGGTTTATACATTTCAGTAGGACCTGGTGAAGATATATTATCTTTAGGCTATTTTCTTCTGAATATTATTTAATCCATGAGACTATTCAAATGATTTATATCTTAGAAAAAGAATAGCATACAATTTTAATGCCAAGGAATTTGGTTGTTAGCATAAGGTTGACAGGAGATCAAGTGTTTTTGTCAACCATAAAAGTTCATCATCTCTGGAAAGTGGATATCTCATTTTCTGTTGTCTTTGTTTTTTAATAAGATGGAATAAAAGAAAGAGGAAAAGAAAATATTACTCCTCTTCTAAGAGATGCTATTTTTGATTCTTTTGATAAGATCAAGTTATTTCACTTAAAAGATTATTATGAAACTAAACATACTCTTACCATACAATTTAGTAATTACACTCCTTGGCACTTACCCAGAGGACTTGAAAATTTATGTTCACACAAAAAGCTGCACACAGATATTTAGAGCAGCTTTATTAATAATTGCCAAAACTTGGAAACAACCAAGATGTCCTTCAGTAAGTGAATGAATAAGTAAACTGTAGTACACCCAAATAATGGAATATTATTCAGTGCTAAAAAGATATGAGCTATCAAGTCATGGGAAGACCTAGAGGAAACTCAAACATATATTACTAAGTGAAAGAAGCCAATTTGAAAAAGTCTGTATACTGTATGATTCCAACTATATGACATCCTAAAAAGGGCAAAACAATGAAAAGAGTATAAAGATCAGTGGTTGTCAGAAATTGGAAGGGAGAAAGGAATGAATAAGTGAAGTAGAGAGGATTTTTAGGACACTGAACGTACTCTGCATGATCCTATAATGGTAGATACATGTCATCATACATTTATTCAAAATCATAGAATAACAACACCTTAATGTAAACTATGGACTTGGGGTAATCATGATATGTCAATGCAGGTTCATCAACTACTAAAAATGTGCCACTCTGGTGGGGGATGTTGATAATGGGGGAGGTTGTGTGTATCTAGGGGAAGGATGTATATGGGAAATCTCTGTACCTTTTGCTCAATTTTGCTGTAAAACTAAAACTGCTCCAAAAATTAAAATTTAAAATTACATCTAGTAAAGTTTTGTAAAGAATTTCATATCAAATACACACGTTTTAAATAATATTTTCTAACCAATAAAATTATACTGATGATTGCATGTCCCATTGTTACTAGTTATAAATAATTATGATGAAAGGAGGTTTTTTTAAAGTTAAATTTAGATGTTATTTTTAATTGAATTTGAATATGAACTTGACTCCTTCCATAGTTCAGACAAAACAGATACTCAGTATCATGTTTAGGAGTTTTGAATAGAGTACCTCATTAACAAACTGACCCAGATTTCTGTGTGTAGCTTAATTATAAATATGACATATATGTGTGGCAAATCACTGTTTTAAGACTGTTATGAAGACGCTGGCTATCACCGGCAATTCTGAGATTTTGTCTGTAGGGAATAATGGTTCTTTGATTATATGTTAAGCATAAATAATTGCAGTTACCAAATAAATGGCCTGAAAAATATCACATTAATAAAAGGGTAAATAACTTTTAAAAATAGAATGATCTTAATCAAATAATTAAGATGAATATTACGAAAATTCCATTTGGAAAGAGTTGTAAAGATAAATATAACAATATGGAGTTTATAATTACCTGTATTTTACCTGTAAGTTCTCTTTAAGCTTCTTTGTTTCAGCTTTTTGTAGCATTCTTACTCTTTTTTTCCCAGTTTATGTTGTCTATCTATGTTTGAGTGTGTGTTTTCTTTTTTAAGGAAGTGGCTTGTTGTCTTATAAGGAGTCTTGGCAAACGGAGGGAAATAGCAAGTCTTCAATTCTCTCACTATATTGACTTTAGCAATTAATCCAAAAGCTCTTGACCTAGGTTTAATCAGCTGTAAAATAAGAATTTGTATTATGTAATGTATGAAGTTATTTCTACTTTACAATTCTATGACTTCTATGGATTTATATTTCATTCTTTAGGTAGTAAGAAAGTAGTTGAGAATCCCTTAAGAAAAGCCTTTCTTCCCCCTCTCCTCTATCTGAACTATTGTAGTTATTGTTTTTACCCTAGTATCCTTAGACACTCCAATGTTGAGTAGTCGTTGGTACAGTTTCATTAGATTTTGGAACATTATCTGTTTCTCTTCTTTTTTCTATATTAAGTTCTATGTCTCTAAGAATCTTAACAATAGACATCTGTTACTACCTAAACATAAATGTCAGAGAAGTGTTTGCCTCATTTGGAGTGCCAAATGTCTTCCAAGCACTGTGCATGACACATTCTTACAGCCACCCTGAAAGAGTGATATCTATTTACACTTTAAAAATTAACAAACAAAAACTGAAAGTTAAAATCTTGTTCAGAGCCAGACATCAATTTGCAGAAACTGATTTAAACTCAAATCTGCCAAATTCAAAAGTTATTTTTCTTTCTTCTGCACCACACTGAATTTGAGTCACTATTAAAAACTGAATGCATAAATAGTCTCAAAGCATTGCCAAATAAAGGAGTTTAAGGCAAATCATTTTCTTTTCATTGAACATAACCAGTGTATTTTAATTTTTAAAGTCACAGGCTAATTGTAAATGTGTCTTTCTTCCAGGCCAATCTGGGTTATAAACTCCTTGAGAGGAGAAACCAGGGTGATCAGAGTAATTTTCTTCATTTTCAGCACTTAGCCTATTAACGTCCACACAGAATCCCTCTCTAAATACCAGTTTAATTATATTGAATTAAAGAATATGCTAACACCTTTTGGTTCTTAGGCATATGAGTCCTAAAAGAAAGCTATTTAAAGAATTTAAAGAAAATACTGGATTAATGAAGATCATTGCAACAACAAATTGTCAGTGAAAGAACATGGGTTTGAGTTTATGGATGTAACACCAAGCATTACATGTGCTAGTTAATGAGCAAAACTTTTGGACCCACTTGGGGGCAGTTTCCATATGTGTTATATGGCACACAAAATAATACTAAAGCTATGTCCCCTGTCTAAAATCATTAGATATGTCCCATGTCTATGTTCCTATCTATGTCTATGTGCCCTATCTATGTCTATGCCCCCTACGTCCCCTATCTAAAATCATTAAAGCTATGTTCCCTATCTAAAATCGTTTAAACCACCTTTGAAATAATCAACGGCAACCTTTCAATAAATGCAACTACTTACATAATAGTTCCATGAAAGTATAAAACACCATTTTTAATTTCTCTGCAAATTCTTACCTTGAGTAATTCAAGGACTTTGATTTTTAATTTATGAAGCTCATTATGAACCACGTGGCGAGAATGAAGTCATATTTACCACTTAGTGCTGGAAGTAATGTGAAAATTATGTGTCAATAAATGTGATTTTTTAAAGTTCTATTTTACTAAAGAAAAACAAAATCAAAGATGTGTAAGTAAAATGTTTCTTTCAAAAACTAAAGCCCTTAAGTGAGTAATAATATAAAAAGCTCTAGATAATGCCACTTTCCAGATAAGGGATTATTATGGTAATGGCGATTGTGCTTTCCTCACAGCTTCTGAAAAAAAAAAAAAGTGTCACTAACAGGAGAGTGATTTTAATGATTTATCATGAACTTTAAGCTGTATAAGGTGGGAAGAAATAAAGCTAGTGCATATGTATAAAAGGGTGGAAAGATCCATGATTCTAGTTTCTAGTGTGTTGAATGGCTGTAGGAGTTGGGATACTAGAGGGAGAAGCTTGGGATACTAGAGGGAGAAGCTGGACCAGATGAAGGAGGTGGTCAGGGAGCAAAAGGTATGAAACTGAAATTATGAGGTGAGAGTAATGAAATGATTTCACACAAAAAGTCTGAGCTTTGGCTAAGATGATGAGTGGTTGACATGAGGATGGAAAATTGAAGAGCAGAACTAAAAAGTCAGGTTTGGGAAGAAAATGCTTCACAGATTTTGAAATCATCAATATTTCCATAAAATTATGTACTTCACTTAAACTGCAAATGCTGAAAACCTTTTGTTTCTAGTTTTGGTTGTATTTACTATTCATACAATATATACATTAGTGAAATATGTTGCTACATGCATGTTTCCCTATAGGTAACTTCAAAATATATTCTTACCCAAACTGTTGTCCATACGTTTTGCTATATTATTAAAGATTTCCAAATATCAGATTAGATCTATGTCCTGAATCATATCAAATGGACTGTAGAATTAAAAAAAAATTTTCTTTTTTTTTCATTTTTACTAACATATCTTAACTAACATCCTATCACTGTAAAGCAGTGATGTCCAGTAGAGATAGAATATATGCGAGCCACATATATAATTTAGATCGTTCTAGACATTTATAGGTTTGATTACTTTCTTACTGAAATAAAAGCTGTGCAGACTGTGAAAAAATAAAATAAAATAAAATTTTCTAATAGCCACATTTAAAGATGTAAAAAGAAATAGGTAATACTGATCTAATAACATATTTAACCCAAATAGCAAAAATATTATCCTTTCTACATGTAATCAATATGACAATCACTAGTGATAGTTTATATTCTTTTTTTTAATCTTTGATATCTTGTATGTATTTTACACTTCTGACATATAATTTGGACTAACCTTATTTTGAGGGCTCAATAGCCATGTGGTAATTGGCTATAATAGTGAACAGCACAGGTCTAAATATCATATTTAATATTAAGTATAAAATACAGCAGTGAGGTATCATATAGGCTTTATTTTTCATTTATAATTTTTTAACTAATATTGGAACATTTTATTTTACCAAGAAAAGTAAAGAAAGAAAGAACATTCTATGGTGCAAATGGCACCCAGGTGAATTAAGAGAATAGATTTATTCATATCTTCATTGCATCCATTTTTACAGACCTTAATCATATCAATAGTTCATCCTACTAGAGCTCTATTTTATTTGTTCTATTATCTTGGACTCCTATTGGTGAAATAATGATGACTTTGTTTCTCTGCATCTTTTCATTCACAGCATTGGCTTTCTTAGTTCTGTGAGTCAATGTAAAATAGAAAATACTATAAAGAGTATAATTCAATAGAAAATAACTAAGCCACCTAGATGTGTTCCGTTTTAGTAGCCAAATGCAGATTTTTTTGTTTAAAAGCCACCCTTTGATTTCAAATCATTAAATGTTAATTTGGTGTGATTATTTTTAGGGCATATCAGTTCTATACATTTTAATTTGTTTGTGAATTGAATAAATGATCACTCAGCTTTTGCCCCAGTGTTTTGTTTTTTGGGCTGGGGAGGTTGTTTGTTCTTTTTAAACAAAATTATTTAATCATAGTTCTTTGTTCTTTTCAGTTTGGAGATATTTTGTATATTTTTTAAAATTTTTTATTTGAGTAGAGTTGGTACAAAATGTTACATTCGTTTCAGGTGTACAACGTAGTGCTTATTTATACATTATGCTACACTCCCCACAAGTGTACCATGACCACACAGTGCTACTACAGTGTCATTGACAATATTCCCTATGCTGTGTCTTTTATTGCCATGACTTACTCATTCCATGAAAGCTTGTAACTCCCACTCCCCTTCACCCATTTTCTCATCTCCTTACCCACCTTCCCTGTGGCAACCATCAATTTGTCCTCTATACTATAGATCTGATTCTTTTTGTTTATTTGTTCATTTGTTTGTTTTTTTTAGATTCCACGTATAAGTGAAATCATGGTATTTGTCTTTCTTAGTGTGACATGTTTCACTTAGCCTCACACCCTCTACATCCATCCATTTCGCCGTAAATTTCTGCCATGTGTTAATCTGAGAGTCCTCTAAGTGGTGAAAGCCACTTTCAGTCCAATCACATTATGTAATTAAAATTCCATATGATAATTGTATTTCTCCAATATACTTATTTCTGATGTCTCAATTTTTTTTTTTCAGGCAAATCATTAATGAAAAAGCCTCTCTAAAGTTCAGTACTATTTTTATTATTTGAATATTTTCCAAATCTTTTTTCCTAAAGCCACAAAAATTGTTATCTTCCTCTTTAAACTCCATTATTTAGAAGATAGATATCTATTTAGAGGCATACTGGATTTTTCAGTTTAGATATAATTATTTACTAAAGCCTTGTATCACTTCAATATTTTCTTGGGTAATCTAAATACAAGTCCTGCTACCAACCTAAATGTCTGTCAGGTTCCAGCATTTTCCTCCTGCCAGGCTCCTATAATGGTTTCACAGCCACTCTCCATTATCTGCCACTGCTTCCAGGGAAGATGAATTTACCTTTGTGAGGTATGGGGGTAGAGATGGGTGGGTTCACAGTGACTGAAGAAGCATGTGCCACATGGAGAACCAGCCTGTTATTATTTTAGATAAAGTCCTTCTTTTTTTTTTTTTTTTGGTTTTGCTTTTTCTCTTTTTAAGCATCTGAAAGGTTTAGAGCATACACATATTAGATAGTTTTTAAAATATTCGATATTAATAAGTAATGCATAAATGGTAGCCAAAGTCATCTATCAAGGGAAAGAAGACAGAGTAGGATAGAATAGTAAGATTTGAGGTCCAAAGACACAAATAGAATGCTAATTCTGTGGACCTCCCTGCCTGTTGCATATTTCTTTCACACTTTTTCTTTTAAATTTTTATCAAAGTCTTAAAAACCTTTACATCTAAATGCTGCCTTTAAAAATTGTTTGAGATATACCACTTCTACAGCCCCTGCTAAAAATGAGCAACTGTTCCACCTGTTTACCAAAGCTCTGATGCTTTTCCAATTTTTTTTTCCCCCAATGTTTGGATGTTCTACATGGGAGAAAGAAAATGGATGGACTTAGAAATAAACACAACAAGACTAATTATTCACATATGGCTCTTCATCCTACTTACTTGTGTAATGTTTTAGCTTCTTCAATAGCACCTTTCAGACTTTGTACAAAGCATAAGACCTTGAATAAAATAGGCACTCAGTAAATACTTCGCATTAACTGGTGTGAAATTACCATGAGCTTCAGATTCCCTAACCATTCTCTTGATATTCCTTAGTATAGATAACAAGGCCAAGTTTATACCTAGCACTTTTCATGGGGAAATTATCAAGTAGATCGTATTTGGCTCCTTCCTGTGTTTGGTTCACATGGTCTCTCTCTTCAATCTTGGCACAGTCTTTCTCCTAACAGCGAGTTTCCTGGTACAAACTTCAAGTTCAACAGTTGTCCTTTTCAAACAAAAATAAAAATAAATGCATACAAACCTCACAGGTCCTTCTTTTTAACTGTTAGAAAAACAAATCTATGTGAATTAATTCACACTAAAAGTGGAGATACTGAAAGCTGACTCAATGTCTAAAATATGTTTTAATTTTGATAACAGTTAAATAAATTAAATTTCTGAGATTTTAGTAAAAACTTTTGTGTTGTTGTTTTTATATTTGGTATATTCAAAACTCTCGTATTGTACCAGGTACTCATTTTGCTCCACGTGATATGTTCATAGCTTTGATGACCTCTGAAAACTCAGTGAAATAATTTTAAAAACACTGCAATTTGATTATGTTAAGATACAATTAAAATAAAGTAACAAAGTATTCCTTCAAATAGATCCTGGATTAAAAGCTAAGTTTCTAAGCATACTAGATTCCAAAAAAATTGGTTGTCTTTTAAACGAGTCAATTTGTTTCTTAGTTAAGAGGGAAATGACTTTCTAAACATGCAAAAGACAAAGTACAATAGGCCTGTAAGTACGTGTAACCCAAATAGTTAACATTTTCTGTGCATATAATAAAATTGTTTTAAACCAGAGGTGCAAAAGTAGACATCTAAAATTAACTTATACATTAGTCAGGGTGTTTAAAATTATTCTGAATGTAAATATTGTTGAAATACCTATATACTGTGGCTAGCTATACTTTCCTGGACTCCCATCATTTATAACAAAGACTTCACACATTTAATCCACCTGCATTTTCAGGACTTTAAAGAATGTAACATCCATCTTAAAGTTAGGGAGGATTCTTCTTCTTCTTCTTCTTCTTCTTCTTCTTCTGCTTCTGCTTCTGCTTCTGCTTCTGCTTCTGCTTCTGCTTCTGCTTCATTGTCGTCTTCTTCTTCTTTTCTTCTTTTTTCAGTAAAACTTTTTTGACAGGGTTGGGGAGTCCTCCCTTCCACAGTATCAACAATAGAGTCCTGTGCTATACTTCAGCCATTCAGCAATCGAATGTCCCTGTTCAAAATATTTAATCTCAGAATACAGTGTGCAATGGAGTTCATGTGGATGGCATCATATTGCAGTTTAGATCTAGATACTGCCCCTGGATTATGACCTCACTTAGTCGTTCATGGTCTGAGCTTGATCTGCCTATTCTGACCACCTTAGCAATATCCTGTCGATGATAAACAAAAATAGACACTAAAGTGGTAAGGGTAGGCTTTGTTCATTAATAGTATTGCGATAAGGAATAAGGTCCAGTGTGAATCGAACTCAAATTCATAAAACAAAAGACAGGGGACTTCTTAAGACTGGTGTGTACCGAAGAAAGGTACTGAAGGATGTTCAAAAGGGTTAGTCCACTGGACTAAGCCACCTGTATTCGTTAACAGGCACTTACCCAGAGAAGAAATACATTTTTATCTTTATGACAAGAGGCAGTGGTGTAAGTCGAAGCTAAGCACCCATTGAAGTCAGGCCCTGATTCTCCCACAGCGATTGGGCAAGAGAGGATGTGTGTTATCCCCAAGCATATTTGCATTTCAAAGAACTAGCTCTCAGGTCCAGAAACAGTATTGGGTGGTATATTTACATCTCCATGGGCAGAGAAAGAATTTAAAATTGCAGGATTTCTAAGATACCTGATCTAAGAGGGGCTGGAACAGACAGCAAATTTTCCTGGTAGCATTGAACTTCCTCAGGCATGCTTTTTTTTTTTTTTTTTTTTTTTTTTTTTTTTTTTTAGATTTTATTTACTTATTTGAGAGAGAGAAGAAGAGAGAGCAGGAATAGTAGGGAGGGAGAGCAGACTCTCTGCTCAGCAGGGAGCCCAATGTGGGGGTCCCAGGACCTTGAGATCTCGACCTGAGTTGAATGCACACACTTAATTAACTGAGCCACACAGGCGCCCCTCAGGTAGGCGCTTTAAGAGGGCCTAGAATCATCCTATGTTCAGGGCCTTAGGCTATAAGAAGCCAGGCTAGACTTAGTTGAATCTCTTAGTGCAAAGGTTTGAATACAATCATTTTCCCCTAGAGTTCTGCAGTTCTCGATATTAGCATTTGTTAGATTTTTTTTTCCTTTCATTACATTTTATTTGACTGATATACCTTGATTTTAGTTAGGGGTCACAACTATAAGACACAAAGTGAAGGTGGTAGTGGTTTAAACATAAGGTAATATATTTGCTAATATACACACAACAAAGCCTAGTGATTCCACACCAGATATTAATTTTTTTTAACTTTTTTCTGGTTTGGTTGATTAAACACTGTGCTGATTAAATCACATTTTTGTAATCAAAATTTCTAAAGTTTATACAATTTTACCGTGACGATGTGTATCTGTGTGTCCTTAAGGAAAAGTCTTACTATATAATGTAGGGGCCAAGAGTTGAGCAGGGATAGCCCAGGATGCCAACCATAGCTCCAATGTTGTCATTGTGTGAACTGGAGAGATATTCATAGCATTTATGCCTCTGTTCTCTGATCCAATAGGTGAGGAGTATTTGGTTAAATGATCTCTAAAAGATACTTATGGCCTCAAAATTGTATACTTATGGGTCTAATTTAATAACTTTATCAATTCTGTCTATATGCCATAAAATACACTAAAAACTGTGCGGCATGTCAAAAGATATAGGATTTTCCCAAATTTTAAGAAGTAACGCACAATGGCTTTATCAAGTTGCCTCCTGTTCATGTTGGAGGGGTATTTCTCACTTCAAAATAATTGAGACCATGGGACGCCTGGGTGGCTCAGTCGTTGAGCATCTGCCTTTGACTCAGGGCGTGATCCCGGTGTTCTGGGATGGAGCCCCACATCAGGCTCCTCCACTGGGAGCCTGCTTCTTCCTCTCCCACTCCCCCTGCTTGTGTTCCTCTCTTGCTGGCTGTCTCTCTCTGTCAAATAAATAAATATAATCTTTTTTTTAAATGTTTTTTTATTATATTATGTTAGTCACCATACAGTACATCCCTGGTTTCTGATGTAAGGCTCGATGATTCATTAGTTGCGTGTAACACCCAGTGCACCATGCAATACGTGCCCTCCTTACTACCCATCACCAGCCTATCCCATTCCCCCACCCCCCTCCCCTCTGAAGCCCTCAGTTTGTTTCTCAGAGTCCATAATCTTAAAAAAAAAAGAAAAAAGAAGAATTGAGACCAGTCACCAGGATACCCTAAATTCATGCAATCATTTGGAACACTTCTTTCTGCCCTACCCATACATGACGTCATTTATTTTCAAGTCAAGTATTCACAACCTGAATACATTATCCATTCATGTGTTCAGTCACTTGGTTATTCATTTTGCCAGGTTTTTTTCCACGTCTTCTTAAGAATTTGTCACCAGTCCCACAATATTTACTGAATACAGAACTGTTCAACAATTATAACAGTCCACACTTATTGTGACTTCACATGCAGGCACACAGAGCAAAATTATTACTTGGGGTATAAAATACAGATAATCACCAGGTTAACTTCATTTTGCACTAGTCATTTTTTAAATTACCCAAATAAGAAGATTATTTTAATGCTTTCATTTTCAGTATTTGTTTCATCTATCAGGTTTAAACATAAGTATATATTAACTAATTTTTAGTCGCATGTATTTTTCCTGGTTAAAAAAAAGTCATACATATTCATTGAAGAACATTAGGAAAATATGGTAAACACATAATGAGAATATTTCCAATGAAAATATTAATAAAAATAGATAGCATAATATTAAATATTAAAATCTTTATATAATCTCCATTTCCCATGTAATGTTTTCAACCAAGAGAAACAATCTGCAGAACACTATTATATATCATCAGCCCAAGAATGGGAACGATAGTCATTTTAGTGAGCAATGTTAAAGGAACAACCAGCCCTCTAAGGCACACATTGGATGTATCAATCCATTCTATATATGTATGACCAGATTTTTACCCCGCTGTAATATATATATTTTTTTACTTACATGAATTTCTCAGTTTCTTTCTTTTTTCCAGCATCTAAACATCCACAATTCAGCCCAGAAAGTTGTAATTCTCTCGCTTGGATTATTCTCTCATCTTGGCCCTTTCTGTATGGGTGTGATGTTACTTATCAATTACCATTCAGCTTTGCTTGAATCAGTGTTGCTTCCTTCCTTATAAACCAAGCCTTCTTATGTATGATTCTCAGACCTGGATCATGGACAAGAAGTTTAATAAGTGTATTTTTTCAAAGGTCTGATGATGAATCCCCAAGTCTTCTATAAAGAAGAATGAGGCCGTGAGACAAAGAACAACAAAGTCTTTTTACTTCCTAGGACAAGATGTAATTTTACCAGAAACTGAGCTGGAGAAGCTTCAGATGATTGCGCAAAGCGGAAAATACCAGCTCCACTAGAACAGCATCTTAACAAAAGTTTGGAGATGATGCAGGGTTTATGATACCACACATTTTATTCACACAGATGTAAAATAATCTGAACACTGCATGCATCCTGTTTTGCCAATGTGTTTAAATATGCTTTCTTTCTTAAAATAAATTTAGATGTTCCCTCAGTGGGCCTTTGGAGAGAAATCCAATTATAATATGATACATATGATAAATATGAGGAGATAAAATACCAAAGAAATACTCAGACATGAAAAACCCTTAAAATAATAAAAAAAGATTGTATATTTTCATTTAGAACTATTTTTCATAGTGATTCAAATCAAAAGACAATATAAATACCATATTAACTTTTAGTTGTTTTTAAATTTTTTTAAAAATCTTAGTTGAAGCACAATGTTACCTTAGTTTCAGGTGTACAACATAGTGACTTCACTTCTCTATAAGGTATTTTATGCTCACAACAAGGGTAGCCACCATGTGTCACCATACAGTGCTATTACAGTATCATTAACTGTATTCTGTATCATGTGCGCTTTCTTCCCCTGGCTTTTTCATTCGTTCCATAACTGGAAGTCCGTATCTCCCACGCCCCTTCACCCATTTTACCTAAGCCCCATTCCCCTTCCTTTTGGCAACCATCAGTTTGTTATCTGTATTTACAGAACTGATTCTGCTTTTTACTTGTTTATTCACTTGGTCTTTTTTAGATTTCACATATTAATTTTTGTTTTTTAATTTATTTTTCGCTGAGAGATTCTAACTCTGATCTCTTAGAACACTTGAGGCATATAGATTATAATGTTGATTATATTGTATAATTAAAGGGCTGTGTTTCCAGCAGCTTTATTAGACTGAGAGATTGAAGGTAGGTCCCCTATACTTAAAAATGACACATAGGCCATGGCTATCATGAGCTAGGACATATTGCATTCCAGCTCAGCCACAACAGTGACTGGAATTACTTCATGGGACATCAGGGAAATGGGAAGTCAATATTAAATAACGGTAATGAGTATGGGTTCTGCTGGTTACTTACCTTCCTCATCTGAGGAACAATAATAATTATATCATATAATATCTGTGTCACAGGATTATAAAAATTAAAATTGTATGTTTTGTAGTCAGTGCAAATTCGACACTTGGGGAGCATTTAGTAACATTTGGCTTTTTTTAATTGAGAGAATTTTTCCTAGATTGTAAGTATTCTGGAAATTTCTTTCTTCCCCAAAATAAGAAGTTTGAACCCTCCAACTGCAACAGTTTGAAGGACACAGATTAGATACAGAGGAACTGTTTTCTGGGAAATTGACAACAGTGGCAAGCATTTGACAGAGTGAATTAAAGGGACTCAGACCTCTGCTAGTCCAGTATAATTAAGAAGATAGATAGTTATGGATACTGAAACATTTGATAAAGAGTCTCCGTTTAGATTTTGATTTTATGATATTCTAGACAAAAAAGAAAAAACTGTCTTTTCTATTGATGTTAAATTCCTAAAAGAAGTAAGTATGTGTCCATTCTGATGTAGGACTGTACAAGCCATGAAGAACCCCAGGCATTAAATGAATACATAGATGGAGATCTCACTAACTTTGGGAGACAAAGAAAAACAAGTCAGATCAGATCAAGCAGACACTGTGGCTAATAACATCACCATCCGCCTACGAATATAGGAATGCTTGCTTGTTAATGATTAGTTATTAGTAATTTTTTTCTCTCTACACGTAGATTTGTTAAACTTTTTGCTTGTATAAATGTTGGTGCTATTGAGTAACCCTAAGATATCTAAATGTCTGGATAAATTCCCAAATTAGGGGCACCTGGGTGGGTCAGTCGTTAAGCATCTGCCTTCAGCTCAGGGCATGATCCTGACGTTCTGGGATCGAGCTCCACATCAGGCTTCTCCACTGGGAGCTTGCTGCTTCCTCTCCCACTCCTCCTGCCTGTGTTCCCTCTCTCCCTGGCTGTCTCTCTCTGTCAAATAAATAAATAAAATCTTTAAAAAAAAATCCCAAATTGAAGACTTTTCCAGAGGTTGTACAATTATCTAAATATAATGATGGAATGTTACAATTTGTTACAATTTGCAACCTATATTCACATGTTCGATTTTAGACCTGCTAATCATTTATCTGTTTTATTTGTTTTGGCTGCCTCTCTGTGCAGGCCAACTGTTTCACAACATATTCTGTTAATGATTATGTTAAGAGAATTGTAGAGAATGACAGAAAAACTATTGTCATGTTAAACAAAAATTAGGTATATTAAAAAAAAAAAAACCTGTCCTAGGATAACACAGTCAGAAAACCCTCACAATGACCATAGTTTTTTGAGAAAGATGTCAAAAAAAAAAAAAAAAAAAAAAGACCCTATTTGGCTTAACTTGAGCTCATTAATCTGAGTTTTTTATACTCCTACATTTAATTATCATTTAATAATGGTTTTTTTGATGTTTTAAAGCAAAGTTTATTTTTTTCTTTTTAAATAAATAGTTATTCAAATAAGATTCAACTTGCTAGTTAAGAGTTTCATCTAATGTTCATTTATGTGTTGTTACATGGTTTTTAAGTTGTTTTTTGCTTTAGTCTTTCTACCTTCCATATTTAACTATTTTATTTTGTTCTTTAAAATATGGATGGGACACCTGGGTGGCACAGTTGATTAAGCAACTGACTCTTGGTTTTGGTCATGATCTCAGGGTCGTGAGATTGAGCCCCATGATGGACTCCGTGGTTAACGGGGAGACTGAGATTTTCTCTCCCTCTCCCTCTGCCCCTTCCACTCATGTTCTCTCTCTCTCTCCCTCTGTAATATAAACAAATAAATCTTTAAAAAAAATAAAATATGGGATAGAAAAAGTTATGACAATAAAGTTATGTGACAAATTTATGTGGCAAAGCAAACATAGGTAAGGGACAAAGCAAACTTTGCACCAGATGAAGTCAAACAGGTAAGGAAGACTTTATTCAAGGCTTTTGAAATAGAGAATCTGAACTCAATTCCCTTGAAATGAAGGGTGGGGCAGGTTTTAAGAGCGGGTTAGAGGAAATCACAGACCATCTGTGTTTGCTAATTAGCCTTACCCAAAAGAAAAGTAAGGTAGTTTCACAATTTGGTACCAGGAGCTCAAGGAAGTTCGAAGTTAAGTTCCTACCCTTCCACAGAGACCACGAGATAAGGCACTATCTTGATTTCATTTAAAAGCGATTGCTCCTCACCCTTGAGAAAGAACCCTGGGCTATAAAACTGATGTGAGATTTTTAAATGAATTAGAATCAAAGGAACAAATTTACTGTTAGAACTTTGTGAAGTAAATGCTCTAATTAAGGGAAGTAAGGCAGAACGCTATCTAAAGATTAGTCCCCTTGATCAGAGGTTTCCCGCAGTAGACAGTGTTCTTGAGGGCAGCGAGAGACTAAATGTACAGAGACAAAAGCCAGATCATGTATAAAACTAGTACTCTGACCCAACTTAGTGTCAACCAGAGAAAGCTCATCATGGTCCCCTAACCCATCACATAGGATGCCCAGCTTCTTGTGAGCCAGCTCCAGCTTTCCCATGCCAACAAGCTCTGATCACAGCAGACTGGAAGCCTTCCCTTTTCTCACCATAAAGCTTTCCCACTCTGCCTGCCTTTGAGCATCTGCCACACACAAGTGATGGTGGCTGACTCCCTTGCAACAGCAACTTTATAGTCTTTGCTCGTTCTCATTTGTTTGGTCTTCATTTATTTCCACAGAAGCATTTATTTCCGTAGAAGCATCTAGAACTGTGCGTGATTAATAGTACCAACTTAATCTATTAAAGAGAGAGTTTCTCTGTAAAGACTTCTGTGCTAGCAGCATACTGGAGAAAGAATATGGTAAGAAATTAATAATATAGTAGCACCCAGCCTGAATCACTTACTTAGGTCTAAGCGACCTTAGACAATTAAATGAGTTGCGTCCTCTAGTCTCACCTCTATTTTTGGAATAATAATTCAACTTAGCATTTATTTGAACATTAAATTAGATAATGTTTGTGAACATTGTTTCTCCTTCCCTATGCATTATTTCTCGATTGCAGTGTTTGGAGGGAGCCACTGTCCTGCAGGCTTAATGCTAAAAGGACATAAATTAACTTTAAAATGCTGCTTATAAAAAAATGGTTAACAATTTTTTGTTTCTATCTATAGTGACTGTGACTGAAGAAGTTTAAATTCTTGTACATTAGCTGAAAAAAGGCTCCAGGGAAAAATGGTCCAGAAAGGAAAAGACAAAAACACCCTTAGGCCAGCCATTGCTATGCAAGGGAACCTGCAAAGGTGCAAGTGGTAGTCTTGGGTAACCACCAAAGCCTCTGGGTTGTTCTGCAACTAATGACTTATAGCAACTGAGCCAGCTGTACAGTTTTGTTTGGTTTTAAGTATTTTTTCTTTTCTATAAATTATACATTAAGTAGATAATGCAACCACATGACCCAAATAAAGCAACCAGGTGAAAGGTATAAAGAACATTCGCTTCTACACCTGTTCTCAGTTCTCCTGGATCTTACCTCCCAACCAAGAACCCCACCAACACAGATAAACACTTGTGCTGGTTTCCTGTTCAAACTTCCAAGAGTATTTTTTAAATAACAAAAGTATATGTTTGTGCTTTTACTGTTTTATATAAAATATAGGATGGTATACCTTTTGTGGGTCACTTTGCTTAACCTAACAGTACATTTTGATGGTTTTCACCTTTCTGTACATAGTGTCTTCAGTCTTCATTTATTTGTGCATTTGTGTGTGTATGTAATGTTTTAAAAACTACTAGATCTTAAAGATGTGCTACAATTTGTTTAACAGGCACCCAGGGGTGTGCATTTAAGTAGATTCTAGGCTTTAGTTATTGTGAACATCCTAGGATGAATAAACTTGTACCCTTGTCATTTCAATCCGGTGCACCTCTCTCCTTTCCTGTATGTGAAATGTGCATCTCGTAGATCTAGAATAAATCCCCAATAGTGGAGTTAGAAGGTATGCATAGACATAGATGTAGATATATACCTAGATACAGACCTAAATCTAGATAGAGATGTAAAGATATAAATGTAGAGATAGGCATATAAATAGATACATATACACATATATAATAAAATTACTCTATGTATGGAAATATATAAAATTTCTGTCACTGATTCCCAGTTTATGTTCCTATTAGCCTATTTCTTCACACTTCACACACGCTAAGTATTATTGAACATGCGGCTTTTACGAAGCTGATAGGTAAAAATCATTATCTCAATGTACTTTTAAAGTGTCTTTGTGTTATTCTGAGTAATATACTGTGTTTTGTTCTAAGTTTAACGGATCTTTCCTTATTTGAAGCCTGTCTTTTCATACTCCTTGCTTGTTCTTTAAATTTTTACAATCAATTTGTAAAAGATCTTTACATTTAGGAATATATTATGTCTTTGCATATATCTCTTTGCAAGTGTTACTACAGTACTATTTTTCTGCCAATGTCCGTATCTGTATCTGTATCTATAGATATTGAAAGAACATTTCAATCTTTTCTTCATGGCTTTGAGATTTTTTTTCCTCTCTCCAACAGTATAAATGAAGTCACTTGAACTTTCTTCTAGTCTATTATAATTATAATTTTTAGTTTAAATACTTGACTAGCTTTAGAGTTTTTGCTGCATAAGTTATGGATTTGGTTCATTTTTTTTCCCCACAATGCCCATTAGTCATCCCAACATCATTCATTCCCACATATTGAGTTAATACCTTAAATATATACTAAATTGGCAAATACATTTTGGTATTATACTATATATATATATATATACATATATATATATATCAAAATACATATTTGGTATAAATACAGGTGCATTTATAAAGTGATTCTCCTTTTCCATTATTTTGTCTACTTATGTGCCAGTAATAAACAGCTTTATTGATTGGTATTTATTGTATATATTAAATTCTGGTATATTGTAAGAATTCAGTTTTCTTTTTGGCATTGACAGATCTTTCTATATAGATGATGTATTACAGTTATATTTATATTTATATTGATTCTACATATTTATATTATGTAGAGTCAAATATTTATACAGATCATATATTTTTATCTAATAGACAACAATTTTAAGGTGGTGGGTATAGATGAAGAATAAAGAGGGACCATTTATCAGACTTGCTTTTTTTTTTTTAAGATTTTATTTATTTATTCGACAGAGATAGAGACAGCCAGCGAGAGAGGGCAGGAGGAGTGGGAGAGGAAGAAGCAGACTCATAGTGGAGGAGCCTGATGCGGGGCTCGATCCCACAACGCCGGGATCACGCCCTGAGCCGAAGGCAGACGCTTAACCGCTATGCCACCCAGGTGCCCCCAGACTTGCTTTCTGATTTAGGAAAAGAAAGTATAATTATTTGTGGTGGTTGTTATTGTAGTAATTATTTTTAGCAAACTGAACAGACATTTATGTTTAAGAATTACAAGAGTAAGTTGTATTTTAAGTGGCAGAAAATATTTCAAATGTAAGCCTATTGCTTCTGGTAAGAGTATTAGTGGCATGGGTGAGTGCCTTACAATCTCAGGTTGAATCCCTGTGCTTTTTAGTTCAGAAATGAGATACAGGCTCTCTTCATACTATTTCTCAAAAATGTTTTGGAAAGGAATGAAATCGACAACCAGTGAATAAAGCTTAATGAAATATATTCATTAAAAGTAAAGGATTCTGTCAAAGAAAATGCCCAAATAATCTCTCAGGTTATATAGTCTTGGTTTCTGATTGGCTAGGAACTGTAACATTAGAGCAGTTTATAAACAAGCCGTCTTTACATTTATATAGATGCTGATTCAAAGTCAACTAGTGTCAGTTAATGCTTGCGGAGTGCAGCGTGTGGCGATCAGCACTTCTGTATCCATCGTGCATTTAAATCTAACTGTGATTCTGTGACAAAAAAATATTTTTAATGTTATAAATTATTACAATAATCCAGAGAAGTTAATCAGCACTTCCCACATGGTGGAGCTAAGATTTTAATCATGGTTTTGGAATTTCCGTTCTGTACTCCTTCCACTACAAAAGTTCCTTAGGTTTTTCAGTGATTGAAGTGATAACAGACATCATGGTTTATTCCTTTACCTAATAACATTTCAAGTAATTATTAGCATTGACAAGAAAGTATATTCTTTGTTCATTTTCTTTATAACCTAGACATTCTTAAATTTAAGCCACTTTATTTATTATTCATTCGTCAAACAAACTGGACATTTTTTTTTTTTAAGATATTATTTATTGGCCAGAGAAAGACACACAGAGAGGGAACACCGGCAGGGGGAGTGGGAGAGGGAGAAGCAGGCTTCCCGCTGAGCAGGGAGCCCGATGCCTGGGCTCCAAGGGGGGCTGGATCTGAGGACCCTGGGATCATGACCAGACCTGAAGGCAGATGCTTAACAAATGAGCCATCCGGGCGCCCCTAAGCTGGGCACTTTTTTTTTTTTTTTAATGATTTTTTATTATATTATGTTAGTCACCATACAGTACATCCCCGGTTTCCGATGTAAGGCTCGATGATTCATTAGTTGTGTATAACACCCAGTGCACCATGCAATACATGCCCTCCTTACTACCCATCACCGGTCTATCCCATTCCCCCACCCCCCTCCCCTCTGAAGCCCTCAGTTTGTTTCTCAGAGTCCATAGTCTCTCATGTTTCATTCCCCCTTCTGATTACCCCCCCTTTCTTTATCCCTTTCTTCCCCTACCAATCATCCTAGTTCTTATGTTCCATAGATGAGAGAAATCATATGATAGTTGTCTTTCTCTGCTTGACTTATTTCACTTAGCATTATCTCCTCCGGTGCTGTCCATGTTGTAGCAAATGTTGAGAACTCGTTCTTTCTGATAGCTGAGTAATATTCCATCGTATATATGGACCACAACTTCTTAATCCAGTCATCTGTTGAAGGGCATCTCGGCTCCTTCCACAATTTAGCTATTGTGGACATTGCTGCTATGAACATTGGGGTGCATATGGCCCTTCTCTTCACTACGTCTGTATCTTTGGGGTAAATACCCAGTAGTGCAATGGCTGGGTCATAGGGTAGCTCAATTTTTAACTTTTTAAGGGACCTCCTAAGCTGGGCACTTTTGTCCCAGAATGTAGACTAAAAACTTACTGCTTGTGTTATTGTTGTGGCCAATTAATGCAATAAAATCTGTCTTCCCTTATCAATTCCCCTGATAAAGTTAGGCTTTTTGGGAGAATGTAGGAGCTCATTTTTTTAGGTATCTGTTTGCTACATAGAAATACATGAGAAAATTTCCAGTACAGTAGAATTTGTAATTGTTGCATTCAGTAATTACAATCTATTGAGATCTAAATTTCATTTGTTCACATCAGTGTCTAAGATATGATTTTAGACACAGACGTGAATAAATAATTACCTTGATTTGTTGATGAGTTGTGTATGTGTATATGTAGACTTTTATTTTTAATTAATTTAATATTTTAGCTGGTTACATATACATAATTTAAATTCAATAAATGTTAAAATTTAATCCCTGAAAAATGTCTCCCTCTCACCCCTGATGTCCAACCTATAATTTGATTTCAATAAGAATTAAAAGGTAATCAGTGAAAAGTAATATCTTCCTCCCACCCTTGATCTTGTAATCACTGCCTATTATCAATTATATGTCTCTTTAGAAACTTTTAAAGTATATATAATTTTTCTTTTTTATGAAGAATTATATTCTATTATATTTTTTTTTAATTGTATTCTATACACACCGTTCTTGCTCTTTGAAATTAACTATGTATTATATATTTATCCATATCAATCCATACGAAGCTTTTTTAGTTTTTAAGATGATTGCATTCTATTGTATTGATATAGCATAATTTATTGAATACATTCGTGTTATAAACTTTTGCTATTAGCAAAAAAACCCCCAAAACAAAAAACAATAGCAAAATCACTACACTAACTTTCAACTCTAGTACACACATTATTTTACACATATTGACTATATCTGTGAGCTAAATACTTAGGAGTATAATTGGGAGACATTCCCAATTGTCACCCACAGATTTTTGTGCCAATTTATTTTTGAGTCAACAATAAATCAAAGTGCCTATTTGTCCATAGCCTGGCCTATGGCTTTTAGCATTTTGTAAGACTAATTGACTATAGTACGTATGTATTTATCTCTATACTAAGTGTATAGATAAATATGTATTTTTTGTTTAAAACTAAACTGATTTATACTAATAAACTGACAATTTGACAAACTAACATCTTATAATGAATGAAATGAGCATTTCTCATATATCTAAGGACAACACTGTTTTTCATTTTTTGTGAAACATCTGTAGGTATAATTTGCTGATTTTTCTACTGAGTAGATCTTTGGCTTATTAAAAAAAAAACTATGCTTTAACTGTTAAAACAATTACTACTGTGATGTGTGTTTCAAACCTATTTTTCTAATTTTTTTTGCCTTTGATTTCGCTCATGGCATTTCTTGGCACTTGTAGCAGTTTCTTCCCCACCCCCTGTGACATAGTCCACTCTTCTAAGTTTTCTTTTCTCTCTCTGTTTTTTCTTCTTCTTTTTCTTCTTTGTGTGTGTGGTATTTTCTTTTGTTTTTTAGTGAGTATATATTTGGAAGTGGGAGGTGGGTGTCATAATTCTAAACAACTTTTTTCTCTAGACAGGGATTATCAAACTATGTCCAGTGGGACTAACCTGGCTCACTGACTAGTTTTATAAATACACTTTCATAAGAGCATAACCATACCTATTCGTGCATTATCGTGCAACAATGGCAGAACCGAGTCGTTGCAATAAAAACCCTACAGTTCACAAAGCCTAAAATGTTTTCTGTCTGGCCCTTTACAGAAAAAATTTACCAGCCCCTTCTCTTTACAGTTCTATGAGGCATTATCTTTATATTTTACAAAACATAAAGTCTCGGATGAAGCGAAGCTAAGAAATATTTTCAAAACTTTTGAAAAGTTTGAAGCGTTTTCAAAAGAAAAATTGTTATATGCAAGTAATGAATCATGGAACTTTGCATCAAAAACTAGGGATGCACTGTATGGTGACTAACATAATATAATAAAAAATATTATATAAAAAAATCAAATGGCAGATCTCCAATTTTACTCTCGTCTGTCTGACTCCAGAATTGAGGTTAAAACCACTGTGTACTTATCCCCATTAACTAAAAATGCATTTGTACACTCAAAGTACAATTGTACTTCATTGGGACACACTAAACTCAAATTTGATCACAGAAGACTCCCAGACAATGAAATCTTTGTGGAGAACAGACTTAATTTTGTAAAAGTATACAAGCAGTTTGAAAGTTACAGATGTCTTCATGAGGGCAGAGAATTTCTGCATGTCCAAAGACACCTCAAAGCCCATACGTATCATTCACAAAGAAATATTTTGATAACTACTATAACTGTAGTTGTTATACTCAAAACCAAATAAAACTTGAAATAATCTGTGATATGACTATGTACATATCAGGAATATGACCTTGATAATGGGATGAAGAGTGATAAGAATTGAGTTTTTTATACACAACACATAATGATAGACAACAGAAAGCTGTTCGATAAATTCTAAGAAAACTTGTGGCTGTCTTTCATTATTTTCTATACAATGTACTTTGCAATTGAGAAACCTCTCTGACCTTCCTAGAAAAACACAATAAAACAGATCAACCAAACAACTACAAAAACTGTTATTTCCCTTACACTCTGATTTAGTGGTAGCCTCTAATTAACTGTGAGGCAAGTCAAAATGTGACTGGAAACTCTCAATCTCTTAAATATTTTTTATCATCCATGAAACTAAGCATGAGAATAAAACAGTACCCATTATTCAGGGTTTCTGTTGAATGTAGAGAGTAGATATTTTTCAACATACTGTTTGGCTATACTTGTCAGCCTGACTGGCTTGTGTTTTTATCTTCCTTAATGGTTTCAAAACTTTCTTTTCAACAAACTAAAACTGAAAAATGTTAATGCTCATTGTACAGCATTAAAATAAAAGTATTTCAAAACATTTATTGGTTTTGACTGCCAGGTTCCAAACTGTTTATCTGGAAGATGGATATCTGGATATTGTAGCAAAAAGCAACAGTAAGTTGAAAATCTAGACTGAAAATGTCTCTGCAATGTTATAGCCTTTGTACATTTGACAGTGATGAAGATGATTATTCTTATTATTTCTTTCTGTCCATCATATTAGCTATACTGATGGTAGAGAAATTATGAATTATAAAGCATTGAATAATTATACAGATGTGCCATTCCAAAAGGATTTGGCCTAACTCTTGTATCAAAATAAATTAAAATTGAATGATGTATTGCTTACAATTGCCAAGTATTCTTCAAATATGTTAACTAAAATAATACTAATAATAATAATGAAAAACAAAAAACAAACATAGTGATTGTTTTTTTAAGGTTGTAGTAATCCCCACAGATTTTTTTGCTTATTTTAATTTTGTCCTACATTTCTAGAAAATGATACTTAATATTCAAATAATTTCCAAGATCAAGAAATGTTCCCTTTAAAGTCAATTGTATGTGGCTTTTATGTGTATTTCTGTGTATATATGTGGAGCTGTGCACGTTTTGCCTTTTCTCATGACTTGTGTTTTTTTTTGTTGAAAGCTGTACATGATGTATCAAGTAATAAGGACTGAGATAGATAGTCTTATAATGTGAAGCTTTGTTCATCTGACTAGCAGGTAGGCTATGCTTACTCTTTGCTGGACTTGTAGATGTCAGAGGCTTCAATTTTCTTCAGTGTCCTTTCTTGTCTTCCTGTTGTCTTTGGTTTTCCCTAGGCACTCCTTCTTAAACAGAGTGTGAGCCTTGAAACACTTTCAGCTCTGTGCCCCCATTATTCTACAGGAGTGATGTACTGCTAAGGTATTAAGGAGGGAAAGTATTCAAGTAAACCCATATGAGGTTTCAGTCTTTCCGTGGATCTATTTCCCTGTCTTATAAGTCTCACAAGTGCTTCTTAGCTTTCATCCCACTCCTTAGGTGAGCTAGGAAGGCTGGAGGGGGTTGGAGTTGAGTAATTTCCCTTTCCCCAGGTTGGATAAGGCTTTGGTGAGGTCTTTTCTCTTCCTGCATAGGTCTTTGTTATGGAGGACACTTGGGGTTTATTTCAAAATGGTTACCTTTCCCGTGGATATACTGAAGAATGGTTATTTCTCCCCTTTCCTTGACAAAACAAAAGAGGACTTTTCCCTGCTCTTCATTGGGAAAACTTGATAGAGTTCTTGGAGTAAAACTCCCAAGTATAGGGCACCGTCTTCAGCTGGGCAACCAAGAATTTTGCACTCTTAAGCTAGTCCACACTCAGCTTCCAGCAATTCATTAAAGTCTCTGTTCAGAGGCTCCAGTAACCTCTGCTTCAGGTAAGCTGATATGTATTCCCTGAATTCACATGTCTCTCCAGTATTCAGGTGGCGGCTTGCACTGTGACCTCAATTCTCTGATGAATCTAAGGAAATTTATTGTATTTCAGTTTGTTCAGTTTTCTTTTTCTTGTTGTGAGTAGAAATAATGACTTGCAAGCTCTTTACCTGTTTTAAGGGAAACTGGAATCCAACAGTGATGTTTTTAAATAACTTGCAAATTTAAATACTCACTGAAAAAAATTCGGAATAAAATATGTATTTCATTAAGATATGCCAAACGTGTTCCCCAGATTTAGTATCTTTTGGCATTCCTCTTATTATCCTGAAGGTACCTGTATCCAGAGTGTTCAGAGTTAAATTTAAGTGGTTATCATAATAAACAACAACCATTGAAACATTCCATATGTATCAGTGACTCGGGACCACGTTAGAGCAAGAGGCCGTTTCCAGGTTGTCACTAGAGATCTCTTCTGCCTTTGAATTCTTCAGTTTTATAGATGATCTTAGGATTAAATATTGACTTACAGGAAAAAAGAAAAGGAATATACTGTTTTATAAGAGAAAATATTGTAATTCATAGTGAAAACCCAAAGTGATTTCCCAAAACCGTCATAGTAAAAACCACCAAAAAAATTGGTGATTTTAAAAGTACGTGATTATAATAAATACTAATGCTTTCTGTGCTGAGGACCATTTTATTCAAAAGCATAGAAAAATCTAGGTAGTTACAGACAAAGATAAATTTCTTCATCAATACTGGAAGTATAAATATTTAGTGGGACAGAAGAAAACATGAATATAACAATGTTGTTTACTGTACAAAATACAATTAGAACTCACAGGTACTGCTCCTTAAAATTCAAACTCATAAATTTGCCTTGAGATTTCAGAATTAATGAGCCCTTGCAAGAGATTATTAGCCACTTTCATAAATGACTTCCTATGAAAAAACTGAATATTTCTAAGACCTACTAAGAGTAACTAACCAGTAAATTACTTCAGTTAAATGATACCTTCCTTGGCTAAGTTGTGAGGCAAAGTAACATGTGTAAGATGCTGTAAAATATAACACAAGGCCTATGCTTATAAATAATCTTCTGTTTTGTTAATAATTAACATTTTATACTTAAATTATGATTTTTAACTTCCACATCATATATCAAAAGATAAAAATTCTACTTTATTCTCCCTAAGTATATCCTTCTTAAGAAATTTGCATTTACTTGGCAAATTAATGTTTTAATGTACCCTCTAATAGCTAGAAGGTTCAATTTTCTTGTAAGAGTAAAAAATGTCAAGAAATGTTTATTTTCTTAACAAATAAGTACCAATAGACTTATGAAAGGAGTTTTATTTTTATTTATTTTTTAAAATATTTTATTTATTTATTTGACAGAGAGAGAGAGCTCAAGCAGGGGGAGTGGGAGAAGGAGAAGCAGCCTGATGTGAGGCTTGATCCCAGGACCCTGAGATCATGACTTGAGCTGAAGGAGGATGCTTAACCGACTGAGCCACCCAAGTGCCCATGAAAGGTGTTTTAAAACCACTGTGATTCTGTAACAAATAGGCCAAAACATTGAATAATTATCACTTTCCTAATTCTAAGGCATTCTACTAACATTCCAGTAAACGTCACACTCTATCTCAAAGGTAAATTACTAAATTATTAAATTTTGAAAAAGAGCTTTTGCTTTATGTTATGCAACAGAAAAAAGTATTAATTTGTAAATAATTAAATCTTGATTGTAAATTATAAGCATCTTAACAAATTTATATTTTAAACAAGTTCAAAGAAAAAATAGTCTGTCTTCACTTAATTCCATCTTCCTCCCNCCATGATTTACAGAAATAGGATCAAGAAGAATATGTTCTATTTGGAGATTGTGAATACAATGCCTTATTCCAGATTTCCATTTTGAATTCTCTCTGGTATGCATTGATTTTAGGTGAAATGATATCTTCACTCTCTTGAACTTCCACCAGATAGTAACAGGACAGATGGAAACTTAGGAAAGGTACATAAAGACAAAAGTTACAGATAAGTGAAATAAATAGAGAAAAAAACTTCTGAAACTTAGCTTTAGGAAACAAGATCATCAATGGTTTGTGATATATTAATAGGATCCCATTTCTTGACCTCAAATTGTAGTATACTGTGCCATTTTAGCTTAATTTGAGGTAAATGGGTTATTTAAGTTTTATTTAAATTCCAATTAGTTAACTTACAACGTAATATTAGTTACAGGAGTCCAATATAGTGAGTCGACAGTTCCACACAACATCGAGGGCTCATCATAAGTGCACTTCTTGAGCCCATCACCTATTTAACCCATCCCCCTACCCACCTCCCCTCTGATAAACATCAGTTTGTTCTCTATAGTTAAGAGTCTGTTCTTGGTTTGCCTCTCTCTCTCTCTTTCTCCCCTTAGCTCATTTGATTTGTTTCTTAAATGGAGCTAGAGCGTATTATGCTAAGTGAAATAAGTCAGTCAGAGAAAGACAAATACCATACAATTTCACTCATGTGTGGAATTTAAGAATTTAAGAAATGTATCTTTCACTTAGCTTTTTCATACTCCAAAACAAACAAACAAAAAGTACTTAAATATTTCTATTAAAACACAGCAACATCAACACAACATTAGTAACTCAGGACCTCTTTAAATTTAAAAATATAGTAATATACTTTTATAGCCTCAAAATATAATCATGATACAGTTTTAATATATTATTATATTATATAACAATATATTATAATATTTTATTATTATTTAGATATGGTAAGGTCAACAGATCAGAAAATGTGTTTGTCATTGAAAATACAGTTTGTTGTGTTCACAGATCCCAAGAGTAAGGGGCCCATCACAACTTAAGGGGTCACTTGAGAAACACCAGGTGGGTCGGAAGTCAGGGGAAGGGGAGTAACTGGTAAGAGCCTATATGTGGTTTCCGTGGGAATAAATGAGTGAGGCAGGGTAAACGGGTTTAGTATTGGATAGTTTGAATCATTTCAGTGGGCTCAGGAGTATAGGGACAGTCCTCTGGCTGCTTGGGGGTGGTTAGGGCTGGTGGATTGTGCCCAGAGTGTGAGAGCCTGATAAAGGGGGTAGCTGGGCAAGGAACTCTGGGCTGTTTGGTTTGGATTTGTAAAGTGCTCTCATGGGTGGGTTGTTTACTATCTCTAGGAATTGGCCAACCCTGTGAGGGGTAGTCCCTCCAGGGTCAACAAGACCCCAGATGTCAAAGTCTCAAAGCAGAAAATAAAGGACATGGCTAATACAGATACATTCTATAATGTAGACACATTTTCTTCTCAAATGAAGTAATTTATGTTCTTGAAATAAAATATTACAATTTATGTTCTGCCTCATTTCAAGCAATCATTTGGGTTTAGTGAGTCCTCCCACTGGATGATATGTTGATAACAAATGCAGCAACAAACATTTCCAAGTGTTTTCATTAAGTCAAATATCTTTATAAGGTTAATGAATAGAGTGTAAATGTATGTTCTGCATGCAGTAAAAATCAATAAACTGTGCTACATTGTTGCCTTAAGCCACAATAAAATTCCAGGAGTCCTTTGTCGGAAATAACATATCTTAGATGATATTGAAAATAATGTGACTCTAGTAAAAAAAACAAACAAAAAACAAACAAAAACTTTGGATATCATTTGACTACAGAAAAAAATATTATTCAGAAAATAATGTCTAATTTCCCGAAAGCATGAGGGAATTCTCTATCCAGGTCCTAACCCTTCATAGTAAAATTCAAAATTAAGAAAATTCTTAATCTTTTTTTTTTTTTCTGAAAATTCCAAGAGAAGGAAAACATAGATTACAGAATTCTATAAATTATACATGATGCATATATTTGATCTGAGTCTCTCCTCAGTCGGGCACAATTTCAGTTAACAGTTTATAGGCAACCTTTCAGAGCAGTCTTTTCTCATTCTCCTCATATTCCCACTGTAAGAATTCCTTTTATTTTCCATTGTAAAAAGTTATATTTAATTTTGTTATGCTTTTTTTAATATATAATGACAAACTATCTGAAATTAATGGTGCTTTCTTAGTGTTTCCTATATTATAGCATGATATTGTAAAAGAAAATTGCAAAATAACTATTTTAAAGTTTTGACACAAAATATTGAGGCTTAAAAGCAAATATATATTATTTTTAACATGTTAATCATAATATTAAATAATTTTATTGAGTTTAACTAAATTATTTGGTCCTTAAAGGCAAACAGTTGTCCAGTATTCATTTAGGGACCTCAAGATCCATAATATTATTGATTGATACATACATATATGTGAGATCTTTTAATCAATCTTCTGTAAGTTAAGAAAGTGGACCAGATAGTCTTTGCCATCTCTTCCAAGCAAATAAGGATGGTTCAACAGTTAACTAATAATTCCATAGCATTCATTTGGACATCTTGCAATTGTGAATCAATAAATACTAGTGGATAGGCCTGTTTTTGTGAAGATTGCTGCTACAGAGTCAAAACTTAATTATAGGACTAACTTTTATTTTGTCTTTTCTATCTATATAGAAATGTATGAACTTTAGGATGCTATATTTTTCTCCTTTTTTTTGATATTATGTATTGAATGTTTGGCAGTATCAACCTCATTAAGGAAACTATAGCTAAATTTATAAAGTCAGTACATTTTTTGGAAACAGTCTGTTCATTTTGCTGGCATTCACCCACCTACACTGGTGTTTTGTAAATGTATATTTTACAACAGAGAGCATGCCATTTCTGTGTGTCCTCATGATTAAGTGACGATCATATAGTATTTAAATTAATAAATGCTGAGAAATTCGTTGACAATTTTTTGTATGTAAAGGGATATATAATCAATACCACAGTTTCTTGTTATTATTCTCTTTGCTTTTAAATTCTTTTTCTTTAATAGGAAAAATATTTAAATTTAATGCAATGATCAAAAATTATCTTTAGGATTTATAAATATAACAGGGAGTTGGCATACTGCAAATAAAATAATGTTCGATACTTAGTTTGATATATAGTTTCCTATTTATAATTTTTAAAGCTAAAAGAGAAATGTTTTACAAATACTTTGATTTAGAGAAATATGTGGATGAATTAGATTAAACTTCTTCCTTACACTCTCCTATAGCACTTACAATTTATACAATGCTTATTTGAAACTTGTTTGGTAAGAGAAAGAGAGGCTTTTCACGTTTAGACATACCTAGGATCAATGGTCAGCTCATTTATTTACTTGTTCAAGGTCACTTAGTTATTTAAATTCTCAACTCTGTTTTCTTATCTGTGAAATGGGCACATGGAAATAATAAACATACCTCTCAGGGTTGTTTAAAACATATATGAGATAATATTGCAGGAAAGATATAAACTTTTAAGTGAAGGCTAACTACCTGACACTCAATAGATGATACTGTGTGTGTGTGTGTGTGTGTGTGTGTGTGTGTGTGTGAGTGTGTGTGTGAGTCATAATCTTCACACCTCTGAAAGGAGTTATCTTATCTACCTTGGATATTATTTGGATATTATTTCCTGGATCTTCCAGTGATTCATGCCTTGTCTTTTTTTTTTTTTTTTTTTTTTTTTTTTTTTTTTTAAGATTTTATTTAGTTATTTGAGAAAGAGAGAACTAGCAGGGGAAGGGTAAAAGGAGAGGGGGAAGTAGATTCTCCACTGAGCAGGGAGCCCAAGGCAGGACTGGATCCCAGGACCCTGAGATCATGACCTGAGCTGAAGGCAGATGCCCAACTTATCAAGCCTCCCAGTCCCCTCCCTGTCTTATCATCCTTTATTTCCTGGCTCAAACACTACCTTCTCAGAGGTGGCTTTTCTAGTTTTCATATGTAAATAATTTTCAATAACCTCTGGGTCTATCACTTCATTTTCATTTAATTTTTTCGTAGACCTTTTTACTAGATATTAACATGTATTTTACTTGTTAGCATTCCATTAAACTGCCCACCTTCCGTTAAAGTGAAGATTTTCTTTGTTCTGTTCATTCAGTAAACATTTTTTGAGGAAGTAGATAAAAGAATAAATCATTTTACTGTCATTTTAAAATGAGACATGGGAATCTTGTAAATTTCCCAATGTTCCAGTCCATGCTCACCAGGTGGAAGCTAACATCCTGAAATGATTTTCGCTGTATCATGATGTTCTTTTGCAGCACGTGTCTCATGATGCGTTTCTTCTTAAACCCCCTTTAAAGTTACGCACCAGCTACTTTTTAGATTATTGTTTGTGGATTGATCAGTTCAACCTTAGGCCATTAAAGGCTGGTGACAGTGGTATAGAGAGGTTTAGAATTTATCTCCTTGAATACACTGTTTTCTGTTTGAGAACAGACTTTTCAGTAGAGATTTAGTACAATCTACCAATATCAAGAATAAATGAGTCTCAAAGGGCCAGGGGAACCTTTAGTATGAATTTGTAGCCAAAGGAGGAGTTTCTTATCTATACATTCAGACATTTAGGATCTCTGAATCTTTTTCCACACCCAAATGGAATAAAAGGAACCTTTTATTCACCTTCTATAGGATTCAGCCATTTGTTTGAGTTCACACAGGGAATTTCTTTTGTGTACTTCACACATTTTAGGTCCCATTTTGAAAACTAGAAGCAATAGAGGGCAACTCCAACTAAAGCATATGCTTCTATATTTATTTATATTTTCTTATGTAAAATATTCTTCTGAGATGTTATACAATATTGACATTAAGGATCAGCATGGGAAAGAAAAAATAATCAACATAAATGACAAAATAAATAGAACCCAAAAACCCTTATAAATGGCCTCGCACTTCAGTGTATCCTATCTTTGGTGTGACACACAAAATTCTAATGCAATCATGTACATTACAATTTCTAGTGCATGCTGCAGAATGATATTCTCTGACACTTTCATTTTTGTATTTTTAATTAATTGCCACAATTAGCAAATTCTCTTCAAACAAATATAATACTTGCTATAAATGTCTGAATGTATATAAGGACAAAAAGGAAGGAAGCTGCATTCAGCATCTTTAAGGAGTTCCCAAATCACTTAAGCTTATAATCCTTGTCTTAGTTTTATATACTCAATTCATCAAAACACTGAACCTTAACTTTTCCCTGCATTATTTTTTGTCATTCATTTTGAGTCTCCTATTCCACCCCAAAACGTCTTTCTTTTATAAAACTAGTAAAACAAACACTCCCAAATAAACTCCTTGTTCTCTTCTGCTCACCAAGCTGTATGTGTGCAGATTTGCATTTTACCCCTCAGTCTTTGCCATTTCTAGACATGTCACAGCATTTTATATCACGTCTAAGAAGTTGATGTAACGGTAGACATGATGTAGTATACAGAGAACTAAACCAGCACTTCTCAAATGTTACATTATACGTTTATATTTGTCATCTGAGAAACATTTAAAGGCAGACTTTGATTCTACATGGCCAAGATCCAAGAATCTGCATTTCAGTAAGGTCCCAGATAATGCTGATTGATGCCACTGATCCAAGGAATGTACTTTGACAAGGCTGTAGAATTCTCTTGGTTTAAGTTTCTGTACTACATTGTGGAAGTCCCTTAAATTTTTGAGAATTACTTTCTTGGACTCTAACTTGGGTATAACAAACCAAACTATTTTTATAAAGTTCTGAGTGTCAAAAAAATATCATTCCCACATATATTATATAAACCATATTGTTCTATATATTAGAGAAAGGGGTAGTTTCTTTTTTTTCTTTTAGTTTTTTTTTTTTCTTTTTAGTAACCTACCTAATGCTATCACTGATTGATTTACATCCACAAATACCTGAAAATCTATTTTTGGATTTTGGTCAGACTAATTGGTCTATGAGTAAGCCATGTGGCTTCTGAGTCTTATTATGTCATACTGATATGGATTTTCAGATATCCTAGTATTATCAGTAGGAAGTGTTATCGGACAGTATTATTGAACCCTGATATTTTATCACTGTGTGTACATCTCATAGAACAATTCTGTTCTCAATATAATTGCTGAATAAAATGAATAACAGTTATGAATTCATTCATTTATTCATTTAGCAAATATTTGTTGGTCATATACTATATAAAAATAAGAAATATGAAAACAGTTATTTCTTTGGAAAAAATGTTCATGTCTTCCACCCATTTGTTTTTTTTTAATTTTTTTATTATGTTATGTTAGTCACCATACAGTACATCATTAGTTTTAGATGTAGTGTTCCATGATTCATTGTTTGGGTATAACACCCAGTGCTCCATGCAATACGTGCCCTCCTTAATACCCATCACTGGCCTATCCCAATCCCCCACCCCCCTGCCCTCTGAAGCCCTCAGTTTGTTTCCCAGAGTCCATAATCTCTCATAGTTCATTCTCCCTTCTGTTTAACCCCCCTTATTCTTCCCTTCCTTCTCCTACCGATCTCCCTGCTATTCCTTATGTTCCACAAATGAGTGAAACCATATGATAATTATCTTTCTCTGTTTGACTTATTTCACCTAGCATAATCTCCTCCTGTCCCGTCCATGTGGCTGCAAATGTTGGGTAATCGTTCTTTCTGATGGCTGAGTAATATTCCATTGTATATATGAACCACATCTTCTTTATCCATTCGTCTGTTGAAGCATCTGCCCGTTTCTTAACTGGATTATTTGTTTTATGGGTGTTGAGTTTGGTAAGTTATTTATAGATTTTGGATACTAACCTTTAATCAGATATGTCATTTGCATGTATCTTCTCCCATTCCATAAATTGCCTTTTAGTTTTGTTGAATTTTTTTCCTTTGCTGTGCAGAAGCTTTCCATCTTCTTTTTTTTTAAGATTTCATTTATTTATTTATTTATTTATTTGAGAGAGAGAGCACAAATGGGGGTAAGGGGCAGAGAGGGAGGGAGAAATAGACTTCCTTCTCATCAGGGAGCCTGACACAACACCAGGCTCGGTCCCAGGACCCTGGGATTATGACCTGAGCCAAAGGCAGATACTTAACCCACTGAGCCACCCAGGCACCCCCAGAAGCTTTTTATCTTAATGAGGTAGGTCCCAATAGTTTATTTTTACATTTGTTTCCCTTGCCTCTGGAGATGTGTCCAGTAAAAGATGCTATGGCCAATGTCATAGAGGTTGCTGCCTGTGTTCTCCTCTAGGTATTTGATGGTTTCCTCTCTCACATTTAGGTCTTTCATCCATTTTGAATTTATTTTTGTGGATGGTGTAAGAAAGTGATCTAGTTTTGTTCTTCCTCATGTTGCTATCCAGTTTGAGAGATAGTCTTTTTTCCATTGGATATTCTTTCCTGCCTTGTCAAAGATTAGTTGACCATATAGTTGTGGGTCCATTTCTGGGTTTTCTATTCTGTTCCATTGATCCATGTGTGTGTGTGTGTGTGTGTGTGTGTGTGTGTTTGTGCCAGTACCATACTGTCTTGTTGGCTACAGTTTTGTACCATATGATTCACTCATATGTGGAATTTAAGAAACAAAACAAATGAACATAGGGGAAGAGGAAAAAATAGAGGGAGACAAACCTCTATAAGAGACTCAACTATAGAGAACAAACAGGGTTGATGGAGGCATGGCGGCTGGGGGAATGAACTAAATGGGTGATGGGTATTTAGGTGGGCACTTCTAATGAGCACTATATGTAAGTGATGAATCACTAAATTCTACTCCTGAAACCAAGATTACACCATATGTTAGTTAACTAGAATTTAAACAAAAACTTGAAACAACAAAATAAAATAAAATAAAATAAATAAAAACAGTTACTATTCTTAAGTTCTCCTAATGGAAACCAGAGTCATTCATAGATGTAATTACAACGCAGTGTGAGAGACTGGCTTTTTCTTGTGATTAGATTTCTCAATAAGATCAAGACAGACAACAAATTGCCATGTGAAACTACATCACAAAATTTCCCCAAAGTGGTATTAGATAGTCATGTATGTAATGGATAAACCCAATGTCCTTCAACTTCCCTTCCAGTTTGGTAGTTTTATGAATTTTTAAATTTTCTTTCTTTTTTTGTCAAGACACATAAGAAATGCATACCAATAACAATTCATGATGTATGAAACCTTTGTATGGACCCAAATAAAGAAGTTAATTAATGGAAAAAGAAAAATTAGTCATGATGTAGATATACCATAAAGGATTAAGTAACAAGATTAGACAATAATTTTGGAGAATAAGTGAACACTAGAAAGATTAAGACATTGCCCAAATAGACCCATTGAGATTGCTTGTAGGTATAACTGCCTTCAAATAAAATAAGCACACATATAAATGTAACAAATACATCCACTGTAAAGCCATCCAATTCACTGGCTTGATTCCAAGGGCTTCATAGAAAGAATAGTATTAAATTCTACATCTTTCAGGGAAGAGAGTAAATACTAACATACAGTGATTTTTTTGAAGAACACAGTGGTGTTTTCTCTCAGTTCATCCAAAGGATTATAAAGAAGTCAAGAACAGCTCTTTTATAATACCTATTGAAAACATTTGCTGAAAAAGGCTGGTTGCTTTGTTTCTTGTTTTCTTTTTAACTCAGTGGTTTAGTAGGATGATATCGTTATTTGTTTTTTATGCTATGCATTTAAAATGAAACATATCTCCTTGGTACTTGAACTCTTTTATAAGAAGTCAAATGCCTTTGTCAATTGCCATTCCCCCTTTGAATGTGAGTAATTGAGTTCCCAAAGATAGATTTAAAATATGAAAGAATATACCTTATTTCTGTGTCAGTTGAAGCTTTTGTTTCCTTTTACCTGTCACTATGTTCTCTTATCAAGAAAAATAAATGACTAAGTTTTTCTTCCTCGTAAGTTAATGTTGAAGATATATTTTCACATTTAAGTTCTGCAACTTCTTCTTAAAGGGATCATTTTAATGTTTTAGATCAAAGCATTATAAAAGGGTATGTAACTGATAAACATAATTTTTTCCTCAAGGGAATTAGCTTTTATAGTTGACCTAGCAACAAGACACCAAATTAATTGTTTTTCATAAGGGCTGTTAATCATAATGGTGACAATTCCACACAATGAACCCACTGGTAATTGAATATTGCTGCTCGCTTTAAGTATAATTTAAATCACCCAGCATGTTTAAATGGGGCAGACGGAAGAGTCTCTAAGTGGTTGGAGATGATCCATAAGCTAATTGCTAAGCAGTGGTGGCATTTTCATTTATTATAGACCTCTCAACCATTAATTGTGTATGCTGATACAGTTCACTGGAGTTTCTCATTGAACAAGTTGCAAAGGTTAACTGGAGCCAAGTCTAAAAGAAGTCAAAAATAAGGAAGAAACATGGGTCCTATCTATTGCCATTCTTATAAACAATGACAGTTTTAAAAACTACAGATACCAAGCAACACTTTTTATGCTAAACGTAAAATCTTTGTTTATTTATATTTTGTGGAAGGTTACAATGTACCCAAATTCCTTGATATTAAAATTTATATTGCCAGTTGTTATTTTTATATACCCTTTTATTTGAGAGAGTTGGAAACACTCTAACAAAATTAACTCTTTAAATAAAAATATGTAATTTTATACTCGGGCATTTCAGGACCAAATACATTAAAGAATTAATCATCAGATTAGGATGAGCTGTATATCATTCTCAAGTATTTAGACATTTTTTTCTTGTTATTTTGGTTGTCTTAAGTACATAATACATCTCCTTTGTTTCACAGCCTTTACCTGATTTCTTTCATTGTGATTAATTAGATTGACTTGAAAGCAAAAATATCACCACTGTTTTTTAAGATCTCACATATATAAATCATTAGGAGTTCCCTAGTTATAAGAAGATAACACTTTAGATGAACTTCGCTTAGCAGCAATGTTATTGGTGGAAAAAATCTATTATTATTATTTCTTATTGAAAAGAATACACACACACTGACATACCATAGACAGACTTAAAGAAGAACTTCAAATTACTCCCATTTTTCAAATCTTTTTAATTGCTTGGTTTTGCCTGCTTCCTATATCTCCTACTGAGAGCGCTATGCTAAAATTTGCAGTTGCATCTGTCTGCTTCTCCCCATGATTGTTCAATTGTTGCTTGATATATTTAGAAGATATCTTATTTGGTACATTTATTTTCATGGTGATTATACCTTCTTAACTTATTTTTCCGATTGATGATAAATAGGGTCCCTCTTTGCCCATTTTGAGGGCTTTTGGTGAGTCTAGATCTTTTTTTATTTAAAATTTTACCACAGCATTTTTTTACCATATTTACCTGACACATTTTCCATCATTTATGAATCCTTTGTTTTTAAATTAGTCTCTTATGAAAATCCTATTATTGGATCTCGTTTGATACATCCCAAGCTTTGAGTGTCTCCTTTTTTAACAATGAGTTTAAAACATTTACATTTATTATATTGAATACTTTAGTCAGAGATTTCATCCATCTGAAGTCATGTTTTCTATCACTATTATTATTAAAAGTATTGCTATAATTTATTTTTGTGTCTTTCTTAGTTTTTTATTTGCTTTTTTCATATCAATAGTTTTAAATTTTATTCTTGAGATGTGATTAAATTGATATTATATATTTATTTTTATATACATACTGATTTTTAATTTACTTCCTAATTTCTTAAATAAGAATTAAAGTTAATTTGTAATTATCCCATATTAATTTACATTTGTTCCATAAACATGTTATGTGATCACATTCTTACCTCCCTATACGTACTCTAACCTTGTTATGAACCAAATGCTTGTGACCCACCCAAAAGTCATATGTTGAACCCCTCGTCCCCAGTGATGGTATTGGGAGGTGGGTTTCTTGGGAGGGTTTGATGAGGTTATGAGAGTAGAGACCTCATGATGGGATTAGTGTCCTTATAAGAAGAGGGAGAGAGCAGAGCTCCCTTTCTTTCTGTCATAAAAGGATACAGCAAGAAAGTGGCTGTCTGCACACCAGGAAGAGGGTTCTCACCAGACACTAATCTGCTAGCACCTAAGTCTTGGACTTCCCAGCATCCAGCATTGTGAGCAATAACTTTCTAAACCAAGACTATGGCATTTTGTTATTACAGCCCAAATGAACTAAGACAAACCCCAAACTCATTATGTTATTATCACATAGAATCTATCTTCAGTGTTTTTATATTTACTGATTATATTTAGTGAATTTTATGTGTCAAGTTGACTGGATCATGGGATGCCCAGAAATGTGTTTAAATTTATTTTTTGCTGTGTCTGTGAATGAGGGTATTCCCAGAACAGAATTAACATTTGAAATTGTAGACCTCAATGTGGGTGGTCATCCTCCAATCCACTGAGGACCTGATAGCACAAAAAGGAACAATTAACTTGCTCTGCCTGGTCACTTGAGCTGAACATCAATTCTCATGATCATGTGAGCCAATACCTTACTTTATATATCATATCTATCTATTTATCTATCTACTATATATATTATATATATCCTGTTTAGTATGTAATATATATCCTATTTATATAATATATATCCTATTTAGTATGTTCTCTCTCTCTCTCTCTCTCTATATATATATATATATATTACTTTTTTTGTGACTGCTTATTCGTATAATAGCAAACTTGATTAGCTACTTAGTCACCCTCACTACCTGTGTTTTATAATGTCCTTATGCATTTTTCCCTCTTCTGTTAAAATATTTTCTTGAAGTATATTTTCAAAAAGATTCTTTGTTTGGTTAAATTTCTAGACCCTTAATGCTCACTATATTCTCTTTTCCTCATATTTAAATTATAATTTTACCTGATATGAAAGTCTAGGCTTAAGATATTTTCCTTTGACATTTTGGAAATATTACCCCATTATCCTTGTATATTCAAAGTTTTTGCTGAGAAGTGTCATATAATTATTATTTATAGTTTTTACTTACCCCTTGCCTTTGATCTATTTTTTTGATATTTTTTCTAATTTGGCTTCTATTACTTTTAGCCATGATTTTTTTTCTTATCTACACTCATTGGCATGTCTTCAACCTTTTCAATATGAAGACTTACACCTTTCTCCTTTTCTGGCAATAAAATGTCATGATTTTTTCAAATATATGTGCCTGAACATATATTTTATTTTTCTTTTGTTCTAAACTCGTTTTACATGTAAATGAATACATCTATTTCTATCCTCCATGTCACCTTACTTTACTTTAACATATTCTCTTCATGTACTCTTAATACTTTCTGATTGAATTCCTAGGTTTATATTCTAACTCACTGATTTATTTTTTCACCCTGTATTTGTTTTGCTCTTGAACCCATTCATTGAGTTTATTTTGCCAATATTATACATTTATATAAATTGTTTTCATTTGTCACTCTCAAAATTGTAGTTAACTGAACTGATCCATTAATCTTCATCTCATTTCAAATGAACGCTGTGTGTTGGATGGCCATGGGAGAAAATCAGTGGTGCACACTACCGTACTATAGTAAGAGAAGTTGAGCATGATAATTAAGAGAATGGAATCTTAGATTTAGAATTAGGATCAGATTGCAACTACATCACCTGCCGTATGACATTGGGAAAATTTCTTGACTTCTCTGTTCCTCAGTTTCCTTACACGTAAAATGAGGCTGTTAATGATACTTACCTTACTGGGTTGTGGAAATAAAGAAGTTAATATAATATAATATAACATTTACAATAGTGCCTGCTCCAAAGTTCATGTCTGAAAGCTGTTAGCCATATGTATTAATATTAAGTCAGAAACTAGAAGTAATTCTTTGAAAATTTAGAAACAATTCCTTGGTAGTGTTTGCTTTTTTTCTCTGGAGCACAAAATTTTTAACCCCATGTTAGTAAAAACATAATTTGTCAACTTTATCAGAAACAAGTATAAAAGTCCATTTGGGCTCTAAAATTAATTGTGGCGATCTGTTAACAGGCAATAAAAGAGGAGATAATACTCTGCTGCATTAATAGGTATGAAGAAATAAAAAAAAAAATCCTGGATTTCTCAGTGTTTTCTGTAAAAAGCCCCAACCTCCTAAGATTCTTCACAAACCATGAGAATTCTCTCTGTAGCCATTTGTCTAGTTAATTGCTTTTATCCAAAAGGATAATAAAACTTCTCTTATCTCTAGGAGAGGGACCATGGTTACATCTCAGAGGAGGCACCTAGGTTAAACTTCCAAAGTGCCAGGAAGACTGGAGATGCTATTCTTCTGGGTATTTGTACTTCAAGGAGCAATGAGGTCAGGGAAGTTAGAGACCTTGCTAGGGGATGAAAGCAGAGAACTAGGGGCTATCTGGCTTCTGGTGAGATTTTATTTTTCTACCAAAGAGCTGGAGTAAGGAGTAGATTCTCAGGAAGGGAGAGGGACAGCTATCTCTTTTCCTTTATAAACAAAATAAAATCATTTTCCTCATTCCTCACCTATAAGTTGTCCAGTGATTTGCACAGGATGACTGATCTGGCTCTCATTTAGTGCTTTAAGAGTAAGGACAAGAGCTAAGGAAAGGCAGGATGGGGAGATGCTTAATATTTACTATGATGTTTTTAATAAGAACAACAGAACACTTCTGATACAGAGCACCTCATACACATTCAAGATAAAATGAATAAACAAATATTAAAAACTCAAATAAGCCTATGGTGGAACATTCTGTACATGAAGCTCATGCAATTGATTTTTACTTCTGTGAAAGTCAAGATACTACAGTTATGTTTCAATAAGAGATGAGCTCAAAATCTCAGTGCCTTACATTATAAATGCTTATTTTTCTTTTATATAAAGTCTGATGCTGTTCCAAAATTTCTTGAAAGAAAATGTCCTTCATGCAGAGACAAAATGATGTCGTTGACAGAGATTCCTCCCTCCTGCAGAGGCGCTGTCTGGAGCACTTTACTTGCCATGTTGATGAGGGGGCTACGAGACCGTTGGAGGGTTGTTTGCTTGCAATTCTACACTTTGTCCCACAAGTTACCTGTTACTAATGCTTGCTCGCAGCCCAGCAGGCAAAGTCAGACACATGATCCTACTTACCCCACTGAAAGGAGGCTGAGGAGTGAAATTTCCCGGATAGTCAGTTCTTCCCCAAAATAACCACACTACATAAAATCACGATACACAAATCACAGACCTTATATAAAGAAATGAGGTTAGGGGAATGACATTCAAAAATTTATCAATGACACATAATTAAAAAATAACATAGGAACTGAATAAAAATAGTAGTAGTGTTTTATAAATACCACAAGAAATAGTGGCATTCCCTTTGAACCAGAGATAAGGTTGACTTGTGGAAATGAGAGTCGGAATAATCATGTCTTGGAGTTATTGCAAAACAGTGGAAAGAGGGTTACTGGAAATGGGCTGGGAAGTTCTCACACACACAGTGAACAGAAGCAGGTGGTAGGGATGTTGGAAGGCATGTGCAGTTTGTACAATCCCTGTGTGGCTCGAAGCACCTGAGTACTGTTTTCACCTAGTGTTCTCGTGATGAGTTTGCACATAGGCAAATACAAAATCCTCATTTTGTTCAAATAGTTCCTTACTATATCAATCAAGTTGGAACCATTCACATTTTCAAAACAAACATTTTAGCACAACTGATTATATCTGGAAAGAGAACTGGCCATGATTGCAACCACTAAAACGTACAGTATCATCCCGTATTGGGTGATTTAAATTATGTCAAAATATGTATATATATTTATTCTTATGGCATCTAATTATCACGCCATATTTCATCATCCCAATTAATAAAGATCAAATAGCACAAACATTACTTAAAGCCCTGGTTATATATCCGTGATACCAGTCCTTCATTTATTTGAACCATAGTTGTCTCTTCTTTTGGCTATGATAGCAGTTAGTAAATTTAACAAGACTATTATAATTTTCTAAGTTTTAAATCACTGCGAGGATCCCTTAGTATTTCCAAATAGTGATGATTATAATTACAAGAAAAGGACTCACTTGATTTTAGATAATAATTTATCCTCCTTCACAATAAGACCATTGACAAAAACAAAAACACACACACACAAAGATCCTCTATTACTTACATAAATTAAATTTCTTCCCTTTGTAAAATATTTTGGCCTTTATGATGCACTTGGCTTTTTTATTGATTGACATTCTGGCCTCTCAAGTATTAAACATGTTATTTCTATCCCAGGGCATATCTCCTTTGTTTCTTCATGTTATGTGTTTGTGTGTGTGTGTGTGTGTGTGTGTGTGTGTGTGTGTAGCTTTGTGGGGTTAAACCACTGTCTTAACCAAAGGGATTGTGCTCCAGGGATAGTTGATAAAAAATGTAAAATAACAATCAACTGATTAAAGCTGCTAGAATTAATTACTTCCCTAATATCATCCCTCATCAACAAGGCTCTCATCCTGAAATAACTCTGCAAATCCTCTCATCTGACCCAATTTAACTCCTCTGGCCAATAATGACTCTTTCATTTGTCCATTGAACTCATACTTTTTCATCAGCAAAATTCCTTATTTACAGTGTACCTTCACCATCTTGTAAACAAAATTGCTACTGTACCCTGACACTTTGCTTTCCTTGCAGTGCTCTGATGGTGGCTGTTTTTCCTCTCAAACGTATTGCTACTTAGAAGTGGAATAGGCATCTTCCTCACCATTTTTGTCACTCTGGATGACCCTCTCTAGTGTATAAAACTCCAAGCTCCTTTGAAAGTTAGGGTTATCTGCAGTCCCCAGTCTATTCTCTTCATAACTTGAAGATTAGCACCCCCCACAACACTACCACTCTATTTCTCCTGTCATAATTCATAGTATTTCAATATTCCTGTAGAGAAATTTCCAATATCTTCATTTCTGATGATCCTTTCCTTGAACCCCCTCTCATTGTCCAATTATAATCACTACTTGATCACAACTGCATTTCTATCTCATTGCCTCTGGTCTCTGACTCAAAACTTTTTTTTTTTTTAATCACAATAGTACCGTCAATCTGTCAACTCTACAATATTTTTATTGTTACACATTCTATTCTTACATTCTTTCTTTGAATTCCATGATCACTTTTACAATCACTCCTTTACTTATTCCTTAAAGTCTTTTGCCTCCATCACTGGAAACTTCCAAGCAAAACTCTAATATGATTACATCCAACTTTCTTCCTATTCCCCCCAGGCCAAAATATTGCAATATTTTTTATAACAATAATTTTTCATAGCAATACTGCTACTCTAACTTTAAAACCATGAAACATAATTTTAAGAACTAATATTACACTGTGTTAAATAGTCTCACCTTAAAGCTATAAATCTTAAGGAGGACTTTAGTTCTGCTCAGCAGTTTTCCTATATCTAGTAATTTTTATTTTCCTAATGACTTAAAATAGTATACTACCTCCTTTTTTTTTCCTCCTCAACCCTTCAACCCTACCCTACTTGCTCACAAAAGCCATTTCCCATACCTGGTTATAGACCTAAACTATGCTGCTAGGCCTTGTCACAGTCCAGTGGAGACATTCCAAAAGACTCCTTCTTAACAATGAAATGTGATTGGGATTATGAAATTAGGGCACTTAAGAACTTAAATTCCTTCTCTACACTCGCTCTGTGGACTCTTCCTACAATCTAGATGAAGCCTCATGTTGAAGTCTATGGGGCTAAATATTGGGCAGCTAGATCCAAAAGCCATTTGGAAGAGATCTACCCAGTAGATTAATTTAAACAAGACTATTCCAACAACTGGTTAAAAAAAAAAAAAAAAAGCCTTTCCCTGTGTTAAGCCTCTGAGATTAGAGTGTGATCATTAAAATCGCTTGCATTAAATATCTTTATTTTCACAACTTCGTTCCCAGTACTCTCAGTTGATAATTTTACTTTTTTATTTTGCTGTGAAAAAAAATAAAAGCTAACAGAAGAAAATTTCTATGTTCATGTTACCGAAACTAGTATTTACTGACTTTTTTGGGTCTGTACCCTTAAATACAACCTTTTCTTCTTTTAAAATGATCGAACATTCTGCTTATACTTTGTATAAATAAGATCAATTACCACGTTTCCTACTCAGGGACCTCTTTCTTTCAATTAACAATCCTTTCCTGAATCATCAACATTTCTCTGTGTACCTGATAAGTTAACACCAGCACTCATGAGATAGTCCTTTTCTGTCTCTTTGGAGAATTTTCATCTTCCCAGCTTCTAAATGATGAATGCCTCCAGTATTTAGGGTTTTTTTTCTTTTCTTTTCTTTTTTTTAATCAGGTTTTTATTTAAATTCTAGCTAGTTAACATATAGTGTAATATTGGTTTTAGGAGTTGAATTTAGTGATTCATCACTTACATATAGCATGCAGTGCTCATCACAACAAGTGCACTTCTTAATACCCATCACCCCAGTATTTAGTATTTCTATATCTTATTTTCTATCTGCACTCACTTCCTTCATGATGTCCTCCAAAATTCCAGTGTCATATATCTAGCTACAGGTACTCAACACAAGGACAATAGTGGGAAAAAACTAGCAACATTTAAATAGTCTGAAGTTTTTAAATAGTATTGTAATGATATTAATTTCCTACTTTTGATAATTGTACTATGGCTAATCAAAACATTATGACTGGGAAAAATGGGGGGAAAGATATAAAGGAAGTTGTGGGATGGTTTGTTTTTACTATTTTTGCAACTTTTCTGTGTCTAAAATTCGTTTAAATAATAGTTCAAAATTAAAAATAAAACAAAAATTATTTAGGAGATGAGGAAATGTTTCATGAAAGTGATGGCCTTAGTGATGACCTAGAAAAACTAGAAGAACTCTATGGAAAATACGGGGAGGCCACACCAACTGTATGAAAAGCTATGCAAAGGCACAGGCACACAAAAAGACAGAACTGATTATGCTCGAGGGATCCGTTTTTGGTTTTTTTTTTTTTTTTAGAGCTCTGAGTACACACATAGGGCATGTGTGTGCTGAAAGCGATGTGTTAAGATTGTAATGAACTGAAATGAGGAAGAGCAAAAGCCTCACTTCTCAAATATTCCAAACTAGAGAAGACTGAGAATGAGTACCATCCATCATTCTTGCTCTAAACAAGCTTTCCCTGGGTCTGAGATGAACTTGATGGCTTTAATAAGTCTTTTGTGTTTCCAATTTTTTGACTCTATGAACTTGCCTGGTGCTGTGTTTGCTATAAATGTTCGTGATACAAACAAAATTAATCTCTGTCACTATCACTTTTGATTTTTACATTCAGTTGCTGTATATACTTCATCACGAAGAAGGAATTTTGCCACTTATTATGTGCTTCTAACTTTAATTGCCAGGTGTGTACGTGTGTGTGTTTTCCAACCTACTCTGCCTTGACCCTTAGTTAATCTTTCATCATTGTTTTGGGTATAATATAAACACTGAATAACAATGGCACTTCAATTATGAATGCTTGACAATAGCACTAATTTCATCTCTAAAATAATACAGAGAAAATACTTAGGTAAGAGAATGGGAGTGCGTTAGAGAAAGTCATAATGTTCAAATCCCAGAAAGCCTCTTTTTCTGAATAACTTCCCCTCTAAGTGAATGTCAGAAATTGTTCCGACATTATTAGAGGGCCAATAAATCCCTGAGCCAGTCAACTTCCTAGAAGTCAAAGGCTTCTAAGAAAATATTACTGGTGGTGTACAGTCTTCTATGAATTATGCAAGCTCCTGGTTCATTCAGTTAATCCTGATTTTTAAAATATCTAAGACACAAAATTTCCACTTCGTATGTAAATAAAATGTATCACACATTCCAGATACACATATAGAGTTAGAATCTATCTCAAACATTAAATTAATGGATCAAATATTGCCATTTCAAAGAAATATTTTAAGATACAAGGTTGAGCATATAAACACACTGGTGTTTCCTCACATAGCCATTCATCCTCCCAGAAGGAGCATAGACATGTTGTCATGGAGGAAAGTTTTCAAATTACCAACATTGCTACACATTAACTCATCAAATGTAATGTAAATTGCATCTCGAATACTCAGAAATGTTAATAACTGAAATAAAATCATCATTTGTAAAGATACTGGTGGGTTTTTTTTTAAATAACATGGTGAGAAATGACAAGATTTGTAGTAAGCACAAATGATTTGTTTCACAGTAAATGGCTTAAGCTGTAAATCAGGTTACATATACCAATAGTTTTTTTGTTTTTTTTTGTTTTTGTTTTTGTTTAGATTTCATTTATTTATTTGAGAGAGAGAGAGCATGAATGGGGAGAAGGATGCAGAGAGACAAGCAGACTCCCCGCTGAGCAGGGAGTCCGATGTGGGGTTCAATCCCAGTTCCCTGAGATGATTACCTGAGCCGAAGTCAGATACTTAACTAACTGAGCCACCCAGGTGCCCTGAGTTTTTCTTATTCTTTTTCTGGAGAAAATTAAAAATTCCCATCAAAGAATTATAAATGTCTAAAAATAGCAAAAGTTATTTGATATGGGAGACGAAATATGCAATGAGGAAGTAGGGATTTAGTCTTTCCTAAGAATTAAGGTTAAATTACACACTAGGAGCAGAGGCATAACACATTCCAAGGCTGTGCATTTGCTAATTATTATCATTAAAAACCTATTATCTTGTACTAAATATTCAAATTTATTTTGAAAAAATTTCTCATTCTACATACAAATATGATGTTATGCCTATTAATTAAAAGCTATTAAAATATTAAAAACATTTCCATTGTGTTCACTTGATAAAGGTTTTATACTGACAGATGTAGTCTTTTCTGACATTATCAGTTTTGCTAAGAAATATTTTTCATATCCTTACTTAAAACACACAAAATCATAGCCTTTTTATCTCATTTTGCCTTAATATAGTTAAATTTAGAACGGAAATACCAAGTCTTGCAGTTCCTGCCCATTTTTTTTGTGTGTTTGGTTGTTGAAAAATTATACAAAGCAGTTAATTCATATTAAAGTTTTCAAAATTTACTTCAATACTGGATCAAAATTGCATGGTTATTTTTAATCTCCACAATTCTCTTTGAATGGACTGAAGATGGATTGGCATGCAGGTATTATTTATCTTTTCTAGTCATCATCAAAACTCATAAAATAATTTTTAATTTAGCAAAGAAAAATCTTTTTTGAATACATAATACATATAGGCTAAGTATTGATTTGTACACTAATTTGTCAATATTTCTACCCTGTTGTAAAAAGTGCATCTATTATCCTGCACAAAGGCCATGCTATTGTTTTTCAATATTAGAAGTCATTGATATGGTTTAATTAGATAAATTTCCTATTGTTGCTCTTGCCTTCCTTTAAAATACAGTTGACACATAATGTTACATTAGTTTCAGGTGTACACTATAGTGATTCATTAACTCTATATGTTATTGGTATGCTCACCATAAGTGTAACTACCATTTGTCACCATGCAACACTATTTTTTTAAAGATTTTATTTATTTATTTATGTGAGAGAGAGAGAGAGAGAACGAGTTGGTGGAGGGACAAAGGGACAGGGAGAGGAAGAAGCAGATTCTCCGCCGAGCAGGCAGCAGGACTCGGGGTTTGATCCGAGGACCTCGAGATCATGACATGAGTGGAAGGCAGACACTTAACCAACTGAGCCATGGACTCAAAGTTTGATCCCAGGACCTGTAGATCATGACCTGGTAGATGCTTAACCCACTGAGCTGCCCAGGGCACCCCACCATGCAACACTATTAAAATACCATTGACTGTATTTCCTATGCTGTACCTTTTATTCCTAATGATTTATTCATTCCTTAACTAGAAGCCTGGCTCTCCTACTTTCTTTCACCCATTTTGCCCATCTCCATACCCCTCTTCCCTCTGGCAACCATCAGTTTGTCCTCTGTATTTACAGGTTCTGCTTTCTTAGTGGGCATATTGTTATCAATATTTTAACTGGATTTATAAGAATCTCGGTAACAAGATAAAGCATCCTTGTTTTCCCACACATATTACACCTCTTAATTATGTCTTTGTGGCTTGAGCTCTTTTATCTTCGTGGACAACATCTATAAATTTCACAAAGTACTTGTTTCAGAACATCCTTATTGGTTTTTCATAGTGGTTACTGTGCTTTTGTTGAACATAATGTGATTCAATCAATAACTAAATAATACCATTTGATGATACTTCATAATGGAAACCAAACTAAGAGTCATTGAGTCACTAGCTCAATTGTTAGATATTCATTATCATACTCCATTTCAGCTGCTTGTGCAAATCATCTTGCTTGTGAATTGTCTTGTCTTTATACATTTAGATTCACATCTACAATAAAATTAGGATCCAGTGTTCTAGGTTTATTTTATGTTTAAAGCAAAGAACTTAGAGCCCTTTCCTCCCAGACATAGGCATTGAAATTTTAATGGAAAAAAATAGTATCCATAAAAACATAAGATATGTATACTATTTCAAAATGCTGAAACAATAACGGACATATCATTTGAAAATATACAGGCCATGATACATTATCCTGCTAACAGAATGCTTAATTAACATTAACTAATGCAGTCCTTGTGGCACATAACCATAATTTTTTGAAAATTGGCCATAGTCATGACATCGCAATTAATACATTTCAGATTTAGAAAGTCACTTACAAGGAAAGATTTCATTACTTTTTCCTCTGAAAAAGCCATTCAATATGAAAATTTTTGATTTACTGCTATGAATTACAGGAGAAAAAGGTGTATTAGATGTACTGAAATAAATTTGGTGGAGCTGAATTGAAAGCATCACATGGAATTAGACAAGAATGGAGAGTAGAACATAGGTCATGTTAACCTACAATCAAAATTATGCAATCCTTAGACATTTCTTATCCCAAATGCTGATTGTAATCTTGATTTATGTGTAATCACATGATATTAATTTTTCAATATAGTCATTCTTTTATTGCCCACTATTGTGAATTGGACTATTCTTAACATTTGTTATTTATTCAAACATACCTTTCATATATTTCTCTAATGTGAAACTTTTCAGCTTTTGTTAGAACTTGTTTCAATCTACATTAGGCGACTACTTTATAGGACTGCATAATTCAAATATATTGTCTTCTTTGTGAGTACTATTGTATACTCATATAGCAAAATCACAGAACAATGGCTTATTTCCTTGTATTCAACATATTTTGTAGAAGAGTGGCACTCTGCCAAGTGATTTTTCTCTTTTTGCATTTGTTCAAAGATCAAACTTTCAAGTATAAAGACTTTATCAACTATAAGTAGCTCTAAATAATTCTATTCATTTTTTTTACTAAAAAAATCCAGAAATATATAAAAGTATGCTTCTCTTTTAATTTATATCATGTCCGTGCATCTGAACAATAGTTATTTGTTGTTTTCTACAGTGATGTAGAGAGGGCAGCCTTTAAAAACGTCCTTTACTGATTCCCAGGTAAAGAATAACTTCTAATCCCAGCCATACCTCAGAGAATAGCACCTATTTTCTCATACTGCATGAATGCTTTTTAAAAATCACTTACACGTATATTTCAAGTGGAGCTTGGCATTTATAAAATTTCTGAGCTTACCAAATGTACACTGGTCTTGAAGAAAGGGGACTTGGGAAGTAACTGGATTTCTCAACTCAGAACTTGAAAAGAAAGTAAAAACCTCAATAGATGTATTTTGTTAAACTTTCCTCTTATTGTCATAAAAGATACATAACATAAAACTTAGCATTTTAATGATTTCGACTTTTAAGTGTATACTTCAGTATCATTAAGTATATTCATATTGTTTTGCAATGATCACCATTATTTATCTCCAGAACATTTTCATCATTCCAAACTGAAACTCTATACCCATTAAATAAGAACTCGCCATTATCTTTCCTCCATCCCATTGTAACTACTGCTTTACTTTCTGCCTCTGTGAATTGTACTATTCTAGGTACCACATATAAATGGACTCATACAATGTTTGTCCTTTGTGTCTGGCTTATTTCACTCAGCATATGTTTTTAAGATTCATTCATATTGTAGCATGTATCAGAACTCCAATCCTTAAGGCTGAATTGTGTATATCTATCTATCTATCTATCTATCTATCTATCTATCTATCTATCATCTATCTATTTATCTATCGTCTATCATCTATTTATCTATCTAATCCATATGCATATATCATGTTTTATTTATCCATTCCACCTTTTGGCTATTGTGCATAATGCTGATATGAACATTGGTGTACAAATATCTATTTGAGTCCCTATTTCAATTCTCTTGAGTATATATAATTGGTGAGTTAAATAGTAATTCTGTGTTTAATTTTTTAAGTAACTGCACCATTTTGCAGTCCCATGAGTAATGCATAAGAATTCCAATTTTTCCACATCTCCATCAAATGTTATTTTTTCTTTCCTTAAAAAAAAATGTAATATCCAGCCTAATGGGTGTGACGCAGTGTCTCATTGTAATTTTGACTTGCATTTCTCTAAAGATGTGGATGTTGAGAACCTTTTCATATATTTATTGGCTATTTGGATATTTTCTTTGAAGAAATGTCTATTCAAGTCCCATTTTTTAATGTCTTTTTCTTCTTGAGTTGTAGGTATCCATTGTACTTATTAATCTCTTATCAATTATATGGTTTACACGTATTTTCTTTTACTTTATAAGTTACCTTTTTACTCTGTCTCTGTTTTTAAAGATTTTATTTATTTATTTATCAGAGAGAGAGAGGCAGAGGGAGAAGCAGGTTGCCCACTGAGCAAGGAGTCTGATGCTGGGCTCCATCGGATCCCCTGACTGAAGATCAAAACCTGAGCCGAAGGCATTCGCTTCATTGACTAAGCCACTCAGGTGCTCCTAATCAAATGATTTTTTGACAAAAGTAGGTCACTCAATGGGGAAAGAATAGTCTTTTTGGGTATTTAGTAGTTAGAAAATGATTAATAATTAACTAGATCCCTAGATGGAAATATTGAACATAATCACATCACGTTGAGTAACGTATATACAGATTCCCTATTTTGATATAATTATTTAGTTGTCATCCACTTGGAAGTCCATCTTCTTGATTAAAACTTCTCTATTACCTTCCAATATTAACCAGTCAGTTTTAGGCTTCTTTTATATTATCATAAAATTCTTTATAAGTACGCTTATCATAATATTACAATAATATATATAGTGCCTGTTTCTCCTTCTTACCTGAATTTTCTCAAAAATAGTAACTTTGATTTCTTTTCATTGAGACCTTTGAATCAGTCACATAATTTTTTTCAATTAAAGTCTGTCAATAAATCATACACACACACACAGATATTGTTTGCATTTTAACCATTGATCTTTCTCTTATAAGAACTATGTTGATGAGGGGCGCCTGGGTGGCACAGCGGTTAAAGCGTCTGCCTTCGGCTCAGGGCGTGATCCCGGCGTTATGGGATCGAGCCCCACATCAGGCTCCTCCGCTATGAGCCTGCTTCTTCCTCTCCCACTCCCCCTGCTTGTGTTCCCTCTCTCGCTGGCTGTCTCTATCTCTGTCAAATAAATAAATAAAATCTTTAAAAAAATAAAAAAATAAAAAAAAATAAAAAAAAAGAACTATGTTGATGAGGTCTGAATTCTTGTGGACATTATCAAGAAATCAGGGTTCTTTAGTCTGTGCCTCTTTCCAAACATCAGCTTTATTCAATGCTGTGGCAGAATAGCTTCCTGCTTCTCTAGTCCTCATGACCAGTGAGTGATTGTACATCTCTATGCCTCAGCTTCAGTCCCATGTAGAAACCATCTTTCAATGTCATCACCAAAATTCCAGATTGTCAAGAGAGAATAATCAGCCTTTTAAGATTTGTTCAGATGTTCATCTCCTATTCATGCATTCATTGAGAGGATATCAATAACATACAGTATAAATAAAAATTCCTGAGACCTGCTGGTGTGGTTATGCAGGGGGTATTTCCCTAATAAAGGTGTGAACTTTAAGTTTAGTTAGAACAAAAGTGTGATTTTTTTTAAATTGTTTTAAATATAAATAAATAATTTTTACCATAAGGCATGCAGCTTTGAATTGTGCATATCTGGAGAAACTGGTGAAATGTTGTGAACTTCAGATTCTAATTTAAAATTGGATTGGGTTTTTCTTTAACATACTTTTATTTTTAATAAATTCCTGAGAAATAGATAATTGTCATAGACTGATTTTTATGCTACTGTAATCAATTAGAAAAAAATGTATACTAAGAAATGGCCTGATATCAAGGAATTAAGCAGAAACACATCTTAAGATTTTGGTCCTCTAATTATTAAATGAATGATTGTGGTCAAAACACACTGTGGATGATTACACTCTAATGTGATCTGACTTTTTATCTAGCTAAACAAGTCTCAGTGAAACAGGGAAACTGAAGGGACCCCATAAAAGAGAGCTGTTTTTTTTTTCTTGGCTCCTTTTCCGGCTTCTATTCTTGCTAGGACCTGCACCCCCACCTTATATATGTCTTAATATATGTCCTCCTTGTCAAGGTCAAGGAATTAATAATTTCTTTGGAGTATTCTAGCACAATAGATAACATCTAAGGAAAGCCCAGGGAAAGTCTTCACATGTTTTCCAAGACTACTGACTCCAGACACCTTGATGCCAAGACCCTTGGCTCCAGAGCTTAAATGAGTTGTGGTGGACACGTGAGCATTTGTCCTTGTTTGATCAGTTCCTGGATGTCTAAGAAGTCATGTACACCAGAGCACCAACCTCGGTGAAAATCCCAGATCCCTACCAAAGATGAGACTCATTTCCTTTCTGAGTCTCCCAGATGCTCTGTCTGTATCTGTTCTCTATACCTTAAACAAACTCTGCTCTCACTTTCTGCTGGCTCATGTTTGATTTCCATCCTGTGCAAAGCCAAGGACCCTCTTGGCTGGAGCTACGGGACCCCTCTGGGTGTTCAAACAAAGCTTGCTTGCATCACCAACATTTTACTCATAAAGGAAGCAAAACTTTAAAAGTCTACTTCAATCAGAATATTGTATTTTGTAATATTATATGTGAGTGAATTTAAGTAAGATAGTTGTTTGGAAATGTGATGGGAGTTAGGTATTGAGATTTATGCAATTGAGAAAGAAGATAACTTTTTTTTTTCTTAATCTTTTATGCCACCTCACCAGGAAAAGAAAGTACTGAGAAACCAGTCTTGTGAAAATGATAATTGATGTCATGGAAAATAAATAGGTTGAAAACAGCTTGATAGTTAAATGCTTTAAGTGATTCCTCAGCTCAGCCCTCAGTGGGATGCTTTCCTCATTCAATGACTAGATGAACTCATCTGATGTGCACTACTTAATGCAATTTGAATTAGAAAATGCTTTGATTAGACAGGAGGCAAGATGTAAGGGATAAGAAGCCATTCTTATTCTTTTCTGCAAAACTTGAACATATATGAGCATTAAGAGGTAAACTGACTGCTTTTTAGACTTGGTAAAAATTCTAAGAGTGGATAAATTAAAGAGTCTCTGATAAAGTCTATCTCATTAAGGATGACACTTTAGGTCATCCTGTTTTTCTGGAGGCAAACTAACATTTTAGATAGACTCAGACAGTTTAGTTTATTGATGCATTTCAGTAATCTGTATTTCTGTACTGCTGGTAGGAAGAGATGTCTAACCACACATTTAGTGGTGATGAAAGGTGATGATGCAATAACTTGTGATAGATGTTACACTTGATTATCCTTATGGAAAACTTGAAATTAATTCAAATTCCATTTACACTATTCCATGATAATCTTGAACTATTGAAATACACGAATTTAAGATTATTACAACTTCTTGGTGAATTCATTCATTTTCTCAAAACTCCCACCAATATTCATTGAGCAGCTACCACTTATCAAATAGACCTTACAGTTGTACTTTGAGGTCTTGGTAAGACTCCACCTTATTATATGACCTCTACTGTGATAGAACACATAAGAAAATAAATTTTGCTTTAATCAGAAGGAGGAATGAAGCAAAATTTATTTTCTTATGTGTTCTATCACAGTAGAGGTCATGTGATAAGGTGGAGTCTTACCAAGACCTCAAAGTACAACTGTAAGGTCTATTTGGTAAGTGGTAGAGGAATGAAGCATGAGAGACTATGGACTCTGAGAAACAAACTGAGGGCTTCAGAGGGGAGGGTGGTGGGGGAATGGGATAGGCTGGTGATGGGTAGTAAGGAGGGCACGTATTGCATGGCGCACTGGGTGTTATGTGCAACTAATGAATCATCAAACTTTACATCAAAAACCAGGGATGTACTGTATGGTGACTAACATAATATAATAAAAAAATATTATTATAATAAAAAAGGGAAAATTAGCATAAAATCACCTGTAACAGAATTTGTTTCTAACAAAAATTAATAAAATCTGAATTCACCAAAAGTTTAGGGAATAGTCTAATAAAGTGAGCACAGATCATTTTACATAATAAATACAGGCATACATTTAAAAAAAAGAAAGAAAATAAATTTTGTACCCATTTTTCCTGTATTTCCCTCATCATTTATTATTATGATAAAGACAGAAATAAGATATTTGACAGCATCTACAGATTTTATTGTTAATAAATAAGGTGTAATTACAAAAAGAGTAAACTAAAGAAACAAGGACTGAGGCAAGAATACATGATATGTAAAGGTAGAGAGTGATACTAGAAAAGGCACAGAAATGAAGAAAAGCAGAAAATGAAGAAAACGTTTTTATTTCTTCCCTTAAGTATATGGAGAATTATGAGTAAGAAAATCACTCAAAAATCAAGTCACATGCTCTATCAACTGAACCAACGAGGCACCCCAATGTGAGTTTTTTTTTTAAATAAATTGTTTGTTAACTACTAATGGCCTGAAAATTAATTATTTAACAGAGAAGAGAAAGAGATTAAGAGAAAAAAAAGTTTGGAACCAAACCTTGAGATCTTTCAGTATTTAAAAACCAAAAGAGAGGGCAATAGCAAAGAGCATTAACATGAAATACACTATAAAGGAGAAAACAGAGGAGTATGGTATGTCAGAAGTCTAGAATTTTAAATTTTCAAAAAAGGAAGGATTGGGGGCGCCTGGGTGGCACAGCGGTTAGGCGTCTGCCTTACGCTCAGGGCGTGATCCCGGCGTTGTGGGATCGAGCCCCACATCAGGCTTCTCTGCTGTGAGCCTGCTTCTTCCTCTTCCACTCCCCCTGCTTGTGTTCCCTCTCTCGCTGGCTGTCTCTATCTCTGTCGAATAAATAAATAAAATCTTAAAAAAAAAAAAAAAAAGGAAGGATTGATAGCTGTAATGAGTATTGCTGAGAGGCTGAGAAAAATAGTGGACCACAATATGTTCAGTGGGTTACACACCTAAGGGATTACAGAATATTATTCCTCCTGCTTTCTTAAATATGTTTACCTTTTTTCTCACCCCTTCTTACATTGTTTTTAAAAATTTCCTTGTTATCACTTCTCTTGCCTGCACTCAATTGTTTCTCAGTATGCACATCATAAAATGCAAATTCCTTATGTAGTGTAGAAGAATCACTATGATTTGTTAACCAACATATCTATCACCTTTTAGATTCCTTAGGCTTAAATTCTACTTCTAATTCTTGCTTTATATCAAGCATGTGTACTGCCACACATGTGATTTTTCTTACTTGGTGGAACCTTTCCATCAAGGTGCTACAGGTCATGAATCCCTCTAAGGAACTTGCAGAAATACCTGAAAATCATTAGCCACTTCTGGGTATAGATTTGAACTTGCCAAGCTTACTAATAATCATTGCCTCCTCTTAAATGTGTATTTACTATGTTCCAGGCTTTTTACAAAGCATACATATATGTTACTACTATATCAATCTTATCATCATGAGGGGTGGTGATGAAGAAACAATTCTTAGCTAGATTGAATAACTTGCTCCAGATCACTCTGATAAGAATGTTGAATTCAAATCCAGACCTCCGTGTCTACAAAACTCATGTCCATTATTGCCAGATGTTTAAATCCAAAGATGTGTTATTTACTTGTTCCTTTATAGCTATCTCCCACCAGCTAAGTGTGATATCAGGCCATTTAAAAAAAATAAAATTCATTTTTAACCACTCTTAACCACTGCCTGCTCTTTAGCCTCCTTAAAAGAGAAGGAGGAGGGCAGAAGGAGCTAAGATGGCAGAGTAGTAGGAGGACCCTAGGCGTACCTCCTCTCTTGAACACAGCTAGATAAATATCACATCATTAAGAATACCCAAGAAATTGATTTGAGGACTCACAGAACAAACTGCACAACTAGACAGAGAGAAGAGACCACATAATAGAAGGTAGGAGATGTGGAGATGTGGTTTCGGGGAGAAACAGATCATAGGTGCTGTGGAGGGGAGAGAGCCCTGGTCACAGAAAGAGGTGTGAAAGAGAGAGAGGAGTGAACAGGGGATCACACAAGGAAAAAACTTCCCCAAAGCCACTGACTGGGAAAACAAGTGGGGCTGATTTTTGCATTTTTGCAACCAGTGAGGCTTGAAGACTAGAGTTTTAGAGTTATGTGGTGTGGCTGATATGGAGTCCTGAGGACATTGCCGTGTTCCTGTAGAGAAGGCAGTCAGGTAACCTGGGGGCACACAGCACCATCTGAGGAGAACCTGAGATGCATTGGGAAAGACCATTTCCCCTTCTTGGAGCACATCTGAGAGGGGTGGCATTGTCTCTCTGCGAACAAAGGAGCTGGTGGGTGCCTTTCCTTTCCCTGCCCCTCAGCATAGGCCTCACATTCTGAGGGCAGCTAACCTGGACACTGCACTTTTGTGTGCTTTGCTCCAAATCTGAAGTTCCTGTGCTCTGGTGTAACTGTCCTTCTGGGTCAAACCTACATTAATCCCAGTGTGGTGAGACCAACCCCCGGAAGACCAGCGAAGATCCCTGCAACACCAGGTCCCTAAAGTTTGGGGTTTTAAAACTCAGTCAGCTTGGCTGGGATAGAGCCCAAAGTGTACTGGCTGTTTCAGGCAGGCAAACAACTCAGACACAGTGTGTAGCAGTGATCTGAAAAATGCCTAAGATGCAGGAGGGGAAATTATTTGCTCTTCTGGGAGGGCTTCACTGATAGCAGCAAGTATGTCTCAGGGAACAAAGATGCTTGCTGGCACCATTTCCTTCTCCTGTCCCTCAGGATAAACTAGCTTCTGTAAATAGCACAGTGCCAACACTGGCAGCCTACCTGCTTACACCAAGTTCTGCATCCCTACACTCTGCTGGTACTGCTTTTCTCTGGCAAGTGTGCATGAGAAGAAACACAGTGAGCCCCTCCCCCAGAAGACCAGCACAAACCCATACCACACCATATCTACTGACCGTAAAGTTCTGTAAAGCTTCAGCTGTAGTGGAAATAGCATCAAGTATCTTTTAACAAGTGGACCAGAGCACACCTAGTTAAAAGATCCAAACACTTCCCACTGCAGACAAGGAGAAACTGCAGATGACTGACCTGAGGGATAGAGCAGCCATAACACAGCAGCAGAGTGCATGCAGCACACACCAAGGACACTTCCTAAAGTACCAGGCCCTGGACACTTTATGACCTCTTCTTCATAGAACCATTACTCTCAGGAGCAGAAAGCATAACAGGCTTTCCTAACACACAGAAAAAGACAAAATGCCAAGATGGAGGAACTCATCTCAGACAAAAGAAAAAGAAAATATCATGGCCAGGGATCTAATAAAAACAGATATGACTAATATGTCTGATCTGGAATTTAAAGCAGCACTCACAAGGACACTAGCTGGAATAGAGAAAAGCATACAAGATATCAGGGAGACCTTACTACAGAGATAAAGGAGCTTAAAGCCAATCACGCCAAAATGAATAATGCAAAAACTGAATTCAAACTGACTGGATACAATGACCACAAGGATGGAAGAAGCAGAGGAACAAATAAGTGATATAGAAGATAGAATTATGGAAAGTAATGAAGCTGCTCAAGAGAGGGAAAGAAAATCTTGGATCATGAAAGTAGACTTAGGGAACCCAGTGACTCCATGAAACATAAAAACATTTGTATCATAGGAGTACCAGGAGGAAAGAAGAGAGTAGAGGGCAGAAGGTTTATTTGAGGAAATTATAATTGCAAACTTCCCAAATCTGGGGAAGGAAACAGACTTTCAGTCCAGGAGGCACAGAGAACTCCCATCAAAATCAACAAAAACATGCCAACACAACATATCATAGATAAATTTGCAAAATATAGAGATGGAGAAAAATCCTAAAAGCAACAAGACGAAAGAAGTCCCTAATTTATAAGGGAAGACAAATAAGATTAGCAGCAGATGTCTCTACAGAAACCTGGCAGGCCAGAAAGGACCATCATGATATATTCAATGTGATGAATAGGAAAAACCTGCAGCCAAGAATATTCCATCCAGCAAGGCTGTCATTCAGAATACAAGGAAAGATAAAGAGTTTCCCAGATAAGCAAAACTAAAGGAGTTCATGACCACTAACCCAGTCCTGCAAGAAATAATAAAGGGAACTTTTTGAGTGGGAAAGAAAGACCAAAAGTGAAAAAGACTAAAAAGGAATAGAGAAAATCTCCAAAAACAATAATGAAGCAAACAATAAAATGGCACTAAATTCATATCTATCAATAACTACTCTGAATGCAAATGGACTAAATGCTCCAATCAAAAAATATAGGTTATCAGAATGGATTAAAAAACAAAAATGAAAACAAGACCCATCTGTATGCTTCTACAAGAGACTCATTTTTAGACCTAAAGACACTGCAGATTGAAAGTGAGGGGATGGAGAACTATTTATCATGCAAATGGACATCCAAACAAAGCCAAAATAATCATACTTATAGCAAACTAGATTTTAAGCTGAAGACTGTAAGAAGAGATAGAGAAGGACACTATGTCAACATAGTGTCTACTCAACAAGAAGATCTAACAAGAAGATCTAACAATTGTAAACATTTATTCCCCCAACTTGGGAGCACCCAAATACATGAAATAATTAGTAACAAACATAAAGAAATTCATTGATAATAATACAAAAATAGTAAGGGACTGACTTTAACATCCCACTAACATCCCTGGACAGATCATCTAAGCAGAAAATCAACAAAGAAACAATGGCTTTGAATGATACACTGGACCAGATAGACTTAACAAATATATTCAGAACATTTCATCCTAAAGCAGCAGAGTACACATTCTTTTTGAATACATATGGAACATTCTCCAGAACAGATCACATACTGGGTCACAGATCAGTCCTCAACAAGTACAAAAAGATTGAGATCATACCATACATATGTTCAGAACACAACAATATGAAACTTGAAGTCAACCACAAGAAAAAATTTGGAAAGACCACAAATACATAAAGGTTAGAGAACAGCTTACTAAAAAATGAATGGGTCAACCAGAAAATTAACAAAGAAATAGAAAGAACATGGAAACAAATGGTCTAAAACCTTTGAAACAAAGCAACAGCTATCATGAGAGGAAAGTTTGTAGCAATACAGGCCTACCTCAAGAAGCAAGAAAAGTCTCAAATATGCAAACTAACATATGAAGGAGCTAGAGAAGAACAACAAAGGAAGCTAAAGTCAGCCAAAGAAGGAAAATAACATAGAACAGAAATAAATTATATAGAAACAACAACAATAGCAAAAACCAGTAGAACAGACCAATGAAACCAGGAACTGGTTCTTTGAAAAAAATTAATAAAATTGATAAACCCCTAACCATACTCGTCAAAAAGAAAAAAACGAATAAATGAAATCACAAATGAGAGAGGAGAGATCACAGCCAACACCACAGAAATACAAATGATGATGAGAGAATATTATGAAAAATTATATGCCAATAACCTGGGCAATCTGGAGGAAATGGATAAATTCCTAGAAACATACAAACTACCAAAAACTGAAACAGCAAGAAATACAAAAATCTGAATAAACCCATAACCAGAAAAAAAAATTGAATTAGTAATCAAAACTCTCCTAACAAACCAAATTCCAGGGCCAGATGGCTTCCCAGAGGAATTCTAACAAACATTTGAAGAAGAGTTAATGCCTATTTTTCTCAAACTGTTCCAAAAAATAGAAATGGAAGGAAAACTTCCAAACTCACTCTATGAGGGAAGCATCACCTTGATTTCAAAACCAGACAAAGACCCCACTAAATAAGAATTATAGGCCAATATCCCTGATGAAAATAGATGCAAAAATTCTCAACAAAATACTAGCAAATTGAATCCAATAGTACATTAAAAGGATCATTCACCGTGGTCAAATGGGATTTATTCCTGGGTTGCAAGGGTGGTCCAATATCCACAAATCAATCAGCATGATGCACCACATTTATAAAAGAAATGATAAGAATTATATGATCCTCTCAATAGATCCAGAAAAGGTATTTGACAAAATACAGCATCCATTCTTAATAAAAACTCTCAACCAAGTAGGGATAAAGGAAACATACCTCAACATCATAAAAGCCATATACAAAAGACCCACACCTAATATTTATGCTCAATGAGGAAAACCTGAGAGCTTTTCCTTTAAGGTAGGAACAAGACAGAGATGTCCATTCCCACCACTGTTGTTCAGCATAGTACTGTAAGTCCCAGCCTCACCAATCAGACAACAGAAGGAAATAAAAGGCATCCAAATTGTTAAGGAAGAAGTCAAATTTTCACTATTTACAGATGCCTGATACTCCATGCAGAAAACCCAAAAAAATTCCATCAAAAAATTAATAAAACTGAAGCATGAATTTAGAAAAGTCATAGGATACAAAATCAATGTACAGAGATCTGTTGCATTTCTATACACCAATAATGAAGTAGGAGAGAGAGAAATTAAGGAATCAATCCCATTTACAATTGTACCAAAAACCATAAGATACCTAGGAATTAACTTAACAAAAGATGTAAAAGATCCATACTCAGAAAACTACAGAACAGTTATGAAATAAATTGAAGATGACACAAAGAAATGGAAAAATTTCCATGCTCATGGATTCAAAGAACACATATTGTTAAAATGTCTATAGTACCCAAAGCAATCCACACATGTAACATAATCCCTTTCAAAATACCACCAGCATTTTTCACAGAACTAGAACAAACAATCCTAAATTTGTATGGAACCACAAAAGACCCTAAGTAGCCAAAGCAATCTTAAAAAAGAATACTAAAGCTGGAGGTTGACTTCACGTTATATTACAAACCTGAGTGATCACGATAACATGGTACTAGCACAAAAACAGACATATATATCAATAGAACAGAATAGAAAACCCAGAAATGGACCCTCAACTCTATGGTCAACTAATCCTCAACTAAGCAGGAAAGAATATCCAATGGGAAAAAAACAGTCTCTTCAATAAATGGTGTTGGAAAACTGGATAGCAACATGCAAAAGAATGAAACTGGACCACTTTCTTATACTATACACAAAGCTGAATTCAAAATGGATGAAAGACCTAAATGTGAGAAAGAAAACCATCAAAATCCGAGAGGAGAACACACAGGTAGTAACTAACCTCTTTGATACTGGCCATAGCAGCTTCTAACTAGATGGGTCCCCTGAGGCAAGGGAAACAAAAGCAGAAATGAACTATTGGGACTTCAGCAAGATAAAAAGCTTCTGCACAGTGAAGGAAATAATCAACAAAACTAAAAAACAAACTTTGGAATGGGAAAAGATACTTACAATGGCATATCTGGTAATGGGTTAGTATCTAAAATATATAAAGATCTTATAAAACTCAACATGCAAAAAACAAATAATCCAGTTAAAAAGCATGCAGAAGACATGAATGACCTTTTCACAAAGAAGACATCAAGATGGCTAACAGACACATGAAAAGATGCTCAATGTTACTCATCATCGGGGAAATACAAATTAAAACTATGATGAGATATCACCTCACACCAGTTAGAATCCCTAAAATTAACAACACAAGGAGCAACGGGTGTTGGAGAGGATGTGGAGAAAGTAGACCCCTCTTACACAGTTGGTGGGAATGCAAACTGGTGCAGCCACTCTGGAGAACGGTTTGGAGGTTCCTCAAAGAGTTAAAAGTCGAACTACTCTATGACCCAGGAATTGCCCTACTAGGTATTTACAAGAAGGATATAAAAATACTGATATGAAGGGACACATGCACCCCAATGTTTATAGCAGCATAATCAATGATAGACAAATTATGGAAAGAGCCCAAATGTTCATTGACAGATGAATGGATAAAAAAGTGATATATATGCCCAATGGAATATTACTTGGCCATAAAAAAGAATGAAATCTTGTCATTTGCAGTCACGTGGATGGAGCTAGAAGGTATTATGCTAAGCAAAATAAGTCAGTCAGAGAAAGACAAATACCATATGATTTCACTCGTATGTGGAATTTAAGACACAAAACAGATGAACATAAGGGACAAAAAAAAAAAAAGAGAGAGAGAGAGGGAGAGAGAGAGGGAGAGAAAGAGAGAGGGAGAAAGAGGCAAACCATAAAAGAGACTCTTAACTATAGAGAACAAACTGAGTGTTGCTAGAGAAAGTGGCTCAGGGGATGGGCTAAATGGGTGATGGCATTACGGAGCGCACTTGCGATGAGCGCTGGGTGTTGTATGGAAGTGATGAATCACTGAATTCTACTTCTGAAACTAATATTACACTGTGTGTTAACTAACTGAAATTTAAATAAAAACTTGAAACTACAAAAAAAGAAATTAAAATTAAATCACTAAAAACTAAGAAAAAATGGTGCCCTTGTGCTTAAGTCACCCATGTTGCTAAGTTTTTTATAGATCATCTACATCCATAACCTCTATAGGGCAAGACTCCTTTCCTCTGCATAATCCACAAACTCATGAAATTGGGAGGGGGGGTGAATAGAAACAGGAAAAGGAAATAACAGTAAAAACAAACAAACAAAAAACAAAAAAGGCACTCATCTTAACAGACAGACTGGTGATTGTTTGGCTTAATGCTAGGAAATACTGTGATTTTGGAAAATTACTTGATCATTAATGAACACACGCACACACACACAGAAAAATATACACAAAAAATTTCTAAGTCACCCATGCGGGCTTTTGTGTTTCACCAACACTTCTATAGTAGCTGGCTTACTAGACCTGCAACTGGGAGTTTCTACCACTGTAACCATCCTTCACAGGGCAGCCTGCTTGAACACTGCTTTGGAGTTGCCCTTGCCTTCCCCATAATGATTCTTCATTGTGGTGAAATAAACTCTTTAACTTGGATTAATGACCTTTCAAAACTATGCTTGAGCCTTGTCTTAACATCTCTCAGTGCTTCGATGCTGAAAAAACAGTGACTTGTTAACTTTCTTAAGAAAAAAACCTTGAACTTTTCCACCTATTTCATTCCATTCAAACAACTGTCACGCCTTAAAAATAATACCATTTATTTTCTTTCAAATTATGCCTTCACATAAGTCCAACCCTTCCTCATCTCTAAAACTTTTCTTTTTTAACCCTGACCACAGAGATGCCTCCCTCACTTAAACTTGTATATGAACTGTGTGAAAGCAAAATATCAAGTAAATTGACATAAAAGAAGTCTATTCTTATCATAACTACTATGGACGGATAGTTAATCATTTTAAGTTATGTATTTATTTATAAGGATATATAAATATCTGTTTATTGACTAAGAAGCTATTCTGTGCCAGATATTGCCTTCTAAGAAAAAAAATCTTGTTCAATATGTGAATGTTAAAAATTGCACTCTGCCTCATCTCTATAACTCTCTGTGTCTGTCGCTTTCTTTAGTTAAGTCATAGATGGAGATAGTACTCACACAAGTGCATATGTAAATACATAATATATAGTTGTTTATATATTCTAAGCATTTATTTATATATGTACACATACTTCTATATGGTACATAAGCCAATTGCTCCGGGAATAAATATAGTTAAAATTTTGTCCAATAAAAACAGGAACAGACTGGGAGGAAAAATGCAGAAGCACAATTAAATATACGTACAACAATCAACCAACTGCTTTTCGAGCTTTAGTTTACCTCTCTGTAAAATGGAATGAATAGTCTGTGCGCATTTGTTCTGACAAATATATGAGATATATATATTGGCTTTGAAAACTTTAAAGCATAGTGCAATAAACTAATAAAAATTATATTATTAAACACACACACATGTGCAAAGATACTAAGCCAATATTATTACAATGAAAAATCTCTCCATTTTCAACCTTTTTGTGTTACTGTCAAAAATACTCATTTTACCATCTCAAATCATTTCTCTCAATGTTGTTGTGTTGAAGGGAGTGCTTTTACTTTGGTATTTTTCCCCTTACAGTTCACTAACCTTACTATTACAGTACCTAAGTGCTGTACTATATTATTTGAGTACTAACCATTCAGCATAGAAAAGTAAAATTTATTTTCATGCCCCAAATTGATCATCTTCTTTCATGGATGCAATTAGAATAAACACAAGAAAAACACTGGCTCTAAATGGATTTAAATATCAATCTATTTCAGTTTAGCATTACTGTTATTCAAACTGAAATGTTTTTGTTTAATGAGGGATGATGTCTCAGTATGATTTTTCTATACCATAAAGTACACATTTTATATGTTATACTACATTCTGGACTAGACTAAATTTATGATATAATGCAAAATCTGTTCAAAGAATATTCAGGCACAGGAAAAAATAAAGAATATTCATGTACAGAAACATTATCAAAATGAAGAAATAATATTTACTTATTTAGATGAGACAAAGTAGTAAGCAGTATATAAATCGTTAATTTTGGACAATGGAAAATATTTATTAAGCAGTATTGCTTTCTGACAGAACGATTGGGTGAATTAGGGTCACTGGATCTACGCTAAACTTGTAAGAAAATGCCACTGAATTGTCAAAATTGAGAGCAGTACTCAAATTACCTAGGGCTGCTATCAGTGACAGATATACACATATACTCTGTTTCCTATTCTCAATCCACCATACAGAATTGGACAGAGGAATTTGAATAAATATGCAGGTCATTTGAAGAAAGTCAGCGTGTGATTTTGTTATTCTTTCAAAGGAGGTGGGGTTCTTTTCATTGGGTTTCCTCAACAACTTGATTCCGTTCCGCAATCATATATTAATAAGTGCAATTTTGTTTTCATTCCAGGTGAATATCATATGAAGATAGAGTGTTTGAACTGAAAGGTCATTACAGTTACCTAATGAGCAGGTCACTAACTGGTGGAGAACTGGTCATAGCAAACATATATTTTTTTTTTCACATTTAGTGTTCGTGATCAATGTTAAAAATGAGGACATTTTATATAGAAACTGTCATCCTAATAAATTGTCCTGGATAACATGAATGCCGAATCCATGTGCCTTCCTCCTCTTCCTCATCATAACTATCACTTATAGAGCACTTCTATTTTTCACAGCCTGATGCCAAAACCATTATAGATATTGTTTCTTTTCATCTTTACAGCCATTATATTAGGTTCGGATAATCTTTATCACCTGAAGATCAAAGAGAACTAACTAGCCCAAGAATATACAAGTAGCAGATGCAGCCAGGTGTCTGATAAGATTATCATCCATCAACCCTTCCCTTCAACCCTTCATCCGTCAATTTCATCCACCTTGTTTGGAATCCGCCCCGCACTTTGTGCAGGTTTTCCTATGTCTGCACATGCGCAGCTGTACTCATTATTGTTATTGGTTGGAAACGTAAACCTTTGAACTGATGAACCCTTAGGCTTACGAAACTGATTGTTTTACGTAAAAAACTGCAGTCATGGGGAGTTAACTAGTCAAGCTGTAGGTATACCAAGGATGTGTGCTTCTTTCTGTTCTTATATTTCAACAACTGACCCAGAGTGCATCACAGAGATGTTTCTTGATAAACAGTGCTGACTGATTAAATGAAAGAATAACAGGTGGATTTGAGTTTGGGTCCTCCGTATTTTTGGACTCCATATTAGTCAAATAATATTAACTGTAACAAATTGTTAAGAAAGACTATTTTTTATCAATAAAAAGGTTTAGTCATTTTTCTAAGTGCCTTATTTTATGATCTTGTACTTTAATACTACAACCACATTCTGAGCTAAATATTATTAATCCATCTGACAGGTAAGTAAATTAGTGTGCTGATAGAATAAGGAACTTGTCTAAGGCCTCCCGTCTGGTAAGTGTCTTGACCAGGACTGAGTTTAAAACTCATTACTATGACTCCCAATTCCAAAAACATTTATTTCCCATTATTAGGTCTTATCTGTTTTGATCACATTATTAAAATAGCAGACTACATGCTTAATTCTTGAATTAGAGTTCATAAATGTTTTTTGTATGAATCTTTTGTAGGAAAATGTGTTTAATTTATGAAAAAGAGATATCTATCTATAGATAGATAGATGATAGATAGATAGATAGATAGATAGATAGATAAATAGATAGATATCTGGAGAGAGAGAGTTTTACAAATGTGGTAGAGAAATAAGTCACAATTACTTGAGCAAAACAACATGCTCTTTAAAAAAGAACATTTGGAAATTCAGCAGTTGTTAAACTACTTGCAATTAAACTTTATATACACTTCTTTTAGTATATGAAACATTGTAAATTGCTCTATATTATTTTTATATAAATTGTATATTGGTTCTATTACTTTGTTTTCATAAATCAAAAATAAGTACATATCAATTTTTATATTATATTTTAAAATTATCCCTGTGCTTCCTTTGCTGAGAGAAAAATATATGCTTAGATAGTTACCCAAATAAGGTTCACAGTACTTAAAACATCTTGAAAATAGATTTATTACAGAGTGGATAACATGGTTCATCTTGTTATAGAAAAAATAACCATTGAAAATAACCAATAATTGAAAAGATCAATTCAATTTAGGACAAGAATAAATGGGATTTAAGCATATATAAACCATTTATATTAACATCATTAATTTCTGCACATGGGATGAAAAGTATAATTTAACATAAATTAAAACCACTTTCTGTACCAAAAAACAGTGTAAAATGCTGTAAATAATATTCATATTTTAAGATTATTGATGACATTTACATTGAAATTTTAATGAAATGTTTGAAATAAATTTTTGGTATTTTACTTAAATAACTCTCAAGACTACATCTTATGTGGGCATATGTAAGAATGCTCTCTTACTTGAAAATATCTTTAGATGCAAAATATTAAAAAAATGAAAAGCTCAAGATTTAAGGGCAAGTTAATTATATTCCTTTTTTAAATAAACATAGTAATATGATTCAACGTGCTATCATACCTTGAGGATATATGAAAACCAATTTTCTTTAAGCTTCACTAGCATATGGGTAAACATGAAATCACCTTATATTTTATACCCAATTTTTGTTGACTCTGATGCTAACTGCATTATTTCAGTGAACCAGTATTCCCACAGATAACCTTCACGGACCTGGTGATAAATGCAATGCCTTCCCTCCCACAATCCTTTACATACATCTCTTTCCTCATTGAAATCAAGTCAGGTATATAGAAATGGAGATACGTACATCTATAGATACCCACATCTGGGTTTGGTGGTTCTATGAACCTAAGCATGCCTAAATGTCAGCTGAGAGCCAGAAGCTTCACATAAAAACAATTCTGCAATATTAACACTGTGACTCCTTCATCAAAGTGTCTTCTGCATTTTCACCTCCTTTCTTCTGTTTTCAACTTTTTTGTCCCCCCCCTTTGTTTTATTTCTCCCCTTCCTATTTCTCCTCCTATTCCTCATTCTTTTTATGTATGTATGTAATTCCCTCATTTAAAAATTATGTCACAGTGCTAAATTCTATCCTGCATTTTTAGCTCACTCTGAAGTGGTGGTGATTGGGTTTTGATTATGGACCATTTCTTAAGCAACAAGGGTCAGGAGTGAGTTTGACTCATGGCTGAAAATAATGGAACAAGTAAGAAGTCATTAAACCTAACAAACTGTTTAGGATCTAATCATTTCCAAATTACAAATAATGACAGAAATGGCCATGGGGATATTAACATGTTAATTATGATATCAGTAGTGCTTAGCAATAAAAAATTATAAAAAAGTAGATTCTGAACAGTCTGAAGAGTTTACAGACAGCCCACGTAGGTTTTTCTGAGTTCATTTCTATATTTCAAGGAATTCAACACTCTTAACAACAAAAACTTAAAAGAAAGAAATAAACAAATTCTTTTTGATGTTTTGGACAAAGAAGAAAATGGCATTATGCAATTATTTTTTCCTGGTCTCAAAGTATAAGATGCTTTTATTGTCTGGGCATTTGTTGATCCCAAGAGTACACACAATAAACATTACAAATACTAATCTCCATGTAAGAGACCAGCTTTGGGAATATCAACAAATTCCTTTTTGCTTGTTTTTTTTCCCCCCTTTTTCCTTTTTGGTTGCATGATTTATTTATTTTTTTTTTAAGTCCAAGCTATTGCATTATCTCACACACTCATCCCTGCAGGCATTTCTAACATATGAGACTCCCTCTTTGTTATTCGTTTACATTACCACAGTGACATTATCATTGTTAACACAACAGACAATAATTCTTTGGTAGAACTTAACTCTATAATCAAACATTTTTTTAACTTTAATTTAATTTGTAATTTTGATATTCAGTTGGTCTAGAGCCTTGTTTAGAAAACATTTATAATTTGAGCTGATGTTACATGGTGTAAGAAAATTATTTTGCTTTTTAGGAACCCAAAGATATGCCCGCAGTTCTTACTCTTGTCTTCTCCTGCTGCTGAGGGTCCTTCAAAATCTAATGCTACTTAACCTTCTAAATATATGTGGTATTATCTGTTCTCTTTGTATATCTCTTTCCAATTGTTTTGTTATGAAGAATATTATTTTTAATTGCCTTAATATGATTACAATGTTGATTTCTGGAATTCTATCACAGCATTTATAGGTAATATTGGAGAAGTTCTATATCTAAATAGATATATAAGAAGTTTAAGAGTGTCACTGCTAATTTTAATTTCAATGAACCCATTATTCAGTAACTTCTTGGAAGATATATTAGATTTTTCTAAATTGTTTACTACATCTTTTTTTACAGCAGTGCACTAGACTGACAACTATATGCAACGAAAGTATATTAATCTCAAATATTTGAACATAAATTTCAATATATCTAAAAGCTTACTAAATACAACAGAAGTTATATTTAGTAGTAAAGTATATAAAATAAACTCATTCACATGGTGAATGTATATGTATTCACATAGTGAGTAGTAAAGTATATAAAATAAACACATTACATAGATAAGTAGTGCTGTTCTTATACAAGTAAGGAACTTAAAAAATTAATTTGATATATTTGAATGATCATAAATTTAATAATTTTAATATTAACTTTGTTTTAATTGTTACCTTCTGTGAAAGCACTTTTGGAAAGAAATTTATTTGACATTTAAAGCTAAACAAATAGATATTAAAAAAGATACTAAAATATTAATCAAAATACTAATACAAAAATTAGATTTGACACTGCTAGGACATTTCATTAACAAATGAATCATTCAATTATGCTTATTATTCAATAGCCTTAAATTGGAAGAGATTAGCTCAGATTATAGAATTAAACAAAGGCTGTAACATTCAAAAGGTCATTACATAAATCCAAATATGCATCACAAAATTATGTCAAAATACCTGGAATTGTGATGGCCTCACAAAAATACATTAATATGGCCTACGATATATAATTAAATTCAAAATACATGTTTCAAATTGTAAAATTAAAAAAAATGTAAATAGTGTATAAGTGCATTCTGATTGTAATAAAATATAAAATGCTGTGAGATAAAGTTGATAATATGGATTCCCAACATATCTTTTAATATGCAAATATATTGTGCTTAGAAAATTTTATAATACAATTTATGATCTCATTAATAAATCCATGTGGAAAGTAAGATGATATAAGGAAATGGCCTGTCATTATTAGTGTGATTTTGTAATTGTTTAAACCAAAACCTCTGACTGACACCAAACATAAATATGTAAATTTATAAACCACCATTAAGAGATATATTTAGATTTAATTTTGATTTGAGAGAAATAAAAATACCATAATATTTAGAGTCCATTAATTATATTACAATTGATGAGGGAATGGAAGGCAAGCTGAAGACAAAGCAGAAGCTGACACCCTGCAACCCCCCCACCATGGGATGTATGTGACATTCCTCAGGCACTCCTGGTTGCCTTAAAGGACAAAGAAACAGTCCTTACTACCTACAGCCCATTGACAAGTCCTTGAAACAGGCATGGTGACATTCCTCTAGGAACTCAGCTGCCTCAATGTTAATACTTTGCTAAGGGCAAAAGGCAGTCCTGGCCTGATCCCCTCCCCTCCACCAAGATCCTGTAAGTCTACTTTAATGTATAAAAATTCCTTTGGAAGCTTCCTTTATCTCTAACGCCCCTGCCCCCCCCCCCCAAGATACCTGTTGGCAATCATCTCCTAAGCATATGGCCCACCGATATACATCTGAATGGTCTCATGACTAAGGTTTTATTAGATGGTAATAAATGACCCTTTCCCAACAGTAGCTAGCCCCCTCAAGGTCCTGGAGACCTTGCTTCCAAAATTCCTTAGAGACTTATGCTATCCTTAGCCCCCTCCCCACTTGAGGGTATAAAATAGGCCATTCCTCACAACCCCCAGGCAGCAGCTCTTTCTGCCCACAGGTCCTGTCCCGTGCTTTAATAAACCACCATTTTGCACCAAAGACATCTCAAGAATTTTTTCGGTCATCCGCTCTGGACCCCACCCCACTGAACCTCACGTATATTCCCAAACCTCATCACAATGATTTTATTTTTTAAGAAGGGTGTAAACAAGTTAATACGTATATTCTAAAAAATAAAATAGGGCATTTGAATATATAAATGACTGATAATTCTCTTTAGCTACGACCTGTTTCTTAGTTCCTACTTGAGAAATTCAAGAAGGAATGGAACAAAGTCACTATTTGCAGTCCATACTAAGTATTAGGGAGTTAAACTCTCTGCCTCTTCAAGGTTGCAGTAGCTACATAATTTTTTAGGATTCTTTATGGGGCATTTGTTTTTCCCCATGATTTATTTACTGAGTCAACCATTTTTATAGTAATATAAGCTCGTGAATATTTATTTTATATTTTGAGGTATCATTTGATGGCATTTTATTTTGTTGCTCAAATTTTATCAGCTTTCTCTATGGGGTGCTCTTTCCTTGGCTCCTGAGTTTCTTTGACATATTCCCATTAGTGTGTGTGTGTGTGTGTGTGTGTGTGTGTGTGTGTGTTTACCAGTTCTTTAGTTTAGGGTGTAACATAATGTGCTAGGCTTCTTTTATAGATTTTCTACCTGGTCTTAAGATCATTCATCTCTCTGAAAACCTTCCACTCCTTTTATTGGAGATTGGTATTAGGTCAAGATTTGCCTCTGCCTGTTTTTGTAAATAGATTGTTGGAGCCCAGCCAGTTCTTTTGTTTCTCTAATGGCTGTGGTTGCTCTCATGCTTGGTTGTTGCACAGCCTGCAAACTCGCAAATATTTACAGTGTTACCCTGTTCAGAAAAAGTTTGCTAAGGTTGCTGTATAACAAGACAACCGCTTGTTTAAAATAAAAACCTCAATCAAGTAACCATTTGTTTGGTCTTTATAAAGTCAAAATTTATTGGAAATTATTTTATCATTGCGTGTCTGAAAAACTAGCTCTTAGCATTGTGTATATCATATTTGACATGCTATCATACAAGTTATATAGGCTTTTCTTGCAAATGTAAATTCTATAGGTTGTTAAAAGAGAAATATCAGCTTGCATTTTATGTGAAATAATTGGCTCTATTTTAATGCCTATTTTTTTCTGACACCATATTTTGGAATTGGGAAAAGAAAGACATTACAAGCAAATACCCAGACAATTGGCATTTTTGAATTTAATAAATAAACCTTTATTTTTATTAATTTCATAGCTGTAGTGAAAAAGTTACTTGTTGAATTAAAAAAAAAAAGTCAAGAGCAAGTAATGAGTGTTTCCAATTCAGATACCAATTTAACTTCCTAGAATTTAGCACTTAATTCTCTGATGAGATGGCAATTAACATTTCTTACCCCATTTTTGTCCCCCTACCATACTTTCACATGTACACAATCATTCATTGTTTGCAAACTGACAAGACCCCAAAAAAATTTAAAAAATCTGAACTCTTGAATTATGCTATTACTTGTTCTAATAAACAAGCTAGTGTTATTATTTCTGATATTTCTGAAATTGCTAATAGGAATGTTTTTATTAACTGTATGTAACCAATTAGTCTTCTGCTCTACATTCAACTTTTCCCTGATTGTTTTTTTGAGGGTGGTATATATTGGATTATATTTCTAACATTTCTAAATAATGAAAAAGACTTGTTATAATATCCAAACGATTTTCTTTTTACAAGGTTCAGAACATGTTAGAAGCATAATTCAGCATGTGAAGGGAAAATGCTTAGGAATATTATGTAATTATTTTTGACTATATACTGAAATCCTAATAGTTAATTGATGTGATATTTGAAAAAAAAAATAACTTTATGAAAAAATTATGTTAGTAAAATAATCAGACTAATTGTTGTATCTCAAATAACTTATTAAATAGGTATTAAAATGTATACTTCAGTATGTATGTTTGCAAGAATGATGCAAATAAAGAAACCATTATTTTAGTACTTTAAGAAAAAAAAGAACTGGTTGGTTGAATTTTCAGTAGGCAAAATTTTGACAATGCAGCTAATGCAATAAATATTATAGACAAAGTCAACCCCTTGTAGGATTACATTACAAGAGAGAAACATATAAAGCAAAAAATAAAAATAAATAAATACATTTTATATAGTCTGGTAGTGATAGGTGCTATAAGAAAACTTAAGGCGAGATAAAATAAAACCCACTCTGGTAATGGTGTACTTTTCTTAAAGGAAACATTTGAGCAGACTCTGTGATGTGATGGAGGGTAGTGGACACTGTGATGTCTTCCAGGTCTCCCTTTAGGACTGATGGACTTATTTCCCCAGATCCTGGGAGTGCTGGCACTTGTGTCTCTTTGGATTAACTCGCCTGAAGTGAGTGGCCTCACGCAAGGTCACATACCCTTCAAAGGAGGCTTGCATCCAAAGGCTGGCCCACATGGGAGATTATTCAATGCCCCTTCCTGTTTCTGAATTCTCCATGAGGTTAGATGAGGCATTTTTTGAGACTGCGATAATCTCAACCTCTATCTCTGCCTGATTTTGTGTCTTCCTTTCAGTTCCACAAGTGCTGACCCTGCATATTATTTATTCTGTCTCAAAGCCTCCTTCCCAGAGAATACAAACTGCAATGTGAAGTAAGCTATATAAAGTTCTCAGAGGACTAACTTTCTAGTTTGCATAAATAGCAATGTCAAAAGCTTTGAGAAGAGAAAGAACAATGTACGTGAGAAAGAAGAGCAGTCATTTCAGTAGACTGGAGGGTAGATCATGAGGGGGAAGATAAAACACCTTCAGACAGGTAACCAGAGACCAGATCATAAAATAACCTGTATACACTAGTGAAGGCATTTCTTCATAAATGTAGAAGGCCTTTGAAGAGTTTCAAGCATAGGAAGAATTTACATGATCTACCTTTTCCAAAGATCACCTAACATAATGTGTTGGTTTTGCAGAATGAATTAGTACATTGACTACTGATCAGAAGTCATTCCATTTTTCCCCAAGTATCAACCATATTTCTCTAAGAAACATTAATTTAAATTTAATCAAATACAAGAAGATTTATTAGTCTACTCTTCATTCATCCATCCACTAATTCAATAAAATACTTATTCTTTCTAGTCCTAATTACTTAGTGTATACTCTGACAGGACAATGTGTAAGGTGTAGTAAACATACCAATGTTATTTTGTTTCATAATGTAACTTAATTCTAAAACAAAGTGAAGATAACAAAGAACAAATTGCATGATTTGTTATTTAGTTGTATTTGTGTTAATTGTTAAGAACAAGAAGCATAAGGTATTCAAAGTTTGCTTAATAAGGTCCATGATCTCACCACACAAGGATCAAGAAAGACATTTTAACATTTTTTTAGAGTTTAAAACTACTATAAAGAATGGGTAGGCATTAAACAAGTAAACGACCAGAAGAAGTGGCAGATGCAAGAGTATGGGATAAAGATGGTCAATCAGCCAGGACCCCAGGAAGAAATAAATGGCACTAAATTAACATAATTAGAAGAGAGGGTTTAATGTAGGGCCTATTTCTAAGGTGTTGTCAGTGTTTAAGGAAATCACTAGTACATTGGATCTCTTACTATGCTTAGTCTCTTCCATGAATGATGAAGTATGGAGAGAAGTTACTGAAAAAGTTTGGAGAAATTTTAGTAGGACTGACTTGAGAGGAATTCTGACCTTAGGCCAGTAACCCAACCAAATATAATTCCCAAAGAGGGCAGGAGAATCAAATGCCTTAACTTTACCCTCCTCCCTCATTCTACTTTCTTGGAGGAGACCCCATTGGCCAATCCAGCTGTAATCCAGCTGGCCAGGGCGTCTATTGAGAGTAGCCCAAGCATATCTTCCTGGGGCAGAGAACTTAGGTAGAAGGGTTTATGCACTTAAAGCTATCTTGCATAGTCCACACATTTGACTCATTAACAGCCACTTCTTCTAACTGGATGAAAACTTTTCTCCAACACTGAACATGCATAACGTTCAATCAACTAAATACCATTCTAGATAGATATTAGTTCAGATGAAATATTAAGTTTGGTTTAAATTAGATAGAAGTATTTAAGTAGAAACACTTTTTAGATGCATGACTTAATATATAGTTTTTGAATTTTTTTTCAATTTATTTTAAATTTATTGTGACGAGTACAGCAGATGCTATGGTTATAATCTACTTAAATTGAAACTGCTTAAAAAATATTTCTACAGTTTTTCATACATTAGTTTTAGGGAATCTAGCCTTAAATTGGGGGAATTTAGCCTTAAATCAATCTAATCATTTTTGCTTTCCTTTCAGAAATTTTAGGTTCCACATTATGTTTTACTTTTCATATTCACCTGATTATTAATACTTTGCATTATTTAGAAGAGAAGTATTTGATAAGTATTAATTCTACAACTGTGTGTGGTAAGTACTATTAACAGTTTAATTTTATAGATAAGAAAATGAGGAATTAAGAGTGCAGCTATTTTTAAAAAAGGGCTAAGACTTTTAAATGAAAACCTTGTGCTTATAACTATTTAACTATACTAGTAATCTAGATGATCCTACTCTGAAGGATATCCATCTCTTGGGTAGACTTACAGGTGTTCATGACCTTTTGCATTCTATTTCTTTTCTTTTCTTTTTTTTTTTTTTCCCTCTGTAATGACTGGGTGTTGTTTTTGGAATACATATACACAAAGCAACAGATAATCTTAGAAAATAACTCATAGTCTTTGGATTGGGGTGAGTTCTAACATTTCTAATTAGTGTTCAACCACATTTTTCTGCTCTACATCTTTTCGATTTTTTAAAAAGATTTTATTTATTTATTTGACAGAGAGACAGCCAGGGAGAGAGGGAACACAAGCAGGGGGAGGGGGAGAGGAAGAAGCAGGCCCCTAGCAGAGGAACCTGATGTGGGGCTCGATCCCAGAACGCTGGGATCACGCCCTGAGTGGAAGGCAGACGCTTAATGACTGCACCACCCAGGCGCCCCCCTGCTCTACATCCTTGACAACTTTTAAACAAATTGCAGATTTTTCAGGTTTGTCAAAAATGAGCTGCCTATCCCAAATTCATACCCTGATCACCCTTATGGACATAAAATATATGGCTTTAAAATCGGCCTTAATATTTATTTATTCTATTTTTAAGAAGATTTTATTTATTTATTTTTGAGAGAGGGGGAGAGACAGTGCATGGGCAGGGGACAGGGGCAAAAGAAGAGGGAGAAGCAGACCTCCTGCTGAGCAGGGAAGCCCTATGCAGATCCACCCCAGGACCCCCGGATCATGACCTGAGCCAAAGGCAGACCCTTAACTGACTGAGCCACCCAGGCGCCCCTGCCTTCATATTTAAACTAAGATAAAATTCTAAGAAAATAGTAATATAATATAGCCATCTTTTACCCTCTCTAAACTTTTTTGGGGGAATGTGTTGCATTGATACATTAGCACAGTATTTTCACTTTTTAAATTTGTGCCACCCTAAAACAAATTTTAAATACTCTGTAAACTTTTTGTAAACCTTTAAATTTTTAAAAGTTGACAACCAAAATTTTTCATAAATTTAAAGATTTGCGGAAGTAGTCATTTCTGTAGCATTATATTTCCATTCCACTTTCCCCACAAGTTTTCAACCTAATGTAATATTCCATGCATTAAAGTATTTGTTGAATTTCATATCATGCTCTCCATAGAGGGATAAGATAACATAAACATATTAAAAATATTCTTGTAACCATAAGACTATAATGGTTAGAAATATGTTTTCAATTTTAATCAGTGAAAGTACTAGTAGATGCTTGTTTAAAAAAATACAAAGTTACACATGTTGATGAGCAATTATTAAACACAAAAAGTTAAAATTTTGGAATTGAGTGTTAAACTGGATAAGGTTTTGTATCTACCACGTAGATAGAGAAGGCACAGAGCTTTACCAACAGTTGTTGCCCAAAAGGAATTAAGTGCCAAATCCATTAATTCTCACTATTTCCTTTATTTAAATTTCAACAGATTCTCACTCAGAAGCAATGAACTTTTTACAATGTCATGAGATGAGAAAGTGAGATCATTACACAAGACATTTTATCATGGGGTGTCCGGGTGGCTCAGTTGGTTAAGGGTCTGACTTCAGCTCAGGTCATGATTTCAGGTCCTGGGCTCCATGACTCCCTTCACACCCAGTGGGGAGTTTGCTTGTCCTTCTCCCTCTTCCTCTGCCCCTCCCTCTGCCCCCTCCCTCTGCCCTTCCTTGCACTCTCTCTCAAATAAGTAGCTTTTCTTTTTTTAAAGGGATGTTGTATCACTCCTACCTCACTCTAGAATTTATCAAAATTCAGAAAACATCTGCAAATTGTCAATGCCAGTTTCTAATGCCAAGTACAGCCTTCAACAGTGTCAGGCATGAAAGTGGGAAAAACACCCTGTTGCATGAGTGGAATTAAGATGATTGCTTACTTCAAGAATTTGAATTGTCCAAAAGAATATTCTAGGGATACATTTGCCTTCATAAGGTTTGGAATGCATGTCTCATATTATTTATCATTTCCTCCTCCCCCTCCTTTTTCTCTTTTCTTTCATTAATTTCCGTGAAGGTAAAGGGAAAAATAGGACCTGACAACCAGAATGACTACTGGGTATCATCTGCATTTGCAGAGAATGCATCTTTTAGCAAAGAGTACATGAGGAAACTGAGGATCTGGATTTCGATTCCTTAAACCTATCCATTTCCATGTAGCCTTTGTAAAGTTTTCATCTTCCTCCAGACATATTGTTTACTGCTTGAAGATAACTGTTCTACCAACCCCAAATTATCTTAGGATGTCCCTCAAATTCAGCACAGATAGCCTAGTTTTGAGCACAATAATGTTTATTATTAGAACATGTTATTTAGTTTATCTTGTGGGTTTTAAAAGACTCAGCCTGACAAAGAAAATTTTAAAAGGTGAGGTTTAGCTGAAAGCTTACTGCAACACCCATTACTTAAATATAGCTGGCTAGTATTTCACAATTAGTGACAGCAATTACACAGCTGCAAAAGAAAATGTTTTAAATAAGGAAAACAGAAAAACAAAAGGTAATGTTTAGTAATCAAACTCAAAAACATTTAACCACAAAGTAAAAAAAAAAAAGTATAAATATTTATTACACTCAAATAGGTAATGTAATTAGCAAAGCTATGTTTTTAATATTTCCTTTTATCCAAAAGTGATTAATCAGGTTCAAGGGTATATTTATATAACATCCACATTTTGGTAGTTAAACATGAGTTAGTAGATGGAAAGTTCATTATATTTTCTTTTAGTTTCATGTAGCTTCAGAAAAAAATTAAAGATTTTATTTATTTGTTTGTTTATTTATTTATTTGAAAGAGAGTGAGAGAGTGCCAGTTGGGGGAGGGGCGGGGGGAGGCTGAAGCCGACTCTGACCCTGAGATCATGACCTGGGCTGAAATCAAGATTCAGATGCTTAACTTACTGAGACACCCAGGCGCCCCACTACAGAAAAAAATTTTAATGCTAATTTAGTCTATTTAATATTATCCTGCTGACATGTCTGGAGTTACCTATACCTAAATTTAATTTATCTCACAGACGTATTTAAATATATTAATATTATACTTCACATTTCTGTGAACTCTAATGGATTAAAACATATAAACATACTTTAAAAACTAAGGACAAAAAATTAAGGACAAACATTTTAAGACATTTTATCACAGTAAAAATACACAATCATATTTTCACACTCCATATTATAAAAAAAGTGATGAAATTGAGTTAAATTATCCAAGTGTACTGAAGTCTCCTTGTACTTTTTCACTCCAATATTATGAACCATAAAAAGAAAGGTTTTAATTTAAGCAGGATCCATCACTGGAAAAATAACTGCAAGTGATTTGATGGTCATGTGTAGACATTTAAATAAATGTGTAAACATATGTTTCCATATAACACTGACTTATACAATTCAGTACCTTTTAATTTGTGGAAAACAAACTTTCTATGCTAGTTAGTAAATGACACTATTCACAAGGATAAGCTTAGGCTTATTTAAAGAAATAACATAAATCACAATGTCAAAAAAGATAGTAATTCATTTTTCCACCTAAAGGTGGAAAGGAAGTCAGTCATCCAGGGATGCAATTCCCTTCCACCAGTTGTCATACCATCCGCCCCTGGCAGTGTGCTCATAGTCTAGGGTGGCTTCTTTGGCCCAGTCATAATCTCATCATTCCTTCCGGTGAATGAGAGAAAAGACCAGAACATGCAGGCTTGTTTCATTCCTTAAAAGTAATGAAACAGACATGGCCTGTACTTTGGTCAGGCCTACCTGAATCAGACGCTGGCAAATGGACACTTCAGTTGAATAGCCATGTCCCCACTTTAAACTTCGGAAAGAAAAGTGAATATGAACGTGGAGGGAAATTTGTCTTCTTATGAAAACTGGTTTAAATGGAAAGTCATCAAAAGTTACTTCAAAATTCTTATTTTCTACAAAAATGTCCAATTATTACTATAGATACAATTTTTTAGATGAGGCAGAAACACCACAGATTTCAAGGTAAATCTATGTGTGTGTGTGTGCGTGAGAGAGAGTGGGAAAAAGAGAGAGAGGTTTATAGAAAGAGAGCGAATGGGGGGAGGGTCAGGTATCATTTATTAAAGTCCTAAAAGGATAGAACTGTCCCAAGGCACAAGAACTAAGGATGTTTTTATCATAGGCCACATCTTTGAATTTGAGTATTCTGTGAACTTTAAAACCGAGTCATAAAATGTATTGGAAATGGAGGAGCCTGATGTGGGGCTCGATCCCAGAATGCTGGGATCACGCCCTGAGCTGAAGGCAGACGCTTAACGACAGCGCCACCCAGGTGCCCCAAAATGTATATATTTTTTTTATACTCTTATTTTGAAATGATTTTAGATTTATAGAAGGGCAGCAAAAATAGTACAGAAAGTTTCTGGAAGACCTTTAACCCACCTCCACCCAGCAAATGATACTAAGTATATAGCATGGAAGTGTTGGTTTGTAAATGGATTCCTGAATACAGAGGTCAAGGAGAGACCACAGAAAGAAGCAGGCCACACCCAGTTGGCAGGTGGCTGGTTTAATAAACAAGGAAACTTACATATGAGGCTTATCTGGGCCTGTGGCAAGAAGCAGACCACCCCACAGCTCACCAGAATCTTTAAAGTTTATATAGAGGTCATAGCTGAGTTCAGTCAAGTGTGTCATCCAGAGGGGCTCAACATTGCTCTCCCAAGGCTGTGTACTTAAAAATGATTTCTACCGTGGAAAAGGCTGGCAGAGCTCATACATTCCAAGCATGGGGGAAGGGGTGAGGAGCCTCTGACTGCCTGGGTCCAGCACCAGGGTTAACTAGTGTTCACATCCTATCCAGGACCTCCTCCAAAAGGTATGTTTATTCAAACTTAAAAAATTATCATTATAATACAACTAAGTTTAGATTTCATTCATATTTAATTACTTTTGCCAGGATTTTGTTTATTCTGTTCCAGCATCCAGAATCCAATCCAAGTTCCATATTGCATCTATTTGTCGTGTCCTTTTAGTCTCCTCCAATCTATCTTTTCTCTGCCTTATCCTGTCTTTCATGACCTTAACAGGTTTGAAGAATGGGGGTCAAATATTTTGCAGAATGTCACTCAGTTTAGGTTTGTCTGATATTTTTCATGATTATGTTGAGGTCATGTACTTGGGGGAAGAATACTACTGAAGTAATGTACCTATTTCATCACATCGAGATAGAGGAACAAGGCACTTACGTGACATTACTGATGATGTTAACTTTTATTCCTGTAAGGTGGTGGTATCTAGGTTTATCAAACATAAAGAATCATTGTTTTCATATCCTATGTGTTAAAAAGTCACTATCATGAGCTTACATTATAGGTAGAGAGAGTTAAGCTCCATCCCTTAAAATGTAGTGAAATGAGAACTAAATATATTGAAAATGTATTTATAAGTATTTTAAATAAACATTTTCAACTGATAGAATAGTATGGATAGATCTAAAACAAGAGATCATAATAAAACAAGTAAAAATTGCTATTTTACATCATTGAAACAGATTTTTTATTTATTAATAATCTTTCCTAAACTTTAATATTGAACATATAAAAACAAATAACCATACTTCCCACTTCTGTGGTTAAATTTGTCTTTCTCTTGCAATGCATTCTAGAAATGATCGTTTATAAAACTATAACTGGTAATTCAGCTTGTTTTTGTAGGGAGTTAAGGTTCTAAAATATCTTTTTTCTTTTTATAATTGTCAATTCTGTTGCTCTTTGTTCTAAATTTCCTAATTTTTCTCACATTTATAAAACTATATAACTTGATTATTGAATGTCAAAACTTACTTTAAAACTTCCTGCACACATGCATATTTAAAACAGAATAAAAATCATGTGCTCACAATATACATTATCCAATACAAACAATTTTTCTTTACCAACGTACACAAGAGAGCTGAAATAAAAGCACAGTGCAATTTGACCTTCTGTTGCCAACCAAGAAATTTGCCTAGAGATCTGTGTCATTTCATTACGTCTGTGGGAATTTGTAAATTTTTTTTCCTCTAGTTTCAAAGGTGAGCTTGTGCTGAAGGCAAGCAGCCATCCCCACCAAACTGTTTTACTTCTTTGATACAATGTATGCTAACTATAGATATTATGTAACCATACCAACTTTGTAACTTCAGGTAAAAGAGTTGTAAAAAACCATAGAGTAACTGATGAAGTGGCCCAGGCTTGTTTAAATCTCTGTGATCTAAGAGGTCATTTTTTTGGAATTAAATTGGAGAATTTGAACCAATGTCTAAATAACAATGGATTTTCCACCATTTCCCCCTCTTTCTGATATGATTTTATTTCTCTCATATCCTTGAGATGTCTTTATGATGAAATGGAGCTATGCTGTCTACATGCCCTTTTTTCGTCAGTGCACGTTTTCAGAGCTGCTGAGAATGCTGCCTGGCTGAGAACTTTCAGCTGCCAGCTACTCCCGGGAGTGCCCTCAGCTGCAGAGAGCCAGGATACCAAAGAACCCACCCTTCCTATGGTGGACTGATTAACGCAGGGGTGTAAAGGCCATTGTATTGTATTTTGGTCAAAAACAAGATATTTTTCTAGGTTCACAGCTCTTTGGGGGTCGGCTGAGGCTATCATGGGTGTGCTCTGCAGCGTGACTGCGTATGATTCCCAAGCCTGTCCTTCCCCTCTAACTGTACCTGATTGATCTCCAGTAAATCTCGTGCACACCAGACCTCACCCAAGTCGCCTTTCAGAGAATGTCATCTGTCACATTATTCTTTGTTGACAGCTGAATTGAGTCATATAGTTTCTTTTCTACCCCTTCAGGATTCCTGCTCTGCTTGGAAATTCAACTTGGAAACCTAGCAATTATCTTTCACTTCGTATCTCTGAAATCCACTCTTGCCTCACAGATATGAATTAAAAATGTCTCCACTTTTCCGTGGACACACTTGTCCAAGTTAGTCTTTTGACATCATATCCCTCATTTAACATATCAGAAGTCTTTAATTGAAATAGATGTTGCATCTATTATGCACATGTATTCTATTGTATAGGGAGCAAGAGTTTAGTATACTGTTTAACAAAATATTCAGATGAACTTTGAAGATGTGTCAGACTGTAATGCATATGAGTTTATTTTGATAGTTATGCACTATTCTTTTTATTCGAGGTATGCAACCGTATGTATATGCATCTTATGTTAACTTTATATGTGTTTATAGCTTCAAATTGCATTGCGCAACAACTTTGTCTCTGTAAAATGTTTTCGTTTGTATTACACATAAAAATACTGAAGTACCCTCTTGATTTTGCAATTTAAAATTTTCCATTATTATAAAATGAGAGATGGGATAGACAAAGTAATTAATATGAAGCATATTTGAAATGCGTCTCTTAATGTAAGAAGTTTATGCCATAAGTAAGTATTGGGAAAAGTATATTTTGGTGTTTACTCTCACTGATAAATAAATGTAAATTAAACAATACTAGATTTGCCATTTGTTATCTATGAAATTTGAGAGACCCAAATGATAATGTTGTCTAGTGTTTAGGGGAATTCTCACCTTTTTTTCTTACACTACATATATTGGTAGAATTTGGCATATGGTTTATGGAAAGCAATGTAACAAATCTTTTGAAGAGTATTTACGTAGTCATACACTTTACACCAGTATTCCCATGAACGTGGACAGAAATTTAGATAATCATTTCAGACTAACAAGTTTATTCTAAGCACTACATATGTTGAATATTTTGTAGCAATTAAAAGTGAGTTTAGGAAGAATTTATATTGAAGAGAAATTTACTGTTTTAATGTAGTATTTACAAGATCAGTTATAAAATTTGGTATTCTACATGAAGTTAACAAGTAGATACTTTCTATCTATTAAGTGTTGTTTGTTGCTAGGTTTTTGAGTTTGTGGGCAATATTTTTATCCTTCTATGTATTTCTGTTTTCTCATTTCCAAATAGATTTTAAAAGTTAAAAGAAAACACACAAAGCAACTTAATATGAATACCATAACTTTATAAAAAATAAAAATAATTGTTATAGTTGTTGCATTAGTAATTTCCTAGTAACTAAAGGCTGTTATAATTAAAAAGTAGAAGATGAATTTGCTATGAAACCACTTTCATGGAACCCTCAAAGGAACACACTCTTTTGGAGGATACTTAAATATAGTTATGGTTTTTTATCTACTAAATAGCTGAAACAAATTAATTCACTAAACACTACCGACAGCCTTTTATGTTTAAGGCAATTTGCTTCAGTCATCTACATCTTAGTTCTAGTAACTACAAAGCACATAGGAATGAAAGCGGCAAAGAATGTAAGTAATTAGGAAAATACTATATTGGACGTTAGGAGACATTTATTCTAGTACAAGCTGTGCCTCTAATTAGCATTTAACCCTTCAGAAAAGCCACCCACCTGCTCTTGGCCGCATTTTTCTCATCTGTGTAATGATGAGGTTTGGGTGGAAAATCTCTAAAATCTTCAGTTGTGACAGTATGTGGTTCTAAAAGAGCCTTTGGAATGGAAGGGTAAGGTTGCATATTCTTAACTTGTGTAATATATATATGCAAGTTTCTTAGCAGCTGTATTTATACTCCATCATCTTTCATCTGTTGCTGTTGTTAGTGACTGGAAGCTCAGCTTAAGTTTACCTCAAACTTAGAGCAAAGAGGGAAAAAAAAGTGAAGGAAAGCTCCAATTCTATGGATTACAGGTAAGTGTTTTGTTTTGTTTCTGTTTTGTTTTGAAGATGTTAATAGTAGAAACAGAATATCTTGATTACCTGAGACATTTATTTTTGTAAAATACTGCAATTTCTAAGAATTTAGGGAGGCTTACAAAGAAAAATGACTTAATAAAAGCCATTTTGTTGTCTAGATTGTGAGGTTTTTTCAGGACTCAATGATGTACAATTATTTCTGTCATAAATAAGTACATAATAAGATCTGTTTCCCCCCAAATAGGTAATTTTGTTTAAGGAAGTCATTTGAACAAAAAAAATCATTTTTTACTTTAAAATCTATTTTGAAAATTCAGCCGGCAGGTTGAAGGTAGAAATAGCTAAGTCCTATGGATAAAAATCAACCTTATTTCTCAAAGGAAAATGATGTTGAACAATGCATGTGTACAACCTACCACTCCTATTATGGAAATAGTAGCCCCCCAAAATTGTATCAGGCTGAACAACCTAAAAAGTTGTTTGAAAAAAAAGCTATATTATTCCAATTTTAAAAATAAATTTCTGAAAGAAAAATTTTGTTCATATTGTACAGGCCAGTAGAACTCTGCCGTTTTAGGTGTAGGGCCTGGAAAATTTCTGAGACATGCTCACAGCAGAGGTAACCCATTTTCAGACAAAAAATGAGATGACTAGAGATATGTGCCTTATGCTTTAAACTAACATGGAATCCATGGCCTACCTGTGGCATACTTTTGCTCTCTAAACTGAATCCAAATCCAAACAGGCCATTATACTTCCAGTTTAAAGAAAATATCGGGAACATAAGAACAAGAAATTCCCTACCTTCAGGAAGCAATCAGTCAAATCCAGAATACCAGATATTGTAGGAAAACTGGCCTCATTTCTTCAGAAAGCCTTCAGTGTGAAAAAAAGGAGAAGGGGGGGCAGGAACATTTTAGATGAAAAGAGATATAGGAGATATAAAACCAAATAGAAGGTGTGTGCTTTAGATTCTGATTTGAATAACTGTTTCTGTTTTCAACAAATTTGAAAAGACAATTAGGGAAACTTGTGTTAAATGATATTCAAGTATTTTTGTTAATTGCGTTAAATATGATAATGCATCGTGGTTATGAAAAATTATCTATTATTAGATGCACATTAGAGTATTTGATAATGAGAAGGTATGATATCCTGGAATTGCTTTAAAATATGGAACCAAAAAGGGGAACAAAAAAGATGGATGAAACAATGTAATAGAATGTGCATTATTAATGATGGTGGTGATGGAACATGGGGAGCATGGGGGTATGTTGATTTCTCTACTTTTGTACATTTGGATGCTTTTTCTATAAAGCTCAAAATGAGAGTAAACAGACATAAATATTTACCTTCTAACTATAAAATCCCCAAATAATTATACTAAAGGAATAAAAGAAATATAAACTCATAAGCTGGAAGAGAACCAGAAAGCGAGCACCAGAGGAAAAAGAATTCCAACAAAATTCTGAAAGATAGAATGTGCATATATGTATGTTTGTGTGTTTGGATGTGAATATATCTATCTATGGATGAAGGAAACCTCAGCTTAAAGTGTTATTGTTTTCATTGTGACTTCTGTATTATCCAGGAAGTAAAAGGTGACATAATTTAAGTGTGAGAAAATCGCTAGGGTGCTAGTTGGAAATTTGAAGAAAGTGAATAGTATTTCCAGTTATTTCCAGGAAAAATGAAATGGAAGACATGTCTTGTAGAGAAACAGTTTTCCACTGGTGTACAGATTTGTAAGCTACAACTGGATCAATGGCCTTGAAAGTAGAGTGGTGTTAAGATAATTAGACATATGATTTTTTCCCCTTGTGGTATTCAGGCTTCCTGGAGCTGTGGAGTTTTTCTGTTTGACTTGATTGGGATTGGATTTTAGCCAAAGGGGCATATTGGAAATTCAAAAGGGCAAAGAATGTTAGTATACTGGCAGGAAAGTGACAGAAATGATGGACCATGGGACCTAAGCTCTGTAGAGAATAAGATGAAGATATAAAGTGACTGGTGAATAGGAAGAAACTTCAAGGGTCGTTGAACTGCAGGCACTTATGAGGTCAAGATTTGCTGTGTTTGGAGTAACAAGATAAATTGTGTGGATGTGGCTCAAGGCTGTGAAGGGTCCGACTCCCTGTTCTGAAGGTACTGTTCTGGATAATGACAGATGGATTAAAATGTCATGTTAGGAAAAGTATCTCTAGTTATTTCTGAATTAGGAGTTGCTAATTATGCATGGGGCTATGTCAGTAATTTAACTTCCTGGCAGTTTCTTCCTTCCCAACACTCTAATTTTAAAAAGTTACTTTTGTAGATGTATTAATTATGATTCCATTGTAGAAAATGAGAAAATACAGAGAAGTTTAAAGAAAAAATATACGTGAATACCCTATATGCAAGATGCCAAAGAGAAAATTGTGTTAACTAATTAGTTGTGTTTAATTTGAGCTCTTTTTGCTGTTTTGCAAGCAGTTTTAAACAAACTAAAAATTAAACAATTAAACAAAATTAAAATATTAAGCTAAAGATTAATATCTTTCATTTTCAGGAAACCTTAGATCACGAGATACCACTGAATAGTCCTCAAAAATCCAATTGTTAAGAGCTACATAAATTCCTTGATAAACATTTTTGCCAACATTTCTGATCATTTCCTTAGCTTCAAAACAGAGGTTATTAGAATAAAGCAGATTCTGATTTCTTTCCCGAAGACTTTCTGCTTTTCTATCTCATCCACAAGTAAAGGCCTTAAAAGAGACTGGGTATTTTCCTCATCATTGCATTTAATTGTTTGAAAGGTAGGATATTGGCAAAGGTAAATTTTTCAAATGTAAAATTGGATGTAATGCTTAAATTAATGGCTTTAAAAAGACACGGTCACTAAACTCAAATCAAGAAATGAAGGCAGAGTTCATCAAACATTCCCTCGCTTCATAAGGAAAAATAAATTAGAAAAGTTAAGTCATTTGTATTTGGCCACTGTACTAGTCAGTTAATGTAAGAAACAACTAAACTGACTATGATGAATGGTGGAGAGTAGCTGTGGTGAGCCGAATAAATGCCCCCCCAATAACATCCACATTTTAATATCTGGTGGCTGTAAATATATTATGTTACATAGCAAGATGGAGTGGGATGGGGAATTAAATTTGTATATGGAATTAAGTTTGCTAATCAGCTGATCTTAAAATAGAAGATTATCCTGGATTATGTGGATGAGTTCCACATAATCAAAAGAGTCCTTAAGTATGGAAGAGTGAGACAGAAGAGAATCACAAAAATGGTGCTATGAGAAGGGCTCAGCTCAAGATTGTTGGCTTTGAAAATGGAGGACAGAACGATGAGTCAAAGAAAGAGGGAGACTGCTAGAATTTGTAAACATCAAGAAAACACATCCTCTCCTAGAGCCTCAGGAAAGAATATGACCCTGCCAACATCTTGACTTTAGCCCCATGGGACCCATGTCAGACTTCTCATCAAATAATAAATTTGTGTTATTTTAAGCCCCTACATTGGCCTTAATACGTCCCAGCAACAATAGAATTCAAACATAGTATCCTTCAATTATGTTAATGATTGTATTGTGTAATTAGATATTCTTCAAGCAGTAATTACTTTTTAAAACAAAATTGATTAAAGTTAAAAATGATTTTCTATCAATTCTTCAAAAACTTTGACAGATGGAAAGTAGTTGTAACATAAAATTATTTTGTTTTATTATTAGCAGAATTCATTCCTTTGTCAGCAGTGTAATAAAAAAAATTGTTGACTATAGATTTTTTTTTGCTTTGCCTTCTTTCTCTTCCTGTAAATCACCACATAGTAAAAAAAAAATAGTTTTGAATAAAATACAGAAAAAGAGAATTGTTGGTAACATTTAGGATTAGATCCCAGGCAAAAACAAATGTTTGTTTAGAATGAAAATATTATATTAACTTTTACAAGGGAAATGGGAAAAGAAAATGGGAAGTGGAATAAAATATCTCATCTCCTGAAGGATATTATAGCTGATCAAGAAAATAATCTAAAATATTATTTTTTAAAAATATAAACACTAAGGATAACAATATAATTGACAATAATTAGTGAAGAAAATTGAAAGATATGGAGGAAGAAGGAATATAAACATTTATATTAGGAACTAAACTTTTTAACAAGTAGATTTGGGGTATCAAACATAACATATAGTTAATTATTAGAGCAAAAAATACTAACATAAACATACACATTCAAAGCAAAAATGCATAAATAATAAAAGCTACTTAAAATATGTAATATAGAAAGCAAAAAAATATGGTATGAGAGAATCAATACCAATCTATTATATCGATAAATGCATTTGAGTAAAAAATATTTGCTATTATAATTCAATAGAATTAAAAGTAAAATATGTGACTATGCTTTGTATAGGAGACACAAGTAAACAAAGTGGATATTACTGTTTGAACATAAAATTAACAATAAAATTATACCTGAAGATATAAATTTTTAAAAAGTAAAACTGGTAATTATAATTATCAAAAGTTGAAAAAGTGAACCTAAATTATCAAGTGATGCAGAAGACCACTTAAAAATGATTATTTATAATAAAATTAAGATGTTACTTATACCTATGTACTATATAATGTAACATCATATTTATGAGTCTAAAACTATGCAAAATATAGTTTAATGACTTATTTCACTTAGCATAATCTCCTCCAGTCTCAGAGGGGAGGGGAGTGGGGGATTGGGATAGGTCGGTGATGGGTATTAAGGAGGGCACATATTGCATGGTGCACTGGGTGTTATATGCAAATAATGAATCATGGAACATTGCATCAAAAACTGGGGATGTGCTGTATGGTGACTAATATAACGAAATAAAAATTATAATAAATAAATACACAAGCATGGAAACAAAAATCAATCGACAAAAAAATATAGTTTAAAGAAACAGATTGTACAGAAGATAAAAAATTCAGATAATCTCATTATTCTAGAATAAATGTTTTATTTTTAATATTTTTATTTACTGATTTTTTGGAAGAGGGATGGTTTTGTTTAATCCAAGAATGCAAGGATAGTGCAATATTAGGAAATCTATTAAGATAATTCATCAAATTAATTTAAGAAGAAAATACTATTTACATTTTCAGAAAAGCTAAAAGTGTACTTATAAAATCATCATTTTTAAGAACTACAAAAAAAAAAAAATCCACCTCAGGAGCCAGTATAAGCTCAATGGGGGGTAAAAATAGAGGTATTCCCATTAAATCAGCGAAGTGAAAAGTATATTTAGTATTCACTGTCATTTAACTTTGTTTCAGAGATTCTATCCAATTGTTATTAGAAGAAATAAATTATAGCTATAAAAATAGTAATCTGAAAACAAAATACCTTTTTGCAGATGTGGATTGGTACAATTTCACGAAAGCCAATTTTGTAATCTCTACCAAAATTAGAATTACTATAATTTGACCTTTTGATTCAGAAATTTCACTTCTGGAAATTTAGTTGCTAGAAATACCTGATTAGGTTCATTTATGCCAGGTTACACATTCCAAAATGGCTTTTAATAGTAAAAGACTGGGAATAAAACAACCCTAAATGTTCATTGATGATAGTGTATAAATTTAATAAAATGGGACATAATGCAATGGAACAAAAAGACATTAAATCACTCTAATTTTTTTCAATGAAAAAATTTTAATATGAGGAACAATGTGTACAGTGTTGCAACATTTTCTTAAAAGGGTAAAAGAATGTCTGTGTGCAAGGATTGGGGGCTGTGGATGTATGTGTGTATCTGGAAAGATAACACAAAAATGTTACACATTTATTTACCATGGGGTGAGCTTAATGGCTGGAAGTTTAGTGTTTAAAATAAATTTTGCCTTAAAATCTATTTTAATTTTTCATCTTGAAACTATTTGACACTGTCTCTAGTTCATATATTAATTGGAACAATTGTGTTATCCAAACCTCCATGAATTGTAAAACAAAATATAAAATGCAGACAATATCTTTAAAAGACTCTTGTATGTCTAATGTTACTATGCTTTTCCAGCCTGAGTAAAGGGTTATTTGGCACAATGTGGGTAAGACAACCATTCTCTTTGCCTTCCCTCCTCCGTTCAAGGGCTCAGGGCTTTTCTGTCCCACTACTTTTCCAGATTTCCTAACACCCTTCCTTTGTACCCTCTGTAAATAATCATCAAAAGACAAAAACATACTTTCAATGTAAAAAAAATAAAAAATAAAAGTCATTTACCTTCTTTCTTTCCTGATATCTGACTCTCCCCTAAGGACTATAAATTGTGTCCAGTCTTCTCAAATGGTGGCATGTTTCTCCTACAGCTTTTGTACCACTAGGAATAAAGTGGTGACCTTTTGGCTCTTCAGTGTCACTTCCAGACCATTCTCTCTCCTCTAAAAACTCTCTGCTTTGACTCTCATGCCATCAAGCTATCCCACCACTTCTACATGGTGTCACAGTCATACTCTGGAAGATTCTAGCTTCTAACTCACTGTCCCTCTAACTCTACTTGTAACTTAATGCTTTGACTATTTCAGTATCCACAAATAGGATCCAATTCTCTCCAATTCTCTCATCTCTAAATATATCAAATGCCTCTTGTTAAATGAGGCACTGTCCAACCCCCCTTCTCAGTTCTTCACTCCCCATATTCGTGCTCTAGATCTTTGCATGTACGTTCACTGCAAAACTCTGTTTTTTGTTTTTTGTTTTTCAAGTTTCCAGCATTATATCTCTGGCTCTTCAGTCCTTTTAAATTTTGAACTCAACAATTCTTTAATTCCAGTTGACTTTAAAAACATGTTTTTTCTTTGTGAGAGAAGGGCTTTTTCTTCCCCCTCAAACTGGAAAAATGGCCAGTAGCAAACCCTGACCTAAACCATACAGACAATAATTTCATTTGATGAGCAAACTCATTTCCTCAAAATCTATGTAACAATCAAATAAAAGGAATTTGAGTAAATGTGTTTGTGTTATTTTCCAACCTTTCCATCAGTTACAGTATGTGCAGATCTCTATTTATGGAGGCCAGAATCGCATTCTCATGCCTGTGTCTATGCAAACGCTGGGGTAGGCATTGTACCTGACAGTTCCACTAGAAATATATGGAGTAGGGTAAAGGTAAGGCAGAGGGAGAAACTCTTGAAAAAGAGAGGAGAGGAATTCTGGAAATAAAATTAAACACATTTTCAATACACTAATCTGTATAAAATAGTAATAATGCTTACCAAGTATTAAGGTGCTCAATAAGTGTAGGGATTACGTAAAGGATTTATGTGCAACATCTTAATCTAAACTTTAATAACCTTGTGAGGCAAGATTTATACCCCCATTAGATCAGCAAGTAGGCAAAAATATCTCTTGTTGCCATTATCATGTAACATTGTACCAGAGATACTAATAAATTACTATTACAAGAGAGAAGATACATAATTAACTACAAAATGAGTGCATGAAAACATTTTATTTAAAAGCTTAGCATTGATTCAGCTAAAGCATATACATTTAAATATACTTAGATTTTTCCAGAACTCTTGCAAAGTCGCATTTATGTAAAGGTAGGGGAACTACAACCACCAATAAATGCAGTGTTCTAGTCAGCATTGTAATTTATTTTTATCCTTGCTTTTTATAATTAGGTTATACACAGGATAATTCTACGAATATTACTTTTTTGCTTATCCTAATTGATCTAGTATTTAAGCTCATTTCAAAATGCCAGATAAAACTTGATCACTTAATATGAAATGTTAGAAATAGCTATATTTCTATCCTAGATGAAATGAATAATTGTTTTATATGAAAGGTCCATAGACACTTGGAATTGTGTGGAAGTATTACTGCAATTGGTCATAGAAAATATGCTCTTTAAATCATAACCACAGGATATTACCACACATTACATTTACAAATAAAATCATACATATTTTGGTTTAGCACCTTGTAGTTACAAAAGGGAGATATTTCAAATTATTCTATTTGGAGATTAAGGCCTTTAAAAGGATATTTCAAACTCTATACTTTATAAATATTTAATTATATTTCTGGTATAACCATATTTAAATTTGATTTAATGGCTCTTGGATTTCTTTAAGATCACTGAATATTTTTTTTTAAAGATTTTATTTATTTATTCAACAGAGATAAAGACAGCCAGCCAGAGAGGGAACACAAGCAGGGGGAGTGGGAGAGGAAGAAGCAGGCTCATAGCGGAAGAGCCTGATGTGGGGCTTGATCCCATAACGCCGGGGTCACGCCCTGAGCCAAAGGCAGACGCTTAACCGCTGTGCCACCCAGGTGCCCCTAGATCACTGAATATTTTATAACCATGGTTTCCAAAGATAGGTATTCTTGTTTAGCTTTTCTAAGAAAAATCTTGAAGTGAATGGAGTGGGTAGTAAAATGAGAAGTTTAGTTGACAAAGTCAATGTGGTAGTTGTAGGAGATTACCAATCTGTTTCTTGGTTCCCTAGTGATTTTACTGCTTCTCCATTTCATTTCTTAGTTCTGTAATGCTGCTATCACCTTCCATTTATATTAAGCCCCTTCATCTTCATCACATTTTAATGAAACATGGATTTGGGATGGGTGATATATATAAATGTTATGACTTTCATGTTCTTCTTTTTGGAGTCTACTATTAAGAACGAGATATAATGTAGGTCATTCAGATGGCAGACAAACAAACAAAAAACCCCATGTTTTTAAGCCATGAAATTGTTTAGAAGTAGGTTTTAACCTGAAGTCTTGCTTATGACAAAAAATAAATTGCTTTATTTGAATTTTGCAGATAGTTCATGCATCCTCACTGAAACATCTGGCTTTGTTTTGATTCCTGTAAAATCTTTGCATATGCACAACACAAAAAGATCTGTTTCTATGTTGATCTTTGAGGTCATGCTCACTCATCGATGCTAAAACTTGTCAACAGTAGCATCCTTGAGTTAAGAGACTATGTATTTTTTGGGGAAAAGATAAAATAGTATGTTTTATACCAAAAGTATTTAAGCAAATTAAAACTTTCGAAATAGGTTTGTATTTCATCCCAGCCATTTATAATCAATATATTAGAATTGAGAGATTTTTAGAGGGTACCCAACTATCCATCCAAAACAATTCAACCTTTGCTGTAATAGCATTAATTAAAGGTATTAACCTGGAGATTATCACGTGTGCAGTTTCTATTACATTGCCTCTTCCTGAGAAACATAGTTAAAATTACTTTTCCCTTATGATAAATGTTTTGGCCCATTTCTGTTATGTTGAACAAGTCAACCTTTCCTACCTAGACAGATTTCATAAGAAGTTTATGCTGAAGCCAAAGACAATTATACAGGGTGAGCCCAAACACTGCAATTGTATCTCCGGTAGTTTGGCCCAGGGCACTGCCCAGTAGAGGAGAACCAATTATGTTTGAGAAGGGCAGTGGCAACATCTGGGCTGATTAGGAATTTTAGTTATTTTATGCCTTGGAAAATATTATAAATATCCTACAGGTAATTTAAAATTAATATAACACTATATCATAAAACAAAATCTGAAGTGGGTCCAAAACATACATAAACACACACATTAATATTTAGCTTGCTAATTTCTAGGTTTTACATTTCCCTTTTTATTTTTCTGAGTATTTTGATACTTGCACATGTGTATCCTGCCTATTGGATAATTCAGTTTTGCACATCACTCGTTCCTTCTCTTTATCATTACCTTTGGACAAAATGAGAGCCCTGTCAATGGAAAGCTGATAACTTATTATATATAGTGTAGACAGTTAGACAGACAAGCAGATAGAATCCTAAATCTATATAATATATACCCTAAGTCCTAGATTTCAGTTGTGTGGGACATAATTAAGGTACCATTTAAGAAATATGTTACAGATGGAGAGCTTTCAGGATGGGAGATTTCCAAAATCTTTGTTGCTGGCACAGGACTACTTTGTTCCAGTCTTGCCCACAGCTGTCTAGTACTTGCCCAGGAAGCAGGTGCTTTTTTTAGGCTATGTAACTGACATCCATAATCAGGTTTGCTGATTGGTGGTGATTCATTATAATTTCTCATTCTGAAAGGAAATCAGCTGAAATCAACGAAGCAATGGCTGGCAATTCTCCTCTAAAAGCTAGTCATTCTCAGAAACATTTGTGATTATTTCCTCACTTTCTAAAACAGTGTAAGCTCTGTAATATTGCTAAGACCATTTGGAATGAACTCTAAAATATTTTAACGTTAGAAGTTTCTTTCTTATAGGTAAAAATTTTACTTTATGGCCATCAGCAAGCACTTACTTCCCACTATCTACAGATTCCTACTGATTAAAAACATTTGTGGTATATAAATGCGATTATATGTACAAAGAATTGAAACCTGAAAATATGAAAATATAAAAATTGACATTAGAATACAGAAGCCAAACATGTAGGGCTGTTTACATTTCTGGACTTCAGAAGTACTGATATGGCTGCACTTCCATCTCTAGAAGGCCCCACTCCTTAGCCTGCTCAGTTGAGATAAACCCTGTTAGATTAATCCTTTCACATTTATAAGCCACATTTGCCTGTTTACATTGATTCCACCATGATAAAATTTTCAAGGATGCAGATTATCTTGCTCACATTCTTGTCTGTAGCATTTAACTCCATTTCTGACTGATAATTTCAATAAATACTTGTTAACTGTCAAACTGTAATTTTCAGAAGACCTGTTAAACAGCTTCGAGGTTCCTTGCATTTTCTTTTGCAATCAGTGATTTATTTTTAAGTTCAAGGTTATTTTATTGTTTATTTCCTGAGAAATCCTGCCTACATTGGGATCCTAGTTTTCCATTAACTTAATTTTTTAAAATTCTAATATAGTTAACATACAGTGTTTTATTAGTTTCAGGTGTATAATACAGTGGTTCAGCAATGCTATACATTAATCAATGCTCCTCACAATGAGTGTACTCTTCTCCAACCCCTGGACTTGTTTCACCCATCCCCCCTACCACATCCCCTCTGGTAATTATCAGTTTGTTCTCTGTAGTGAAGAGTCTGTTTCTCGGTTTACCTCTTATTTATTTTTTTTTTGTTTGTTTGCTTGTTTTGTTTCTTAAATTCCCCATTTGAGGGAAATCATATGGTTTTGTCTTCCTCTGACTGGCTTATTTCACTTAGTACTATCCATATTGTTCCGTATCTATCCATATTGTTGCAAGATTTCATTCTTTTTTATAGCTGAATAATATTCCATTGTGTATAAATACCACATTTTCTTTGTCCATTCATCTATGGATGAACACTTGGGCTAATTCCATAGTTTGGCTATTGTAAAGAATGCTGCTGTAAACATAGGGGTATATGTATCCCTTTGAATTCATGTTTTTGTATTTTTTGAGTAAATACCCAGTAGTGCGTTTACTGAATCATAGGTAGCTCTATTTTTGAGAACCTCCACACTGTCTCCCATGGCGGCTGCACCAGTTTATATTCTCACCAACAGTGCATGAAGATCCTTTTTCTTCACGTGCTTACCAACACTTGTTTCTTGTGTTGTTGATTTTAGCCATTGTGACAGGTGTGAGGTGATATCTCATTATGGTTTTGATTTGCATTTTCCTGATGATAAGTGATGTGGATCATTTTTTCACGTGTCTGTTGGCCATCTGGATGTCTTCTATGGAGAAATGTTTGTTTATGTCTTCTGGCCATTATTTATTGGGTTATTTGGGGTTTTTTGGTGTTGAGTTATGTAAGTTCTTTATATATTTTGTATATTAACCCTTTATCCGATTTGTCATTTGCAAATATCTTCTCCCAATTTAGTAGGTTGTCTTTTAGTTTTGCTGTTTGTTTCCTTTGCCGTGCAGAAGCTTTTTGTTTTGATGAAGTCCCAATAGTTTATTTTTGCTTTTGTTTCCCTTGCCTCAGGAGACCTATATAGAAAAATGTTGCTGTGGCTGATGTCAGAGAGATTACTGCCTGTGCTCTCTTCTAGGATTTTTATGTCTTCAGGTCTCATACTTAGGTCTTTAATTCATTTTGAGTTCATTTTTATGTATGGTGTAAGAATGTTGTCCAGTTTCATTCTTTTGGAGATAGCTGTCCAGTTTTCCCAATACCATTTGTTGAAGAGACTTTTCCCACTGCATATTCTTGCCTCCTTTGTCAAAGATTATCTGACCATATAATCATAAGTTTGTTTCTGTTTATTCTGTTTTATTGATCTATGTGTCTATTTTTGTGCCAATACCATACTGTTTTGATTTTTACAGCTTTGTAGTATATCTTAAAATCTGGAATTGACAGTTTTGCTTTTCTTATTCATGATTGCTTTGGCTATTTGGGGTCTTTTGTGGTTCCATACAAATTTTAAGATGGTTTGTTCTAGTTCTGTGAAAAATGCTGGTGGTATTTTGATAGAGAATTCCATTAAATCTGTAGATTGCTTTGAGTAGTATAGACATTTTAAGAATATTTGTTCTTCCAATCTCTGAGCATGGAATATCTTTCCATTTGTTTCTGTCATCTTCAATTTCTTTCATCAGCACTTTATACTTCCCAGAGTACAGGTGTTTCACCTCCTTGGTTAAGTTTATTCCTAGGTATTTTGCTACTTTTGGTGCAATTGTAAATGGGACTGTTTTCTTAATTTCTTTCTGCTACTTCATTATTAGTATCTAAAAATTCAATGGGCATTGATTTTGTATTCTATGACCTTACTGAATTCATTTATCAGTTCCAGTAGTTTTTTGGTGGAATCTTTAGGGTTTCCTATGTATTGTATCATTTCTCCTGCCAATAGTAAAAGTTGTACTTCTTCCTTACCAATTTGGAAAAGTTTTATTTCTTTTTGTTGTATGATTGCTGCAGCTAGGACTTCTAGTACTATTTTGAATAAAAATGGTGAGAGTGGACATCTTTGTCTTGTTCCCGATCTTAAGGGAAAAGCTGTCAGTTTTTCACCATTGAGTATGATGTTAGCTGTGGGTTTTTCATAAATGGACTTTATTATGTTAAGATATGTTCCTTCTAAACCTACTTTGTTGAGGGTTTTTTATCATGAATCGATGTTGTACTTTTTCAAATGCTATTTCTGCATCTTTTGAAATGATCATGTGTTTTTTTATCTTCTCTCTTACTGATATGATTGATGTATCATGTTGACTGATTTGTAAATATTAAACCTCCCTTGCATTCCAGGAATGAATCCCACTTGATTGTGGTGAATTATTGTTTTAATGTGTTGTTGGATTTGGTTTGCTAATATTTTGTTGAGGACTTTTGCCATCTGTGTTAATGGGAGATAGCAGCCTATAGTTCTCTTTATTTTGTAGTGTTTTTATCTGGTTTCAGTATCAGGGTATTGCTAATCTCATAGACTGAATTTGGAAGTTTCCTTCCTCTTCTAATTTGTGGAAAGGTTTGAGAAGAATAGGTATCAACTCTCCTTTAGATGTTTGATGACAGAGGTGTCCCCTCTGTGTGTTGCGTGCACTGCACTGCTGTGGTTGAGCTGCTTTTGCCTTCAGCCTAGTTGTCTGCAATGGCTCGCTTTGCCTGCACACAGGGTTTTATCCCTGAGTTGCTAGTGGGCCAGTCTGGGGTTGTCTTGGGTTTGAGTTGAGTCAGACCAGGCTTTTGCCAGAGATGCAGTAGCACCGATCTGCAGGGTACTTTCCCTGGTGTTGTCCCCTGAGAGGCTTTTGTTGGTGTGTTTGGAGTGGGGCTGGCCCCTGTCGGAGCCGCTTGCACACAGCCAGGTGGGTGGCACCACTTTTGATGGGCTCAGGTCAAGTGTGTATGGGAGGCGACGGGTCTGCAGGAGAATGAGGGGGGGAAGTGAGGTCCCCCACACTGGTCTGCTGTGAGAGGGGAACTGCAGCCACCAGGGACCAAGGCAGGCCAGGTTGGAGGTTCACAGATCCGCAGAAGCTTGTGTGGGTGTTAGCACTTAGATGGGGAGTGTTTATTGCTCTGCTGGTTCCCACAGTTATCCCTGTGTCCAGGCTGGGGCGCAGGGGAGACAAATGGGGCCTGCCAGCTCCTTTTATCCTGAAGAAGTCTCTCAATGATCTCTGCTCTTCCAGCATGTGCTCTGAGATTAGTAAATAAATCTCCCTCCAATGTACCCACACACATTGTTCAAGCGGCTGCTTCTAGGCTGCATCTCTGAAGAGCTGTTTCTTGTGCTATCTCTTTAGGGGCAGGGACTCCATCCTCCTGGCTCTCCTAGAGCCAAAGGTAATGATTTTTAACGTCCAAATGTTAAGTCTCACTGATTATAAGGAGTCATGAAATTCAGCCCCCCTGATTGTCAAAGCCAAATGGTATGAGGGTATGTCTTCCCCACGCAGCTTTCCCATGCCTGGGCTGCCTCGAATGTCTGCTTCTGTCCCTTCTCCATGCGCTTAGGGTCCTTCCCTCTCACGGACAGTCCTGCGGGTCCATTTAGCTCTCCACCATGTTTCCGCCCTTCCTAGCCTCTTCCACGTGGCCTCTTCTCTACATTTACCTCTGGAGAATGTGTTCAAATGTGAGTCTTCAGATCATTTTCTGGGATATTTACACTGATGTGGGTGTTATTTAGCTGTATCTGTGGGAGGCTGTGAACCTCAGATCCTCCTACTTTTCTATTTCCCCCAGATGTTCTCTTCTTTCCATGCTTTTATATTAGATTGACGTGCTTCATGGGGAGACATAGTCTCTGATAAGAAGGCTTCTAAAGGGTAATTTAGGAAACTAAGAAAGTTCAGGGGTGCCTGGGTGGCTCAGGTGGTTAAGCATCTGCCTTGGGCTCGGGTCATGATCCCAGGGTCCTGGGATCGAGCCCCACATCAAGCTCCCTGCTCAGCGGGATCCTGCTTCTTCCTCTCCTCCCCACTTGTGCTCTGTCGCTATCTCTGTCACTATCTGTCTCTCTATCTCAAATAAATAAATAAAGTCTTAAAAAAAAAAGAAAGTTCAAACTATGTGGGGTGGAAAAGGATTAATTATGAGCTGCTTGGGGAACCTCATAAAGTTGTAACCACCACAGAAAAAGTAACAGGTGGGGAGCAAGGCCAATGCATGTTCAATGAAACTGCTTGGGAGTAGTTAGATGTGTGTGACGGTCTCCAGAATAATCAGTACTAACAAGGTTTTATGAGCCCATGTCTCTGGGTTAAAGAATGACACTGCTGAGGAAACTTTTATTAATGATCAAATGTTTATTAGGCCTATCGCTGCCAATTTTTTAAACCTATCAGTAGTCCCACTGCTAATTTATATTATTAGCTCAGCATGGGTACTGGTGCTATTTCGGTCCTTAGACGATCAGTTGGTGCTGCATCATTGATGTCAATTCTCTTGGCGTTTGAACTGGTTTTCTTGACGATTTCCTTAGGCCCAGTTCTTTCTACTTGGAAAGGTTCCTGGATCAATACGTATCTGTTTGTATGTTTATTAATCCATCTATCTCTCCATCTTATCCCTGCCCTCCAAGTTGGCTGTGAGTCGGCCCCTAGTCTGAGTTTAAACTATAGAAAGCAGAAATACATGGGCAGACCATTTATTGAGTCTACTGTGCTACTACCAATTTACCTGTCTTCACCTTGACCTCTGGTTCACAGCCTTGTTTTTCAGAAGTAGAAGTTTAACCCTAGTACCTCAGTGTCTTAATGATAAAATAATAGAGTTTTAGGTTAAAAATTTTCCTATTTGGAAGGAATTTTTCCTAAGTTACTCATCTCTCTCGAATGATTTCTTCTTGGACAGATTTTTCACTGTATTTGTGCCTGGCCTTCTTTTCTGATGTCTTCTTTCTCATTAAGTGACTTGGTAAATTTCCTTCTCCTATGCTACCAGTCTCCTGAGAGAAGCTGGTTTTCAATTCTTAAAACAATTGGTAATTCCAACTAGGGGCATTTTGGGCAAGGTTTACTTTAGTTTGTTTTATTTAACTAGACCACAATTCTGACATCTTTAATTCTGTTGATGTAATTAGCCCAGTATACCTACTTGTAATGAATGATTCACAAACACATAAATAGCCAAGACGTGAGGCATTACACCACAAGATAGAATTGTCATTTAGAGCCTATTTTATGAACATAAGTTCCAAAACTGAATGTTATTCTAAAATATCAAAAATATTGTGTGCATTTTTTAAACAAAATATCTTCCAGAATTTTCTTTGGAGTTTTATAAATATAAAAATAATCCATCCAGTGTGAGGTAAGCATTTTCTTTCCATCAAAGCTGAACAAAAGAATTTAAAAGTGTAATGTTTCACTTCCCTGTTCCAGGGAGAAAGATAGTCTAAAACAACATCATAAAGTTCTTGCAAATTATTCTTATCGAATTTTGCCTCAAAGTAGTGCTTCCTGGGAATGCAGAGATTGTCTAAACTTTACCATTAGCACTCTGAGATTGCCTTTATCTGCCTTTAATCTCTTTCCTTTTAAGATGTTACTCCTTTGTGAGTTTACCTCCCTGCTTTACCTTGAATTGGTATGTAGTTGGCAATTTTTATATGTAAGGATAGTAAGAGAGAAGTTAAAAATTCAAAGAACTAAGAAAAGATAGTGCAAGAAACTTTAGATATGTCTTAATGGCTTGAAACTTTTTTTAAAAAGGATTTTATTTGTTTATTTGTGAGATAGAGATTGAGTGAGAGAGAAAGCATAAGCTTGTGGGTAGAGACAGAGGGAGAAGGAGAAGTAGACTCCCCGCTGAGCAGGGAGCCCAACACAGTGCTCGCTTGATCCTATGACTCTGAGATCATGACTAGAACCAAAGGCAGATGCTTAACCGACTGAGCCACCCAGGTACCCCTGGTTTGAAACTTAAGACCATGGAGTCAAATATATTAGAGACCTCTGGAGTAATTTTATAATTATAATACTTTTATTTCCATGGTTAAATGGTTGCCCAACTTACAGGGCATCCACTTTCTTTCTACATTTATTAAGATATAATTGACATGTAACATTGTGTATGTTTAAGTACAGTGTTATGATTTAGTATATTTATTTATTGTAAAATGATGACCATAAAGTTAGTTAACACATCCATCACTTCCCATAATTACAATTTGCATGTGTGTATGTGTGGTGAGTACATTAAAGATCTATTCTTTTAGCAACTTTGAGGCATATTATACAGTATCATTTGTTGTAATCATCACACTAAGTATTAGATCCCCAGAACTCATTCACCTTGTAACTGGAAGTTTGCACCCTTTGACCAACATCTATTTCCTTCAAACCCCAGCCACTAGAAACCACCATTCTTTTGTTTATTTTTTAAAATAATATTTATTTTGTTATATTAGTCACCATACAGTACATCCCCGGTTCTTGATGCAATCTTCCATGATTCATTACCTGCATATAACACCCAGTGCACCATGCAATATGTGCCCTCCTTACTACCCATCACTGGCCTATCCCAATCCCACCCCCCTCCCCCCTGAAGCCCTCAATTAGATTATGCTAAGTGAAATAAGTCAAGCAGAGAAAGACAATTATCATATGGTTTCACTCATTTATGGAACATAAGAAATAGGAAGATCAGTAGGAGAAGGAAGGGTAGAAACCACCATTCCATCCTCTGTTTTTACGTGTTTGGCTTTCTACCTCCCTAGGTCCCACGTAAAAATGAAACAATACAGTATTTTCCTTTCCCTATCTGACTTACTTCACTTAGCATAATGCCCCCAAGATTTACCCATGTTGTTGCAAATGTTAAGATTTCCTCATTTTTAAGACTGAATGATATTTCCCTGTGTATATATACCATATTTTCTTCATCCATTCATCCGTTAATGGACATCAAGGTGGTTTCCATAACTTGTTTCTAGTGAAGAGCTGCAACAGACATGGGGTGCAGATATACCTTTGAGACACTGATTTCCCTTCTGTCAGATTCATACCCAGCCATGGGATTGCTGAATTATGTTGCAGCTCTAATTTGAATTTTTTGGGAAAACTTTATTCTGTTTTTTTTTTTTTTTTTCCTAGTGATTGTGCCAGTTTACATTTCCACAAACAGTGCACTGGAGTTCTATTTTCTCCACATCCACACCAACACTTATCTCTTATCTTTTGTATCTTTTGGATAATAGCCATTCTAACAGGTGTGAGGTGATATATCACTATGGTTTTGATTTGCATTTCGCTGATGAGTAACGATGAACATTTTTTCATGTACCTGTTTGGCATTTGTATATGTTCTTAGGAAAAATGTTAACTCCGTTCCTCTGCGCATTTTTAATTGGTTATCCTTTAAGTTTCTGCTAACGCCTCACTCAGGTGGAAGGCATGAAGATCAGGTTTGACTACAGTAGGCAGAATAATGATAGCTCAAATACACCCACATTTGGATCCCTGGACTCTGTAAATAGGATACCTTACATAGCAAGGAGAATTAAGGCAGTAAGTAGAATTGCATTTTCTAATAAGCTAACCTTAAGATAGGGAGATTATCCTGGGTTATTTGGGTGGGCAAATGAATCCTTGAAAATGAAAAAGGAAAACTAAAAGAGGAGGTCAGAGAGAATTTAACCTCAGAGAGACTCAACAACCTAGCTTTGGAGAGAGGGAAGAGGGCCAAGAGCCAGTGAATGCAGGCAGCCCTTAGAAGCTGGAAAAGGCAAAGTTGCGAATTTTCCCTAGAGCCCTCGGAAGGGAATGCAGGGCTGCCAATAGCTTGATTTTTTAGCTCAGTGAGAGCTGTTTAAGATGCCTGAAATACTAATTGGGAAGATCATAAATATGTGTTGCTTTATGCCACTAAGGTTGTGGTAATATATTCTAGTGGTGATGGGAAACTAATACAGTGAGTTTGAGGGAGGAGATGAAGTTCAGCCTTTTCCCCTCCTTCATCCTACCTGCAGAAAGGGTTCTTCTTGGTCTGCTTATTATTGTTTCCTGCTTAGGAAAGCAGGATAGGCCCCACAGAGCATAGACCTCTTTGCTTAAGTTTGGGTAAGCCTCTTTGTTTTTTTTGTTTTTTTTTGTTTTTTTTTGTTTTAAGATTTTATTTATTTATTTGACAGAGATAGAGACAGCCAGCAAGAGAGGGAACACAAGCAGGGGGAGCGGGAGAGGAAGAAGCAGGCTCATAGCGGAGGAGCCTGACGTGGGGCTCGATCCCAGATCGCCGGGATCACGCCCTGAGCCGAAGGCAGACGCTTAACCACTGTGCCACCCAGGCGCCCCACGGGTAAGCCTCTTTGACTCAGTGTCAGAAAGTTAGGTGGTTATTTTGGCCAGATGGTTAAAGCCGCCTTCAGTAAATAATGTATCAGCAGTTAAGCTAATACATTGCTCATAAAATACTAACTTGTCTATTTTTTCCTGACTTGAGATAGTAAAAAGTAAGAGATGACATTTGTTGGGGCACCTGGTTGGCTCAGTCAGTTGAGTATCCGACTCTTGATTTCAGCTCAGGTCATGATATTGGGGTCGTGAGATTGAGCCCAAGTCAGGCTCCTGCTTGCGATTCCCTCTCCCTCTGTCCTTCCCCCTGCTCATTTTCTCTCTCTCTCTCAAATAAATAAATAAGTAAAATCTTAAAAGAGACAGAGAGAGAGAGAGAGATGGCATTTGTTAATCCCCTAAATAAGAAAATGTCCTTTTTGTAATATTTCATACATGTGGGATTTTAACCTGAAAGTCAATCTGCCATGAGATATTTGAAGCACTCATTTTAGAGATGAGGCCAGTGATACTAAGAGATGCAATTCCACAGTGAGGACTGAATAAAGGTGAAAGAGGTAGAGGTAGCGAATTTAGATAGTTTTTTTTTACAAAGCTTGCTTAACGCAAAGGAACAGAGTTTTCTCTGAAGATCAGAAATGTGTACATGAATGAATCCGGCTAAGTACAAGGATAAAATAAAATTCATTATAAAGTACGTACATGAACCACTCAAAAAATTTTCACAAGCAGTAAGAAGTTTAATAATGTTAATGTCGGAAATGAATTGTCCTCTAATTTTAAATATTAGCAAGTTGCTGTTTTGTACTCTGGGGTCAAATAGTCCCACGTACTTAATGCTGTTTACGGGTTGACCTGAACTAAAAGCTTACAATTTGAATTATTTTCTTACCAAAAGTTTCTTTATGACAATTCTTATATTTAAGTTTATAGTCTATATTCCCCAATAATAAATTAAATTAGTACTTCCTTTATCATAATAACCTACCAGTGTGACAGGCAATGGTGCAGGTCCTTGAACAATACTCTGGAGGAGAAGTAATTAACTGGTGAAATGTCTGCGTGTGTAGAATCTAGGCAAGGGCAGACCAGTCTGACCTAGAAACAGCAGGATGGGAATTAGCCCAGTACAATCGCAGCAAGCAGGAGTGAATCCAGCAGTGCAAGGGAACCAGGTGAGAAAGGACGCTTCTTTGCTTTTCAGATGTAATGTGGTGCATTCCCTACAGTGTCTTGCTTGTGGTATCCCGGGCTAAAGAATGCTCTCTTCTGATTCTGGAAATATTCATCCACTTCAGTGACATTTTTAAGAAGTCTAGCCGACTGAGAAAATTGTTAATTTCATCTATTTACTCATTAAGTGAAATACTATTATTATTATTATTCTCCTTGAGCATGGAAATGCATAGTTAAAGTTTTTTGTTTGTTTGCTTTGTCTGTTTTTTAAGTGAGAATGTGATGGGGGAAATGAGGACAAAATACCCTTTATTGTAATGTTTCTATAGTGAGTGTGGCTCACCTGAACAATTTTAAAATGAATCTGATTATTTCGTACTGTCAGAAAGCAAGACTAATTTTCTATAATTGTTCAAATAATCACTAGCCTCTGTTGAATAATGCTTTAAGTCAAGTCATAAAGAATGTCTGATTTAATGTATTTGACTACCTCTGGACTTCCTGTTAAGAGAATGGGCGATAAAACATTTATATATATATAGTAAATTTGGGGTATTTTATTTACAAGGTTGTTTTCAGTCATGTGGATAGTATCACAGGATAAAATAATCCAAAGTGGGAAATAAGATCTTTTCCTCAGCATACAATAGGAAAATGGCATGGGGTTCTAATAGTTTCCTGAGTGGGTAAGAATTAAGTGTTTCATTTATTTTTGAAACAAGAGGCTTAGGAAGACGTTCTGGAAAGCAAGGCCAAACGAAAATGACTGTGGCATGTCCAGCTCCATTATATCATCAGCACATTATGAAGGAAGAAATACACTTGGCAAAGAAGAAGCAGCCTTTTCTTTGGTCTTCTCTATATTTCAATGCAAATGAGATATCTCATTTATTCCTGACTTGACGAGCCTTTCTCTCCCTTTCTAAGTAAAGTCATGTGAAGCATGGTCTAAAGAGGACATCAGTATAACTTTACAGCTGTGTGAGCTCAGGGCATTAATCAATGCAGAGGCACAGAGAAAAAAACATGTGTTTAATAGCTTGAATTTCTTCTTTTCCTTTTCAGGGGCATTATGTTTCTTAAGTATGAAAGGAAAGGCACTGAGAGATACAACTGTGATATCCAAATGTGAACAGCTTTCATTCTGGTTCTTTAAAATACACACCGCTTATTTGCTTATGTGACTGGATGGAAATATACTTTAAAAAAATTCCTATGATTGAATATTTGACCTTTAGGAATGGGTGGGAAATATAATTTATGCCTGATATAGAGTCAGAAATAAAGTAATACTCAGTATTCAGGGTCAAGCCTTTCCGTTTCTTTATTTTTTTAGAAGATCAGCTACATAAGGTGACCATGAAATGATCTCTTAAAAATTGCATGTTCATCTATCAGCTATTCAAAAAGAAAGATAACAAATTTTAGTGAGTTTTCAGTGTAATAAGTGCTTCTTTTCCTGGCCCCTCCCTCTTTTCCTGGCCCCTCCCCCTTTTCCACCTGCATAAGACTTGACGCAATATTGATAAAGTATGGATCGCTGCAAATTCTTTCGCTATTTATATGTGATGGATGTTGTCAACTTTCAACCGCAGGAAACAGGTAGGCTGCAATAAAAGAAATCACAGCATCTACAACTGTTGGTGACTATTGTGTAAACCTCTTTGCAGAAAGAAATAAAAAAGAACGTTACTGCCAGAGTCCGCTAACTACGTACCAATAACTACTACTAAGAGGGCTTCTCATTGTGCTCAAAGTTAGAAATGTTGGCTTCCTAAGTCTTCTTTGAAGTAGGGATGGCCATGTTATTGAGTTTTATTCAATGATATTTAAGGGGAAAACTGCAGTAAGAGTTCTTGGGGAAGTTTTTTCTTACTTTATAAAAGAGGTAGATGCAATCTGTGCCAACTTAGATCTTTTCCCTTCTTCCTGCTAGGAATGTTTTTGTGATGCCCACAAGGGCAACAGCCACCTTGTAGTTACAGAGCCAGAAATGAAACAAGGACTATAATACTCAGAGGTTGATAAAGACACTTAACATTCGTTGAAAAAATAATACGTCTGTGTAATAAAGAGTCTGACTCAGATTTTAATATTTGACTGCTGAGAGCTTTCAAGTCCCTTTATTCTCTCTTCTTCTTCAGCCCACATGTGAGAAAGTTGATAAGAAATCCCAAAGATTCTGCATTTTGGCACCAAAAGGTATTTCAAACCACATGAGCCACAGCCCACTCATGCCCAGAAAATTTCCCCCAGCCCCACTCTCCATCCACAAGAAAAGCCCATTCGGTCTTACCTCATTCAATCAAGTCATTTTCTAACCTGCTTGGGAGTCGGCCTTGCTATCCCCAGAAAGCTTCATAAAGCTTTTTTATACCCTCCTGGAATGTGTGTGGTGTCATCCGTTTCAACATCCAATCCAAAATTTCAAGGGGATGTCCATTTCACTTCTATGAGCTAACCCCAACCATTAGCAACGGTATGCAAGATATCGAGGTGTTGATCACGACCAGGGGTCTTTCTTCTTTTGATTTCGCTCCCTAATTTGCTTTGCTGCCTGCTGGCTAGCATATTCTTTGAACTATGTTGCTGCCTGCTGCCAAACTTGAGCTGCTGCCTGTTGGAAATCTTGCTCTGCTGCTTTGTGCTGCATTTGTGGAATTCTACTGAGCTCTGTTATAGATATAACTAAGTTAAGTCAGAAGTTCCAATAACTGATGTTTAGGGATGGGGTGTCGGTTTGTAACCCTCTTCAAAGTGGCTTTGGGTCATGTGTTTCTGCCTGAACATTTCTGTGTATCTCAGATTGAATGACTTGATTCCAGCAAAAGCCATGGCAGATGCTAGGCTCAGGGGAATGACTCTCACCCCGTGACCTTGAATGGGTTCTGTGTCTCAACCAGGGGTTAGCCCCAATCTTTAGTGTTCTCAGGAGAAAGCCTAATGCCCCATATGATATAAGGACCCACTGGATGGTCAATAAAAACAGGTGACTCACTGGGATCCTACAAAATGCCTTTGCTGCTGCTGTCTATACCTTTATCATGAAAGAGATACTGATCCTTAAAGTTTTAGGAAAAAATACCCAATGCACTCCCAGTGCACATGGTTCATGCAAACCCAACTTAAGCCTGAGGTACTTAAACCCTATAAATCAACCATTTTTATGGAGGAGGCCCCAGGTCCTAATGAAACTGATTGGAGATTCTTTAGGGGAAAAAATTATAAATTTGAGTGAGGTAGAAAGAAACCCCTTGAGGTATATCCAAAAATCATCAAAACAAACAAAAACACCTGTATACAGGAAATGAAACAAAAACTGAAATATAGGTCCACAGTTTGGACCAACTGGGGAAACCAAAATTCCACAATTTGGTAATCCAACTCTTTGCAAAAAGAATTTGTTACAAAATAAAAAGGGGATGATGGCTTTTGTGCTTCTAGACCATAAGTTCTAAATTAACTAATGTCTGCTGAAAAACACCAATTAGAAAATCTTCATGGACTTAGTCCATACAATGTCTGAAATTAGAGTTAAACTTGGGGATTCCATTTAAATGAGGTATCTCTGTGCTTTTAGGAGGGTTAGCAAACATAAAATATAGGACACAGTTAGGTATGCTTTACCTTCACCATGAGAACCAGCGCCCTGCCTTAAATTCTCCATAGCCACACAGCTATTGCCTAAAATATCCAATAGTAGGCGTCAGTGGGTTTGATTAACCATCTGCGTATGCATTGGGAGTGAATTGGGTATTTTTCCCCAAAACTCTAAGGATCATAACGTGTGTGTGTGTGTGTGTGTGTGTGTGTGTGAGAGAGAGAGAGAGAGAGAGAGAGAGAGACCGAGGTATAGGCAGCATCAGCAAAGGCATTTTGTAGCATCCCAGTAACCCAATGAATAATAAATTAAAATTATGTCTCTGGCTCTTAAAACTAGTTTGACAACAAAGGGCCTCAATGAATCTCCATCCTTGATTAGGATAGTTAATATAGCTCAATATAGAATAAAACAGTATCCTTGAGATTTGAAATCCATTATACAAGATCTATTTAAAGAAGAGGTAATTATGTACACTGCTTCTCCATTTAACAATCAAATTTAGCTTGTTCTTAAATTTGGAAAGAAAGAATGGCACCTCATGGAGGATTACCACAACCTCAAGGCTGTGACCTTAGCCATTAAGGCCCCATACCCAATATTATTGAAATTACTGATTTTCATCCAATCAACAGATGATAAACACTCTACAGTCATAGATTTGACTACTATGTTCTGTTTGGTGCCTCTTTCAATAGCCTCTCAGCTGCTATTTGCCTTTACGTTCTGAAAAGGCACAACACACATTTACCCTGCTGAGTTCTCTCAACAGCCCTGCTATCACACGCATGTAATCTTAATTACATTTAATTTTCCCTTGCAGCAAAGGTATTATATTACATTGATGTCCCTTTCTCCAAGGAGATTCATTTGACACACTCATTAAGAACATACAGATAATCACAAAGGAGTTCATATAAAAGAGTGGGCCACTGTCCCACACATAGTACGCATAGGAAAAGACCCCATAACCTCAGTTAAATTCTTGAAAATTATTTATTCAACCAAGGGACACAGGTTGTTCTCGACACCATAAAAGCACAGCTATCGATCTTCTCAGTACCCATAAAACATTAAAGCACGTTACTCACATTAAAGCAAGACCAGTTGTAGGACTTTCTGAAGACAACATATTTTTGTTTGCAAATTTTACTTAAGCCTATTTTTGTGTTACTTGCAAATTAGTCCTCATGGAATGGGACTCCCAATGACAAAAACCTCTAGAATCTGCCCAAACTGCAAAACAAAACCACTTTCGTTAATGCCCTGAGAGACTCCTTCACAATAGAGACTTTAGCAAATTTCTGTCATTCCTCCTGGAGTCTCTCAACGACCCATGATGGTGACAAATGCCCCTGTACTTCTGATAGAAGAAACTGCCTTTCTTAGCAGCACACTCTATGCCGTTATACTGACCGTTTACTGTACACGGACCCAGGACCCTTGGCACAGTTTCCCATTATGCCATGGGTTATAGAAACAGCATCCTCAAGCTTGTCGCAACCACTCAGCACTCCTTCCTAAGATGGAAATGGTACCTATAAAATAGAGCCAAACCCAGACCCTTTGGTAAATCTCACCCACAAGAGGGGTTGACCTCCTCTGTCCTCAGTCTCTTGCCAGGTGCCATAGTGCTGGAGGAGATTACCCCTTTCCTGAACCCCTTGACTACACGAGAAGCTTCTTGGGATCAACTGAGTGAGCAGCAAAAGCGTTAATATGTTTTGCAGGCAGTAGTTACAATATTGCATATGATGGAGCTTGCTGGAGAGTTGCTGCTTCTCATCCTTTACCTAGGATGTCTCTGATTAGTGACAGGACTGAAGAGTAAATGAAATTAGCCCAACCTCAGATAGTAATTTTAACAGTATCCACTGTCATCCTGGACAACAAGTCCCATCTCCACATTTTTAGATTCTTGGGATATTGCCAATGGTCTAGCATATGTCAAGAATTATTTATCCAAGTTTGTCCCTTTGGGATAAAGAACAGTTGGAAATTTCTTACCTCATAATTACCCGCAATACAAATTAAGGTCATATATGCCTCCACACATACTAAAGAGACAACACAAAGTCTCATCAAGATATTCCTTACCCATAATGCAGCTCTTTTAGATAGGACATTCAAGAGAATTTTCACCTGTTTTAGTAGACTCAAGGTACTTACCTCACAGATTGACATAATGGCTTACTTAAATGAATTTAAATTTGATTAAATAAAATATGGCACATTCAGTCTTCAAACTTGAGGGATATATTACAATAAAGAACCTGATTTCGTTTGTGTTATTTGGTGACTGGATGAGAGCTCTACCACCTGCTTCTGCTCCTTCTGCCTCACATCTTGGGAAAGCTGGGGAGAAATGTAGGTGTTCCTTCCTGTGGGGCTAACAGGAAATTCAAACCATGCAAGCCACTGCCTGTTTGTGCAGAGGAACTCTTTCCCCAGTTCCACCTCTTAATTACAAGGAAATCCAAGCCATCTCCTTTTACTGCTCTCTCAAACCCTTCTCGGATCTGCTTTGGAGACTTCACTGCTGTCCTGGAAAGCATCATTATATGAAGATAACCATACGTATACTCTGTGTGTGTGGTAACATCAGTCTCGATATCAGAAACGAACTTTGGGTGAGGGTATCCATCCTATTCTTGTGGAGTGTGCACAATAGTTTGATTGTGTTTCAGGTTTTCATGAAAATCCTGTAATTTAGGTACTGTTATTATATATATTATTGAGAGGAGGAAAATAAAACAAAAACAAATTAAGTTGCCCAAGGTCCTGTAGCAGTTTTGTCATGGAGATGGGAACTGAACCCAAGAAGTCTGACCCTAAAGCTGTGCTCTCATGCTCTGATGAAACTGCTTCTCAAAGTTAGACATAAGCAAAAGATCCTGATACCAACTGTAGACTTCACACTAGCACTAGACTATTTAAACTTTTGTTTAAAAAACAAACTCTGTTTTTTGAGCTGCTTTATTTGAAGTATATGTTACTTTTTCCTGAAAGAAGTTCTAATTACATGGTGTAGATTTTGTAAAATACAGATTTGAATCTATATTCAACCACTGAATAGATACAAGAAACAGCAGAAATTTATTTAGTTTCTCTATGCCTCACTGTCCTTGAATGTCAAATGGGAAGAATAATATTCCCATCACAAAATTATTATGACTGAATGAAATATGTCAATTGCCTCAGATTATGCTTTTCACATATCAAAAGCTTAATAAATGAAAGTTAAAATAATGTATAGGCCTTACAAATTTATCATAATTATTTGTGAGAGATTTGACTACTTGCTCATGACCAACAATTGTGGTACATACGGAGTATCTCCTGTTTTTTTTTTTTACAACCATTGTGGAAAGTTTTAGAAATACCACAATCCCTCTGAATTGGTTTTGAATTATTAAAAAAAAATTCTCTGAAGAGTTACTGAAGCAAGAACATGTTCATCCTGACATGTGTGTATCCACACAATAGCAACTACTCCTGGTTAATCCATGAGAAGATAGTAACAGAGTCATAGTGTCAGAAACTTCAGAGTAGAAATCCCTGGGACAGAAAAGTTGTGGGTGAAGGCAAGTTATTTTTGGTAATGCACACTGAGTGAGAAATATGCATTGGCAGATTAATATACCTGTATACCAAATAAGTGGAGCACATTGTTCTACTACGGTATGAAACACAGGCCTGAAATGTTAACTAGTATTGGACTTAATATCTGATTAAAGTTAGGGTGATCAATCCCATCAGTCTTTCACATCCATAAGTCTTTTGGCACTATCAAAGATTGCTTAGGGATGTTGATTGGAACCACCATGCCTATAAAGTGATCCCTTTGATGGTGGCTTAGGTTTGGTAGCTTGTGCTATAGATTTTAAGGGGGATACCTTCTAATATACGCATAGAATAGTCTTACCCATGGATTAGAGAGCCAAAAAAGATAACTTGCTAGTTGCTTAATATATTCGCGTCAATGCTCATTTGTTTTCAAATGGAAGAAGCTTTCTCTAGTTCGCCTAAAAAAAAGAAAAGAACAAGAAAAAGTGGGATGGAGTGAGAGTACAGAAAATTATTAAAATAATGCCAAGTTGTCTATTGACATACAAGGGAGAATATGACAAATTAAGAAGTTATAAGCATTAGGTCTCTGTTGGGAATATTGTCATTGACATGATTCAGCTCCCAAATATCAGATCCATATGTACCATGGATAACACCTTCATAGAACCAATTTGCATCAAAAATCTTGACCTTGGTCAGTCAACTGGGAGTGGTGGTCACATTGTTTCAACATGGCAGCTGTCATTATAACCATGTGTGTGGTGGGTGTATGGATAGTTTTAGGATGATGGGGATGAGAATTATAGTTTCTAGAAGATGTCGGGGAGGTAAATAAAACAATAAGTGTGTCCTGCAAATTCTGGAAAATATGGGTCTTTAATATATGATCATTAAATTAAAAATTATGGAATTATTAAGGAGTAAATGACAACAAGAACTAATTTTTTTCCAGATTTCCCTGTAGTAAGGCTTCAGATATAATAAGTAACATTTGTAGATATTTTACATGATAAATTTAATTAAATTAAGCTAGTATTATCCAATTAACAGATAAGGAAATTAAACCCCCCCCAACAGGTAAACAATTTATCTTGCTTTTATATATGCTTTTTTCCCATAAAATTGCTTCATATTTTCACCCTTTGTATTTAGAATTTCAAAAATAATTTACATTAAACTTACAGTATGCTTATCTGTTCTTTCTGTAGATAAATTTGCCAATCAACATTTATTTCTGAAAATGAGAAAACTCTTTACAATTTTCAGTAGAAAAAAACTAAAAAAGCTGTGCATTAAATATATTCTGTGATATATGACTAATGCCCTCTATTTTATATTTTAAATTTTAAGTTTTATAATACAGAAACCATACAATTTTAAGGCTAATAATGGTAACAGTAACACTGTTCAAATAAAAATGTTTTATTAAAACCATTGTTATAACTTATCAAAAATCAGAAACTACTTTAAGGTTTTTTAAATTATTGCAATTATTGCCAACTTCAAAATAACTTGATGAAGTAAGCATTACCACATTTTATGCATGAAGAGACCCACACCTTAAAAGTAACTTTTCCACGTCATAGTAAAATGAGTGTCAGAACTGAGATTCAAATTAATATTTGTTTGACTTCAAACATTGGTTTTTCTTTCACCTTGTATTGAAAACATCCATACTTTTACCATGCTAATTTTAAGGTCTGAGGCCTCGCAGAATTTTTTCAGGAGTACTGAATTAACATGAATGTTTTCTTAAATTTTATCTAAGCATTAAATTAACCCTACATATTAGAAAAGTTCATTAAGGGTTCCCGGGTGGCTCAGTCGTTAAGCGTCTTTAAGCATCTTCCTTCCGCTCAGGGCGTGATCCCAGGGTCCTGGGATCCAGCCCCGCATCGGGCTCCCTCCTCCGCTGGGAAGCCTACTTCTTCCTCTCCCACTCCCCCTGCTTGTGTTCCCTCTCTCACTGGCTGTCTCTCTCTCTCTGTCAAATAAATAAATAAAATCTTAAAAAAAAAAAAAAAGAAAAAGAAAGAAAAGTTCATTAAGAAAGTACAAATGAAATATTTTTATTACACCACAGCAGAGTGATGTTGAAAGCAAAAAATTATCAGAGCACATTTTTTTACCTATCCCAAAGCTTACCAAATTATGTAATATATTGTAAAATTTAATGTATAGTTATGATAAATACTCACTGAAAAACTAAATTCATCAAAAGCATTAAGATAAAAATTACCTGATGCTGGGGCACCTGGGTGGCTCAGTCGTTAAGCGTCTGCCTTCGGCTCAGGGCGTGATCCCAGTGTTATGGGATCGAGCCCCACATTGGGCTCCTCTGCTGGGAGCCTGCTTCTTCCTCTCCTACTCCCCCTGCTTGTGTTCTCTCTCTCGCTGGCTGTCTCTCTCTCTGTCTAATAAATAAATAAAATCTTTAAAAAAAAAAATTACCCGATGCTGTCACTGACTTAAACAATGAAAATGTAAAGGGCACAAATCAACCAACTCCTTTCTTCTTGCTTAATTTGAGCCATCAGTGAGGTGTAGTTAACAAAGGTAATACAATCTTAAGATGCATAATAGAAGTTAATTGCCTAGATAATGGGAAATAATATCCCCATTGGACTGTGTTGGTCAGGACACATAAGGAATAATGGAATCAATTTTGTGTTCTCTTGGACTTTACTTATACCCATATTATGGCAATTAACAACTTGGCTTATGGGTAGTTTTTTATGTATCTTTCTTTCATCATAGACTGAATTACATGCATGCAGGAACCATGACTTATCTAATTTTATGTCATTGGCACCTAGCAGAAAATGTGGCTATTAGTATTTGCTTAATAAAGCATTACATTAATTAAGGCACCCATCTTATCTCCTTGGACTCTTGCCATAATATAATAACTGATTTCTTTGCCTCTCTCTTCATCTTTCTGAGTTCCATTCTCCAAATAATTGTTCAAGCAGTAAAGTAATCTCTCCAAGGTCACAGAACTACTAAATGACAGACATTGAACCTACGTAGACTGACTTCAAAGTCTCATTTTCAAAATGCGATTCTCTAATAAAATCTTCTCCCCTCAAACATAAGGAAAACAAAACAAAAAAACAAAAAGAAAGTCTTTTGAAAAGGAATTAATTTTTCCGACTTAGTGGAAGTCTCTACAAATTAAGATGTTATGCGTACCTTTTAAGAGACACTTTAATAAACAAGAATAAAGAGAGAGGTAAGTAGGATGATGAGCTGACTGAGGACAGTCTTATGTAAGGAAAAGCTCAAAGAATGAGAAGGTTTTTTTTTTTAAAGAAATTTGTTTGAGGATATATGTGTTTACCATCTTTAACATATTAAGACCTGTCATGAGGTAAAAAGTATTGTGTATTTTCCCAGAATTTCTCTGGATTAAAAGATACTTAATAGCTGTTTGTTTACTTAACTAATGATAAGTAGATATAAGTAACATAGAAACCAAGTGAAAGTTAATAAAAAAAAATCTTTTTAAATAGCAGGGATTTCCAACAACTAAAGCTATGCAGAGAATCACAGGAATTGAGCAGAGGTATTGACTAACTACCAGTAGAGAAATTCGGCTATTTACTTGTCTATCATCTATTTATATTTCTATTAAAATTCACTACTGTTTAGTAAGAAAAACTATATAAATACACACAGATTGTAACAATTAAACTATTTTTGTTAGAAGCAAATATACCGCTATTCTGAAAAGTGTCTATTAAACAATATGGTTGTTATCCACAAGTGTACGAATTACACATTGTGCAATTTATAACACTCCAAATTAAGCTGTCACCCTCTTGCCACTTGTGAACATTTTATAAGATTACAGCATCTTAACTTTAGTTAGCAAATGATATCAGATGTTTACAAATTTAATATAAAGAATAAATTAGACAGAATTCTCCTTATGCTTTCCTGATATGTAATGATTATTATTGTCACATAATTTTCATAGTGGAAATAAAGGATAACAAATCATCATCATCATCATCTTTTTCTTCGTCTTCAGTTTTCTTTAGCATTGTGTTTTATAGAGCACTTTGTCTTGGAAAGAAGGTAACCAACTACCCATGAGTTTGTGTTGCTGCTTTACCTCTTGCTAGATGTATGTCTTCAAACAAATAACTCATATCAGTTTGAGTCTAAATTCTCTCATCTCTATAATGGGGGTAATAGCTATCGTGAATCTTTTTTGGGTCTAATAATATTAAATATGAAGCACTCAGCATAAACCTAACACATGGTACATAATATAGTTATTGTTTTTGTTTTATTATGCCACAGTGCAATGTCAAGTATTTGTTTTTGTCCTCACAGTCCTGTGGGGAGAAAAACATAAGGATGTTTTACAACTCTAATTTTTTATAAATTGAATTTCAGAATTCTATGTGAAAACTGTAAGCCCATGTAAATTATAAGTGGCAGAGGGGAGAAGAACATCCGAAATGTCAGAATAAGGACTTTTGAAAAATCTGTTCATCCATAAAAGCAATGACAAAGGCAAAAATTTTCAAAACAAACATTTTCAGAATTTTGGAAATTAACTCCCGGCTTATGGTAATGCTTTGAGCAGTTATAAAGAAATATGGGGAAATTTTAGAAAGAAGAATGACTTATGGTGTTTTATGGTGTTTCTTTGCTCCTATTCCTTTATCCTCAGTTTGGTGATAGCCACGAAAATCAGCAGTCCTGAATCCACAATGGCTGAGAAAACCAGCAGCATAGCTCTAAAGGGTAGAATCATTTTAGAGCTTCCCAAAAGCCCTATTCTCAGAAAATTGTCTCTAATTTAACTGTCTCAGAAAATTGTCCCTAATTTAACTTGAAAAAAAAAATCATTTATACAGCTTGTTTTAATTTGGTTTGATTTAGGCCTTTTCTCACTATGCTAGCCCTAACCCAAGGCATTTGTTGAAAACAACCAGCAGCAATTGTTTAACATAATGGCTAGCTGAGGCAACAACACCAGTTGGGGCAAACAAGAGGCTAGCCAAAAATTTTGAAAGAAAAATCTAGAGTATGTAATATCTATGGGTACTTTGAAGAACTCTACCATATATCTGGGGATATAGAAGGCCATGTGTATGTGCAGGATTATGTACATGCCCCCTAAAGATCTGAAAAGGTCATGGTCTCTCACCTCTTGCTGAACCAGAGGCTTAATGCAAGC